>NW_027361779.1:28195000-28682500 GCF_039654945.1 Dendrobates tinctorius | reverse complement strand
TTCTCCGCCAAAGGAATAGCATCAATACCCCTCAAAGGGATAGGAGTCCGCAGGGGTATCATGGGAAAGCCACAACGTTTAGCAAAGTCCAAATCCATCAGATTCAAAGCTGCTCCTGAATCCACAAAAGCCTTAGCGGAAAATGTAGATAAGGAGCAGATCAGAGTAATTGCCAAAAGAAGCTTAGGTTGTACTCTGCCCACAGCAAATGTGTGCTCAAAACGTTTCTCAGTGGTAGGCCAGAAAGTGAATTCACAACAGGCTCCACTGCGGCCGAAGAAGAATGGGAGACCGTTGATGGCAAGGCTCGGGATTCCTGCTGTGCAGCACCTGGAAACCCGACGCCTAACACCTTTTATCAGTCTCTTACAGCAAAAACCATCTGGTTAGTGTCCCTCAGACAGGAGGCTCTCTTCACCTCCAGCTTCATGTCCACACCCAAGACACAGCAAACTGCAGGGGTGAAAGGACTAGTCCAAGTGCACACAACTCAGAGGGGAGCATGGTCTCTTAAAGCTACAATGTCATTCAGTATCTAGCAAGGGCCAAAAACCTACATGCCTCACCATTTAAAGACGACTGCCCTTGGCCTTACTGTATAGTCCAATAGAAGGATAAAAGTCCCTATGGAACTGATTACACAGCAGTGCACAGTTGCCCACAATACATACAGGTGGATCAAATAAACTGATTATGAAGAATGAGACCATGCCCCACTTTAAGTCACAATGTGAGCAGAGTCAGGCTCTGAAAAATAAAGAAAATAAGAAACGCAGGGAAAGCAAACAAAACAAGCAGAGACAAGAAAGTAAAGCGTTAACTACCTTAAAGGTGAGCAAGATGGTGAAAAGCAACTTGAACTCCAAAATTGCAGAGGGTGGTCCAATTCCCAAGATAGTGGACAGCAACATGAGCCTTAAGATGGCAACTAGGGGGATCCGAAGAAGGGAGATCCGGCCCATCGAGGGAATGGTCAGTGTCCGATGGCACGAAAATCATGTGCTCAACACACCAAAGAAACAGCCTCCAATAAGTGTTCTGGATTCAGGATCCATCCCAGAAAATGTAGAGTGGTACAAAAGAAGAGTATGTGTCTAGAGATGTCGACCGCATCATTGGTGCGACTGCCGGAAGAGCAGAGCCTATCGGGCAGGAAGTACATGGGAAGTGACTCGCAGGCACCAAATTGCTTTCAGGATTACATAAGTGAAGAAGTCCTGCTTTCTATAGTGAAGAAAATGAACCGGACTGTGCATCTAACCCGAGGGCCTGGAGTAATGGACAATTCTTTTGATGAAGAGATGATACAGATCACCACCACGGGGGCCATGGGACAGTGGAGATACTCATGGTGGCTACAGCTCACTGGGAGGCCACTCAGCCCTCAGAGCTGGGTCTCTTCCAGCATGAAAAACACCTGGTGTACTGGAGCAATATGAATGGGGAACTGAAGATGACAGCTTTGGAATATGTCACTCCAGAAGGTCAGTACACCCCATCCTGGGCCATCCATGTCTCCTCAAGAAAAAGGCCTGCACCTGTTCTCCAGCCTGTGACTATCCCTCTTCCAGCTCCTATATATCAGCCTGTCCTTGTGCCCCAGTCTGTTCCCAAAAGTTTTGACTGGGATAGGGGATGCTTGGACCCCCTGATCCCTGAGAGGCTATCCTCCACTTGCTTCTGTTAGCAATGGGAGTTTCCTAAGGTAGTGAAAGAGCTCATGCAGGCTGATGCTCTTGCCTGGGAGTGGATGGTGGGTCCAAAACGGGTCCAATTTAAGGAGAAGTGCACAGAAGGGAGGGTCATGAACTTTAATCACATCCAAGGCTATGGGTTTATAATGGAGGAATCAAGATCCACTGAAGCATACTACATAAACATCAAACTGGCCCAATGCCAATATAGAAGACCAGAAGAAAGTATAAAAGGACACTCCCAATTATATTAATCCTACAAAATACATGGAGTAGAAGACAACAAAAAATTAATAATCAAATAAATTTATTCAATCACGAGGCATAAAGTATTGCACAAAAAACATAGTAAAGTCAAAAAACAGAAAAAGGCTCAGCTGTGAAGGACATCAGTACATCTCATGTGTAAACAGGGTCAGGGAAGTCTGGACTAGAAGGTTATAGTAGCATCAAGGATGATGGTGACCTGAAGTGCTTAGTGCATATAAAGTGCAACACTATTGCCCAATGATGTATTTGTAGAGTAACATGCTCAAACCTTATGTGTATATTACACACAGGCCACTGTCAAGGTAACTTGTAATGCTCACTCACTACTATAAAACTGCATGTAAAGTTCAAAGTATTGCAAAGGTTGAGTCAAAGGTATAAGTGATCAGGCACAGGCCAGCTTATTCATACAGATGCCTTTGTAATAAGCTGTCCAGTAGAGACCCGACGCACAATTTGCGTGGGCTTCCACAGGGGGCTGTAACTTTGTGTCTCTAGGATATTTATATGTAAGTCGGACCATGTGCTCTGTGTAACACTGTGCAACAATTTTCAAGTTCTTGTCCCCTGAGAAAATGTTATTGTATCTTATAGATTTTGATATGCTGATCACGAATACAGTGGGGAAAAAAAGTATTTAGTCAGTCAGCAATAGTGCAAGTTCCACCACTTAAAAAGATGAGAGGCGTCTGTAATTTACATCATAGGTAGACCTCAACTATGGGAGACAAACTGAGAAAAAAAAATCCAGAAAATCACATTGTCTGTTTTTTTTTCATTTTATTTGCATATTATGGTGGAAAATAAGTATTTGGTAAGAAACAAAATTTCATCTCAATACTTTGTGATATATCCTTTGTTGGCAATGACAGAGGTCAAACGTTTTCTGTAAGTCTTCACAAGGTTGCCACACACTGTTGTTGGTATGTTGGCCCATTCCTCCATGCAGATCTCCTCTAGAGCAGTGATGTTTTTGGCTTTTCGCTTGGCAACACGGACTTTCAACTCCCTCCAAAGGTTTTCTATAGGGTTGAGATCTGGAGACTGGCTAGGCCACTCCAGGACCTTGAAATGCTTCTTACGAAGCCACTCCTTCGTTGCCCTGGCGGTGTGCTTTGGATCATTGTCATGTTGAAAGACCCAGCCACGTTTCATCTTCAATGCCCTTGCTGATGGAAGGAGGTTTGCACTCAAAATCTCACGATACATGGCCCCATTCATTCTTTCATGTACCCGGATCAGTCGTCCTGGCCCCTTTGCAGAGAAACAGCCCCAAAGCATGATGTTTCCACCACCATGCTTTACAGTAGGTATGGTGTTTGATGGATGCAACTCAGTATTCTTTTTCCTCCAAACATGACAAGTTGTGTTTCTACCAAACAGTTCCAGTTTGGTTTCATCAGACCATAGGACATTCTCCCAAAACTCCTCTGGATCATCCAAATGCTCTCTAGCAAACTTTAGATGGGCCCGGACATGTACAGGCTTAAGCAGTGGGACACGTCTGGCACTGCCGGATCTGAGTCCATGGTGGCGTAGTGTGTTACTTATGGTAGGCCTTGTTACATTGGTCCCAGCTCTCTGCAGTTCATTCACTAGGTCCCCCCGCGTGGTTCTGGGATTTTTGCTCACCGTTCTTGTGATCATTCTGACCCCACGGGGTGGGATTTTGCGTGGAGCACCAGATCGAGGGACATTATCAGTGGTCTTGTATGTCTTCCATTTTCTAATTATTGCTCCCACAGTTGATTTCTTCACTCCAAGCTGGTTGGCTATTGCAGATTCAGTCTTCCCAGCCTGGTGCAGGGCTACAATTTTGTTTCTGGTGTCATTTGACAGCTCTTTGGTCTTCACCATAGTGGAGTTTGGAGTCAGACTGTTTGAGGGTGTGCACAGGTGTCTTTTTATACTGATAACAAGTTTAAACAAGTGCCATTACTACAGGTAATGAGTGGAGGAAAGAGGAGACTCTTAAAGAAGAAGTTACAGGTCTGTGAGAGCCAGAAATCTTGATTGCTTGTTTCTGACCAAATACTTATTTTCCACCATAATATGCAAATAAAATGAAAAAAAAACAGACAATGTGATTTTCTGGATTTTTTTTTCTTAGTTTGTCTCCCATAGTTGAGGTCTACCTATGATGTAAATTACAGACGCCTCTCATCTTTTTAAGTGGTGGAACTTGCACTATTGCTGACTGACTAAATACTTTTTTTCCCCACTGTATGTGCTCCAAAAGTCTGTATCTCTTAATGTTTTTAAGAAACAACAGTTTATAGTCTACATTATGACATCCGAGACACTACATACATGTGCATTGATGTCAGTAGCTAAAGCAATTGTTCAAAAGTGTTTTGCAGACGACTTTCATTTATCATCCATGTCAGATGCTTCTCGAATAAGATTCCAGCAATAGTCAGCCAGCATTGACGTACTCCACTTTCCCTGGTACCTTTTCTCCATCAGTGCAATGTCTTGGTGAAATCTTTCACTGTGTTCATCACTAACGGCACCAAGATTGGCTGGAAAAAGGTCTAATTGAGAATGTAGAAAATGCATTTTTAGTGACATATTGCATTTCATCAAATGATATGCTGTGAGCATGTTGTCAACAAGTTGCTTAAAATTTGGTGCCCTGCTGTTGCCAAGGAAGTTGAAGGTCACATCGTTAAAGGTTCTCAATGCCACTTGTTCAGCACCTTGCAAATGACAATCAAAGCTACTGTCATTCATTATATCTCTGGTCTGTGAACCAATAAAAATACCTTCTTTAATCTTAGCATCACTTATTCTTGGAAATTTCTGTCGCAAGTAAGAAATGGCTTCAGATTCTTTGTTAATTGCTTTGACAAAATTCTTCATAAGCCCAAGTTATATGCAAAGGAGGAGAAATATATTTGCTGGATCAATGAGAGGATTATGTTTAACATTCTTCTGTCCAGCGACCAGGTTTTTGCGGAGTGGCCAATCCTTTTTGAAATAGTGCATTTCTTGTGCACGATTGTCCCACTCACAAATAAAACAACAATACTTGGTATATCCAAGCTGCAGTCCAAGAAGTGCAACAACTTTTAGATCACCACATACAGTATGCTCCACTTATAATTTGTATTAATGTGGTTCAACAGTAACTCCATATTCACATACATTTCCTTCATGTGTATGGCATGTCCAATAGGTATAGAAGGATAGATATTTCCATTGTGTAGTAAAACAGCCTTGAGACTTAAAAATGAGGAGCCAATGAACGGTCGCCATTCCTTCAGGTCATGTTCACATCCAAGAGCACCAAACAACCGCAAGACATCATTGCAAAAGGTTAAACTGTCGACATGGTTGAAAAATTGATTAAGGTCTTCTTGACGACTGCGAAAAACAGAAACTCTTGTTCCTGGTAATTAGAGATTCCATTCTTGTAGCCTTGAGTCCAATAATTCTGCCTGCCTATTTGACAATTTCAAATCTCTGATCAAGTCACTCAGATCAGCTAGACTGAACAGATGTGGATTAGATGTAGAAGGGTCAAAGACTGGGTCTGCAGAAGTTTCATTTTCAACTGACATTGTTAGTTCACTTTCGTAGTCCTCCATTGTCCATACTTTGTATCAGGATCCTGTCAGCGCCGGCGGACTGCCGCGGCTGAGCAGGGTCACTCACCCAGACTATGGGAGGACACGGGGTCCGAAACTGCAGGGAAAGTTCTGAGAACAGGACCTGCGACACTAAAGGTAGTAAAGAGTACCAGGACCTACGATCATGTGACCACAGGGGGTGTGGCTTAGCGTCCTGCTGCAGTAGATGACTGTAGGATTCTATTACAGGAATCCTGGAGTAAAGATTAGGGGAACTCAGGTCAGACAAGCGGGGGGGGGTCATACACAGAGAGGGCAGAATGGTACCAGAGGAGCAAGCAGTGAATAGTCAGAACGTAAGCAATGAGTCATACACAGAGATAGCAACGCAGTACAAAAGGAACAGGCAGAACTCGTAACAGGGACAGAACCGGGTCAAAACCAAACAAGCATAAATTATCACAGTCACAAAGCTACCAGGGTCACAAACACTCGGCCAAGGATCTGAGTATAAGCAACGAGGAATGAGTCCACAATGAGGCTATAAAAAGCCTCCCAGAATCTCAGAGTGAGGCCATCCAGATTAACCTCTGAACTACCTAATCCCATGAGCTAAGCAGATCATGATACTTTGGGCGGCTTTGAAACATGAAGACTTTCATTGTGTGGCACTGGTCTTATAGCTGAAGAAAGATTAGGATATTCTATTGATTTTTTGTTCTTTGCTAAATATCCTGCTACATTTGTAAAGCAGAAGTAGCAATCTGTTACATGATCTCTCTGCTCTCTACATATCATTGGGACAGCGAACAGAATTAAAGGTTGTGATCCATTCAGCCATGCTCTAAGGCTAGTTTCACACTAGCGTTTTGGAGCGCAGCGACGGCCTGCACACGGCCGCCGCTAAGCCCCGCCCCCTGCCATGCCCCGCCGGTATCTCCGCCCACCGGCGCATGACGCTGCATGCGCCCTGCGTCCCCTATCTTTATCACAGGGGGCGCAGGCCGTGCGCAGTATGCGTTTGGCGGCGCATGCGCCTTTTTGATGGTGCGCCGACGCAACCAAACTGCAGCAGGTTGCGTTTGGCGCAGGTCGGCGCACCGTCAAAAGGACGCATGCGCCGCCAAAAGCATACTGCGCACGGCCTGCGCCCCCTGTGATAAAGATAGGGGACGCAGGGCGCATGCAGCGTCATGCGCCGGTGGGCGGAGCTACCGGAGGGGGCACTGCAGGGGGCGGGGCTTAGCGGCGGCCGTGCGCAGGCCGTCGCTGCGCTCCAAAACGCTAGTGTGAAACTAGCCTAAGTGTGTCAGTATTGTCTTTTGATTCCTCCCCTGCCCAGGAGATGTGGTATGCTCCATACACGGTCAGCCAAATGATTCACTGCACCTGAGCAGAATTCGCATAAGTGTTTGCAGCGATTTATGCTATTTCAGTGGAAAATTCAGAATACACTGTTTCAGAAAAAGTTCATGTATGAGTTTTTAGAATCATAACAGAATATTATAATGTTTTCCATCATTTCTCAAAAACCTTATGTGATAGGAAAAAATTGAAGTCATTTCTAAAATCAGCATGAAAAAATCTATCAGGAACATTCAAAATTATCCGAGGGACAAAACCTTGGTAACACAGTGTAATTAGCACCATTAAAGGCGCATGCGTGCTGTCTGCAGTCCCCGGAAATAGCAACACTTCGGGCATTAATTGCGGCGAGGCAGTTAGGAGGAAATCGCCTGTGATGTCAGAGACAGCACCTCGTTACATCCGGATGCTCTGTAAACACTGCCACAGCGGGCATGTGCACACGCCGAGAGTACATATTGAAAGTGGGCAAATGTAAGGGCACCTAATCACAATGGATCCTGAAATGAGTATACGGCTGGTATATATATATATAATATTATGGCTCCTTGGACATAGAAGAGCATGGAATATGTATGTTACTGACCCAAAATCTCTTGAAATAAAATGGCAAGTGCATAGTGCAAGGAGAATACCAATAAGGCATAAAGCAGCATTTTGATACCATATTAAATATTGATGAAGACAGAGATGAGGACAATAAGACGAGAAGGAAATAATGCTGAATCTAAGTATAGCAGCCCAATAGTGGTAAAAATACAAGCTTATAAACAATAAAGAATATTGTTGAGCGATACCGTTCGGTACCCAAAAATATCGTATCGGATGGTATCGCCCGATGTCAATGGGACTTCCGGTATCGGAATTTAAAAAAGCCCTTTATTTCCTTGTTGGCTAATTCTACATAATTGAAAACAAATAAGAATCATGTAGAATGTATTGTGGGAGGTGGAGGAGACTTTAAAGGCATAGTGGTTTATTCAAATCACATGGCATAGCATTAATTCCAATTTTTTTTTTCAAGACGTTCGGAGTTAAAAAGATATTGACTATGTTAACCTTTTTTATATTTTGTCAGATATGTATGTTTCACAACTTCCATGCTCTTCACCTTCTTTTGTACTTCTCCCACACTTTCTCCTTCATGATCCGCAGCAGTAGCATTTTTCCATCAACTTTTCTTTCACCTTATTCATCTTCTTCATCTTCTTCCCATTAATTTTTTTTTTCCATTCTTCATATTCTTCTTATTCAGCTATTATTAATTTTCATATGCTATTTCTTCATCTTCTTCCTATTCTTCTTTTTCTTCATTTTCTTATGGTGACAGGCATTCCTGTAGTACTTATCTATAAAAGTTATAAGATTACACCTTACGTTCTGCCTGTCACAAAAGATTTACAACAGGATTTGTCCGCGTTCAGTTTGGCTTGCAGCAGCAGGCATTTTCCAGGGGCACCACGAGGAGGAACGGACTCACCCCCATTTACTGCTTAGTCTTCTTCTGCTTATAATTTTGATTTCTTCTATGATGATTTTTAGTCTTATGCTTAATGTTCTTCTGCTTTCTGTTCTGCTTTTGCTTCTTCTGCTTCTTGTTCTTCTGTCTTTTGTTCTGTATCTTGGTGGTTGTCTTCATGTTCTTTGTCCTCTTGGTCATATTATTTAGGGTCATATTTCTGGTCTTCTTTGGTGTGGTCTTCAGGGTCGTCGTCATCAGGGTCGTCGTCATGGAGATCAATAAGGATTACCAAAGACAATTTCAAAAAGCTTGATCTTGGAAATGTAGCAGAAGGTACAAGAAGGCTGAGAAACTGGTGAGAACCAGCTGACAGTACTGGAACACCTATTGGCAGCAGAAGGAACAATAGCCAATGGCACTACTGAGGAACAGCTGACGGTGCTGGACCCCGGTTACTATGCAGAAGGTACCTGTGCTAGAAACCACTTCCAAGGACCAGCTGACCTTGCTGGACCTCGGATACCGAGATGGAGGCACCTAGGCCAAAGGCTCTGGCGAGAACCAGCTGACAGTGCTGGAATCCGGATGGGTAGCAGAAGGAACAAGAGCCAATGGCACTACCGAGGACCAACTGACGGTGCTGGACCACGGTTACTAAGCAGAAGGTATCTGTGCTAAAAAGCACTACCAAGGACCAGCTGACGGTGCTGGACTTCGGATACCGAGATGGAGGCACCTAGGCCAAAGGCTCTGGCAAGAACCAGCTGACAGTGCTGGCACCCGGATGGGTAGCAGAAGGAACAAGAGCCAATGGCACTACTAAGGACCAACTGACGGCAGTGGCGGATTATAATGAGGTCAGTTTGGGCAGTTGCCCCGGGCCCAGTGGGGTTAAGGGGCCCACAGCCCAGGCCAGTAAATTGCCCCATTATAATCCGCCACCGCGCAGGGCCGGATTATAGGCAGGGCAGGCGGGGCTTCAGCCCCGGGGCCCCCACCACATTCCTGCTGGCTGCTGCAATGGCACTCCATCTTCTCCCCACCTAAAAGTGAGTGACCGTGGGGGCGGCATTATGTGCTCTGCTACCAGCAGCATCTACAAGTAGCGTGAACGCTGATGCTGCTGGTAGCGTGCAAAGGCTTGTGATGAGATCACAGGAGGTAAGGTGTCAGGGCCCCCGATCATGTGACCCCTGTCTCCTCCCCTCCTGTGACCTCATCACAGGTCCTGTGCGCACAGCACAGAGCACTGAGAGCAGCCATGTATGTGGAGTGCGGCTCTGCTGGTGGAGGTCGGTGCTGGAGGCTCCATTATTCTCTATGTGGAGTGCGGCTCTGCGGGTGGAGGTCGGTGCCGGAGGCTCCATTATTCTCTATGTGGAGTGTGGCTCTGCGGGTGGAGGTCAGTGCTGGAGGCCCCATTATTCTCTATGTGGAGTGGGGCTCTGCGGGTGGAGGTCGGTGCTGGAGGCTCCATTATTCTCTATGTGGAGTGCGGCTCTGCAGGTGGAGGTCGGTGCTGGAGGCTCCATTATTCTCTATGTGGAGTGTGGCTCTGCGGGTGGAGGTCGGTGCTGGAGGCCCCATTATTCTCTATGTGGAGTGCGGCTCTGCGGGTGGAGGTCGGTGCTGGAGGCTCCATTATTCTCTATGTGGAGTGCGGCTCTGCGGGTGGAGGTCGGTGCTGGAGGCTCCATTATTCTCTATGTGGAGTGTGGCTCTGCGGGTGGAGGTCAGTGCTGGAGGCCCCATTATTCTCTATGTGGAGTGGGGCTCTGCGGGTGGAGGTCGGTGCTGGAGGCTCCATTATTCTCTATGTGGAGTGCGGCTCTGCAGGTGGAGGTCGGTGCTGGAGGCTCCATTATTCTCTATGTGGAGTGTGGCTCTGCGGGTGGAGGTCGGTGCTGGAGGCCCCATTATTCTCTATGTGGAGTGCGGCTCTGCGGGTGGAGGTTGGTGCTGGAGGCCCCATTATTCTCTATGTGGAGTGCGGCTCTGCGGGTGGAGGTCGGTGCAGGAGGCCCCATTATTCTCTATGTGGAGTGCGGCTCTGCGGGTGGAGGTCGGTGCTGGAGGCTCCATTATTCTCTATGTGGAGGGCGGCTCTGCGGGTGGAGGTCGGTGCTGGAGGCTCCATTATTCTCTATGTGGAGTGCGGCTCTGCGGGTGGAGGTCGGTGCCGGAGGCTCCATTATTCTCTATGTGGAGTGTGGCTCTGCGGGTGGAGGTCAGTGCTGGAGGCCCCATTATTCTCTATGTGGAGTGGGGCTCTGCAGGTGGAGGTCGGTGCTGGAGGCTCCATTATTCTCTATGTGGAGTGCGGCTCTGCGGGTGGAGGTCGGTGCTGGAGGCTCCATTATTCTCTATGTGGAGTGTGGCTCTGCGGGTGGAGGTCGGTGCTGGAGGCCCCATTATTCTCTATGTGGAGTGTGGCTCTGCGGGTGGAGGTCGGTGCTGGAGGCTCCATTATTCTCTATGTGGAGTGGGGCTCTGCGGGTGGAGGTCGGTGCTGGAGGCCCCATTATTCTCTATGTGGAGTGCGGCTCTGCGGGTGGAGGTCGGTGCTGGAGGCTCCATTATTCTCTATGTGGAGTGGGGCTCTGCGGGTGGAGGTCGATGCTGGAGGCTCCAATATTCTCTATGTGGAGTGTGGCTCTGTGGGTGGAGGTCGGTGCTGGAGGCTCCATTATTCTCTATGTGGAGTGTGGCTCTGCGGGTGGAGGTCGGTGCTGGAGGCTCCATTATTCTCTATGTGGACTGTGGTTCTGCGGGTGGAGGTCGGTGCTGGAGGCCCCATTATTCTCTATGTGGAGTGCGGCTCTGTGGGTGGAGGTCGGTGCTGGAGGCTCCATTATTCTCTATGTGGAGTGTGGCTCTGCGGGTGGAGGTCGGTGCTGGAGGCCCCATTATTCTCTATGTGGAGTGCGGCTCTGCGGGTGGAGGTCGGTGCTGGAGGCTCCATTATTCTCTATGTGGAGTGGGGCTCTGCAGGTGGAGGTCGGTGCTGGAGGCTCCATTATTCTCTATGTGGAGTGGGGCTCTGCAGGTGGAGGTCGGTGCTGGAGGCTCCATTATTCTCTATGTGGAGTGGGGCTCTGCGGGTGGAGGTCGGTGCTGGAGGCCCCATTATTCTCTATGTGGAGTGCGGCTCTGCGGGTGGAGGTCGGTGCTGGAGGCTCCATTATTCTCTATGTGGAGTGGGGCTCTGCAGGTGGAGGTCGGTGCTGGAGGCTCCATTATTCTCTATGTGGAGTGGGGCTCTGCGGGTGGAGGTCGGTGCTGGAGGCTCCATTATTCTCTATGTGGAGTGTGGCTCTGCGGGTGGAGGTCGGTGCTGAAGGCCCCATTATTCTCTATGTGGAGTGTGGCTCTGCGGGTGGAGGTCGGTGCTGGAGGCTCCATTATTCTCTATGTGGAGTGCGGCTCTGCGGGTGGAGGTAGGTGCTGGAGGCTCCATTATTCTCTATGTGGAGTGCGGCTCTGCGGGTGGAGGTCGGTGCTGGAGGCCCCATTATTCTCTATGTAGAGTGTGGCTCTACGATTCGTGACCCCCGTCACGTGACGAGGGGGGCCCACAGAGTCTGAACTGCCCCGGGCCCTGGCTACCCTTAATCCACCCCTGACTGACGGTACTGGACCACGGTTACTAAGCAGAAGGTACCTGTGCTAAAAAGCACTACCAAGGACCAGCTGACGGTGCTGGACTTCGGATACCGAGATGGAGGCACCTAGGCCAAAGGCTCTGGCGGGAACCAGCTGACAGTGCTGGAACCCTGGTGGGTAGCAGAAGGTACCCATCCAAAGCAAAGTAGCCAGGCCGCAAGCCGGCCACAGTTACCAAAACCCACAGTCCTACAGGGGGTCCATGTCCCATTGGCACTACGGATCCAGCCTTCAGTGCCAGTTCCCGCAGCCCACATAGGAGTCACCTAAACTGCAGGCACCGTAGAGTCGGCTAACCCGGACGCAAGACGACAGGACAACGGATTGTTGGCATAGTGACCTTGACACTACCCGGAAAAAGCTGGCGTGCTGGAACCAGGCTGGGCAACAGGGAGTACCCGTGCCAAAGACACTGCCGAGAACCAGCTGACGGTGCTGGAACCCAGATGGGTAGCAAAAGCTACAAGAGCCAATGGCACTACCGAGGAACAGCTGATGGTGCTGGACCACGGTTACTAGGCAGGAGGTACCTGTGCTAAAAAGCACTACCAAGGACCAGCTGACGGTGCTGGACCTCGGATACCGAGATGGAGGCACCTAGGCCAAAGGCTCTGGCGAGAACCAGCTGACAGTGCTGGAACCCGGGTGGGTAGCAGAAGGTCCATGTCCCATTGGCACTACGGATCCAGCCTTCAGTGCCAGTTCCCGCAGCCCACATAGGAGTCACCTAAACTGCAGGCACCGTAGAGTCGGCTAACCCGGCCGCAAGACGACAGGACAACGGATTGTTGGCATAGTGACCTTGACACTACCCGGAAACAGCTGGCGTGCTGGAACCAGGCTGGGCAACAGGGAATACCTGTGCCAAAGACATGTCATGTCGGACGCTGTTCACACCACAGCGTCCGGCAGGCAGCGGTAGTTCCATCTCCATCCACTATAGCCTCAGTGGCGCCGGCTTGATTTTACTCAGGTTATCTGGGGTTAATCTAGCTGGAAATCAGGTGGGATGTTTGGTCACGCCAACGGTCTTTAAATAGTCGTGCTGGCCTGTGGGCATCGCCGATTATAGCTTGTGTTTTGTGCCAAGTGGTTCCGGTCTGGAGTGGAGGTGTTGGAGAGAGAAATTCATATCTGGTGTCGTATGATCCGTTGTTACCTTTTCGCCTTCCTATATTTGTGCTTTGTTTTGCCCTGTTCACATTATAGTATTGTCCTGTGTGTATGCGGCGCGGTGTGGTTTGAGTTCTCCCTGTCTGTCATTACTGTGTGGGCTTTGGTGGTTTTACAACTCACTGGGTGGAGGGTTCAGCTTAGGGCTGAGCAGGAGATAAGGAGAGGCTGGAGGCTCAGGCATTTGCACCTTTAGCAAAAACCCTGGGTTGAGGGTCATACAGGGTTTTCCCTAGTTTGAGGGACTCCGCAGGGTCCCGGGTTTGTCAGCCTCCTTTGACCTAAGCCCCGCATAACATTATAATCGGCCCAACATTTTTCCATGGATTCCATGACTTCCATAAACCGCCAGTTGGCGGCGCTGTCCGTACAGGTCACCGAGTTGAAGGGGGCAGTTCAGCAGCAGGGCCTGGTTGTAGCTAATGTGCAAGCGGCTTCTGCAGGTGCAGGTGCAGAGCCTAAGATTCCACTGCCTGAACGATTTTCTGGGGAACGCAGCAAATTTGTCATCTTTCGGGAGGCCTGCAAGTTATACTTCCGCATGCGCCCGGTCTCCTCAGGAAATGAGGCTCAGCGGGTGGGTCTGGTGTTATCTTTACTGAGTGGGGACCCCCAAGCATGGGCGTTTTCCTTACCAGCCGACTCTGCGACGTTTCATTCGGTTGAGAATGTTTTTTCAGCACTCGGGCTCATTTATGATGACCCCGACAGATTGGCTTTGGCGGAATCTAAAATCCGCGCCCTCCGTCAGGGGGAACGTATGGCGGAAGACTATTGTTCAGAATTTCGCCGTTGGGCAGTAGACACACAGTGGAACGACCCAGCGCTGCGGAGTCAGTTTATTCATGGGGTCTCAGAAAGAGTTAAACAGGCCCTCCTGATGTATGAGACTCCGGCATCGTTGGAGTCTGCCATGAGTTTGGTTATTCGTATTGATCGCCGTTTGCGTCAAGGGGCGCAGGAGACGCTGCCTCTGGGGGAAAGCAAGGGTGCCAGTGTGGTTGCTGCAGGTGACCCCACGGAACCTATGCAAATCGCGGGGGTATCGCATGTGCAGCGCCGCGTTCCTGGGTTCAGGAAGCATGGAGCATGTTTTTACTGTGGTAAAAGAGATCATTATGTAAATGCTTGTCCTGTGCTACCAAAGAAAGTCGCACCGGCAGAAAACTGGTAAGCTCAGAGGGTATGGAGGAGTCCCAACTGAGCGTATGCATATCCTCCATGATGGTATCTCAATGTATGCTCCCTGCCAGGGTTATTATTGCAGGCAGAGAGCTACCAATATCAGTGTTTGTGGATAGCGGTTCAGCCACCAATCTCATGGATGAGGAGTTTGCACACATGGCAGGTTTCAAGATCGAAAAACTCCCTCATCCTATTCGCGTGGTTACCATTAATGCCGCTCCCCTCCCACAGGGGGAGATTACTGAGTTTGTAGCTGAGGTTAAACTCCACATTGGGGTCCTACATTCTGAGTGGGTTACTTGTAAGGTACTCAATAATCTCCCAGCACAAATAGTCCTGGGTTTCCCATGGTTGTCTAAGCACAACCCGGTGATTGACTGGAGAACCCAGGACATAGTCCAGTGGAGCAGTTTCTGCCAGGAAAATTGCTTGGCCACATGTGTGTCCGCCGTGAAGTCCAGCCTTCCGGAGGCATTGCTGGATTTTGCGGACGTATTCTCTGAGAGGGGTTGCTCAGAACTACCTCCACTTCGAGCCTATGACTGTCAGATTAGGTTAAAACCCGGGGCTAAATTGCCAAAGGCGAGGATGTTTAGTATTTCAGGTCCGGAGAGACAAGCTCTTAAGGATTACATTGCGGAGAGTTTAAGTAAAGGGCACATCCGGCCTTCATCCTCACCTGTAGCAGCGGGGTTTTTCTTCATTAAGAAAAAAGATGGGGGGTTACGCCCGTGTCTGGATTTCCGGGAGTTAAACCAGATTACGGTCCGTGATCCCTACCCGATGCCTCTGATCCCTGATTTGTTCAACCAGGTGGCGGGTGCGAAGTGGTTTTCCAAACTTGACCTCAGGAGGGCATATAACCTCATAAGGGTCCGTCACGGGGATGAGTGGAAGACGGCATTTAATACCCCTGAGGGTCATTTTGAAAGCCTAGTTATGCCATTTGGGTTGACAACCGCGCCGGCTGTGTTCCAACATTTCATAAATGATGTATTTGCTCATGTGCTGGGGAAATTTGTGATTGTGTACCTGGATGATATCCTCATTTATTCGAGCGACCAGGACACTCATTTAGAGCATGTCAGGCAGGTGTTACAGCTGCTCCGTGAGAATAAGCTCTATGCTAAGCTCGAAAAATGCATGTTTTTTGTTCAAGAGTTGCCTTTTTTGGGATATATTGTGTCCGCCGCAGGGTTTAAAATGGATGCTGCGAAGGTGCAAGCGGTGCTGCGATGGGAACAGCCTGGTAATCTAAAAGCGCTCCAGCGGTTCCTTGGGTTTGCTAACTATTATAGGAAGTTTATTAAGAATTTCTCTACTATAGCAAAACCGCTCACGGACATGACGAAAAAAGGTACCAATCTCGCTATCTGGTCTGAGGATGCGGTGCGTGTATTTGAGCTTCTGAAGAACCGTTTTGCTTCAGCCCCCATTCTGGTGCAACCGGATGTATCTAAACCTTTTACGGTGGAGGTCGATGCGTCTGAGGTGGGAGTGGGGGCAGTACTGTCACAGGGCTCGTCCTTGAGCAATTTGCGTCCATGCGCCTACTTCTCCAAGAAACTGTCGCCGGCCGAACGGAATTACGACATCGGCAACAGGGAGTTGTTGGCCATCAAACTGGCTTTTGAGGAATGGCGACACTTCTTGGAGGGGGCGGCCCACCAGGTCACAGTCATCACCGACCATAAAAACCTGCTCTATCTGGAGTCGGCCAAGCGTCTGTCTCCCAGGCAGGCTCGCTGGGCATTGTTTTTTACACGTTTTAACTTTCTGGTGACTTACCGTCCTGGGGCGAAAAACACCAAGGCGGATGCCTTGTCCAGGTGTTTTCCGGGGGGAGAACCTCGGGAAGATCCGGTACCCATCCTCCAGGAAGGTGTAGTGGTTTCGGCTCTCACGACTGAGGTAGAGGCGGAGATTGCCGAGGCCCAGAAGGAGGTACCACCAGGACTTCCCGCTAATAAGTCATTCGTACCCCTTCATCTTCGTCTTAAGGTGTTGGGGGAACACCACGACTCGGTCCTGGCCGGTCATCCAGGGGTTAGGGGCACCTTGGAACTGGTATCGCGCCGCTTCTGGTGGCCAAAAATCCGTCAGGACGTGGTTTTGTACGTGACAGCTTGCATCACGTGCGCCAGGGCCAAGTCGCCTAGAACCCGTCCTGCTGGCACTCTACAGCCGCTGGGGATACCTAGTAGGCCATGGACAGAAATTTCCATGGACTTTATCACAGATTTGCCTGCCTCGGCGGGGAACATGGTCATCCTGGTGGTGGTTGATCGATTTTCGAAGATGGCGCATTTTGTGTCGTTGCCTTCCTTGCCCAACGCGAAGACATTGGCTCAGGTCTTTGTGCAGGAGGTGGTCAGACTGCACGGAGTTCCGTCGGACATAGTGTCTGATAGGGGTACCCAGTTTGTGGCGAAGTTTTGGAAAGCTTTTTGCTCACGATTGGGGATCAAGTTGTCTCATTCGTCGGCGTTTCATCCGCAGTCAAATGGTCAAACTGAGCGCATGAACCAAAATCTGGAGCAGTATTTGCGATGTTTTGTGTCTGACAACCAAGAGGAGTGGTCGACGTTCCTTCCCTTGGCCGAGTTCGCATTAAATAATCACCGCCAAGAATCATCGGGAGAGTCTCCGTTCTTTTGTGTTTATGGGCACCATCCTCAATTTTGTACCTTGCGTCAGGGGGTCTCTGGGGGCGTCCCAGAGGAGGACCGGTTAGGAGTTCAACTATCATCGGTCTGGAGGAGTGTGAAACAGCGATTGCTGAGCATGAGTGCAAGATACAAACGTGTGGCTGACTCTAGACGCGTGCCAGGTCCGGACCTGTGTGTGGGTGATTGGGTGTGGTTAGCTACTAAAAACATAAAACTCAAAATTCCATCATTGAAATTGGGTCCAAGATTTATTGGCCCTTTTAAGATTGCTGCCATCATTAACCCGGTCGCTTATCGGTTGGAGCTTCCTGCGGTATACAAGATACACAACGTGTTTCACAGGTCTTTATTGAAAAAGGTGGTAGGCTCTGTGGACACGACGCCGATGCCACCTCCAGTCATGGTGGATGGCGATTTAGAGTTTGAAGTCTCCAAGGTGGTGGACTCTCGAGTACTGCGCCGTACTCTTCAGTATTTGGTGCACTGGCGGGGGTATGGTCCGGAGGAGAGGTCTTGGGTACCAGCCTCGGACATACACGCGGATCGACTGGTCAGTTCCTTTCACCGCCGCCATCCGGACAAGCCGGGTCCTATGAGTCTTGAGGGCCCTGGGGTCCCTCGTAGAAGACGGGGTACTGTCATGTCGGACGCTGTTCACACCACAGCGTCCGGCAGGCAGCGGTAGTTCCATCTCCGTCCACTATAGCCTCAGTGGCGCCGGCTTGATTTTACTCAGGTTATCTGGGGTTAATCTAGCTGGAAATCAGGTGGGATGTTTGGTCACGCCCACGGTCTTTAAATAGTCGTGCTGGCCTGTGGGCATCGCCGATTATAGCTTGTGTTTTGTGCCAAGTGGTTCCGGTCTGGAGTGGAGGTGTTGGAGAGAGAAATTCATATCTGGTGTCGTATGATCCGTTGTTACCTTTTCGCCTTCCTATATTTGTGCTTTGTTTTGCCCTGTTCACATTATAGTATTGTCCTGTGTGTATGCGGCGCGGTGTGGTTTGAGTTCTCCCTGTCTGTCATTACTGTGTGGGCTTTGGTGGTTTTACAACTCACTGGGTGGAGGGTTCAGCTTAGGGCTGAGCAGGAGATAAGGAGAGGCTGGAGGCTCAGGCATTTGCACCTTTAGCAAAAACCCTGGGTTGAGGGTCAGACAGGGTTTTCCCTAGTTTGAGGGACTCCGCAGGGGCCCGGGTTTGTCAGCCTCCTTTGACCTAAGCCCCGCATAACAAGACACTGCCGAGAACTAGCTGACGGTGCGGAACCCAGATGGGTAGCAAAAGCTACAAGAGCCAATGGCACTACCGAGGAACAGCTGACGGTGCTGGACCACGGTTACTAGGCAGGAGGAACCTGTGCTAAAAAGCACTACCATGGACCAGCTGACGGTGCTGGACCTCAGATACCGAGATGGAGGCACCTAGGCCAAAGGCTTTGGCGAGAGCCAGATGACAGTGCTGGAACCCGGGTGGGTAGCAGAAGGTACCCATCCAAAGCAAAGTAGCCAGGCCGCAAGCCGGCCGCAGTTACCGAAACCCACAGTCCTACAGGGGGTCCATGTCCCATTGGCACTACGGATCCAGCCTTCAGTGCCAGTTCCCGCAGCCCACATAGGAGTCACCTAAACTGCAGGCACCGTAGAGTCGGCTAACCCAGCCGCAAGACGACAGGACAACGGATTGTTGGCATAGTGACCTTGACACTACCCGGAAACAGCTGGTGTGCTGGAACCAGGCTGGGCAACAGGGAGTACCCGTGCCAAAGACACTGCCGAGAACCAGCTGATGGTGCTGGAACCCAGATGGGTAGCAAAAGCTACAAGAGCCAATAGCACTACCGAGGAACAGCTGACGGTGCTGGACCATGGTTACTAGGCAGGAGGTACCTGTGCTAAAAAGCACTACCAAGGACCAGCTGACGGTGCTGAACCTCAGATACCGAGATGGAAGCACCTAGGCCAAAGGCTCCGGCGAGAACCAGCTGACAGTGCTGAAACCCGGGTGGGTAGCAGAAGGTACCCATCCAAAGCAAAGTAGCCAGGCTGCAAGCCGGCCGCAGTTACCGAAACCCACAGTCCTACAGGAGGTCCATGTCCCATTGGCACTACGGATCCAGCCTTCAGTGCCAGTTCCCGCAGCCCACATAGGAGTCACCTAAACTGCAGGCACCTTAGAGTCGGCTAACCCGGCCGCAAGACGACAGGACAACGGATTGTTGGCATAGTGACCTTGACACTACCCGGAAACAGCTGGCATGCTGGAACCAGGCTGGGCAACAGGGAGTACCCGTGACAAAGACACTGCCGAGCACCAACTGGCTTTGTTGGAACCCAGGGACAATCATGGTGAAGGCCGAGGCCTACTTGGTGGTAGTTTTAGATTGTTTGTAGGCTACAACAGACTGTCAACATGCTCCAATTAGGCATCTGTCTCCACTCTGTTTCCAGGATTTCACGTGACCACCAACACCGCCAGTTTATGCGTACAGCAGCCGTCTGCCCAATCCACATGTGTTCCTGTGTTACTGGGGTTTTGTAATGTCAGCAGATCCCCTGATGTGTGTCTGCCACTGTCTCCTGCTCTGTCCACATTCCCACCACTTGTAGTGGGAAGGTGGACAGCGCATGAGACAGTGCCGGACACACATTGGGGGATCTGCTCACGTAACAGAACACCAGGAACACAGGAACAAGTGTGGAATGCGTGGACAGCAACTGTGAGCAGGAACTGGCGGTGTTGGAGGTCAGGGGAAATACTAGAGACAGAGTGGAGACAGAGGCCAAATCAGAGAATGTTTAAATCTGAAGTAGTTACAATTTGGAGGCAGCAGCAGTTTGCCCTCCACACAGCAGGGGATCAGCTGACGTTACCAAACCCCACTTACACATGAACGAGTGTTTTTTTCTGTGTGGACAGCACTTCCAAGCAACAACTGACGATGTTGGAGCCCAGGGATAGTCATTTTGTAGGCTGAGGCCTACTTGGAGGCAGTTTAAGATAAGACGTTGTTTGAATTTGGAGGCAGCAGGAGAGTTTGCCGTACACACAGCAGGGGATCAGCTGACGTTACCGAACACCACTTACACATGAGCGAGTGTTTTGTCTGTGCGTACAGCACTTCTGAGCACCAACTGGCGGTGTCGGAGCCCAGGGAAAATCAGGTAGTAGGCCGAGGCCTACTTGGAGCCAGGTGTAAATCTGAGGTTGTTTGACTGTGGAGGGATCAGGACACTTTGCCATACACACAGCAGGGGATCAGCTGACGTTATCAAACCCCACTTACACATGTGCGAGTGTTTTGTCTGTGCGTACAGCACTTCTGTGCACCAACTGGCGGTGTCGGAGCCCAGGGAAAATCAGGTAGTAGTCTGAGGCCTACTTGGTGGCAGTTTTCGATTGTTTCTACACTACTACTAACTGTCAACGTACTCCAATTAGGCCTCTGGCTTCACTCTGTTTCGAGTATTTCCTCTGGCTTCCAACCACGCCAGTTGCTGCTCTGAAATGCCGTCTGCACAACCCACACTTGTTCCTGTGTTACTGGGGTTCTGTAACAGCAGCTTCTCCCTAGAGGTGAGTCAGGCAATGTCTCCTGCTCTGTCCACTTTTCCACTACAAGTAGTGGGAATGTAGACAAAGCAGGAGACATTGCCGGACTCACCTCTGGAGATGAGCAAATGTTAGAGGACCCAGGTAACACAGGAACAAGTGTTGATTGTGCAGACGGCACTTGAGAGCAGAAACAGGCGGTGTTGTAGGCCGGAGGAAATACTCAAAACAGAGTGGAGACAGAGGGCAAATCAGAGAACATATTAAATCAGAGGTAGTCAGAAGTTGTAGGCAGCAGGAGAGTTTGCCGTACACACAGCAGGGGATCAGCTGACGTTACCGAACCCCACTTACACATGAGCGAGTGTTTTGTCTGTGCGTATAGCACTTCTGAGCACCAACTGGCGGTGTCAGAGCCCAGGGAAAATCAGGTAGTAGGCCGAGGCCTACTTGGAGCCAGGTGTAAATCTGAGGTACTTTGACGTTGGAGGGAGCAGGACACTTTGCCATACACACAGCAGGGGATCAGCTGACGTTACCGAACCCCACTTACACATGAGCGAGTGTTTTGTCTGTGCGGACAGCACTTCTGAGCACCAACTGGCGGTGTCGGAGCCCAGGGGAAATCAGGTAGTAGGCTGAGGCCTACTTGGTGGCAGTTTTCGATTGTTTCTACACTACTACTAACTGTCAACGTACTTCAATTAGGCCTCTGGCTTCATTCTGTTTCGAGTATTTCCTCTGGCTTCCAACCACGCCAGTTGCTGCTCTGAAATGCCGTCTGCACAACCCACACTTGTTCCTGTGTTACTGGGGTTCTGTAACAGCAGCTTCTCCCTAGAGGTGAGTCAGGCAATGTCTCCTGCTCTGTCCACTTTTCCACTACAAGTAGTGGGAATGTAGACAAAGCAGGAGACATTGCCGGACTCACCTCTGGAGATGAGCAAATGTTAGAGGACCCAGGTAACACAGGAACAAGTGTTGATTGTGCAGACGGCACTTGAGAGCAGAAACAGGCGGTGTTGTAGGCTGGAGGAAGTACTCAAAACAGAGTGGAGACAGAGGGCAAATCAGAGAACATATTAAATCAGAGGTAGTCAGAAGTTGTAGGCAGCAGGAGAGTTTGCCGTACACACAGCAGGGGATCAGCTGACGTTACCGAACCCCACTTACACATGAGCGAGTGTTTTGTCTGTGTGGACAGCACTTCTGAGCAACAACGGGCATTGCTGTAGCCCAGGAAATAAAGTTCAGGTCATAGAAACATGAACACAACAGGAGACCTGGATCCTGTTGCCAGCCAATTATTTATTCTGGAAGAGGACTGGCAAATTCAGGTGAGATCCAGGCCTTGTTCATTTTCAGAAAAGTAAGCCGGTCAACATTATCGGCGGATAGTCGCGTGCGACGGTCTGTTACCACACCACCTGCAGCACTAAAGACACGTTCCGATAATACACTGGCAGCAGGGCAAGCCAGCACCTCCAATGCATACTGGCTAAACTTTGGCCATGTATCCAGCTTAGAGACCCAATACTTGAACGGGGAAGAGCCGTCTGGGAGTACACTAACAGGGCAAGACAAGTAGTCTGTCATCATCTGACGGAAACGTTGCCTCCTGCTGACTGGAGCCGTCTGTGATGGTGTAGCCGTTTGTGGCGGTCCCACAAAACTTTTCCACATTTGGGCCATACTGGCCTTGCCTTGTCCTGCGGCACTGCCTCTGCTACCTCTTTGTGCAGAGCTTCCTCCACTGCCTCTACCCACATGGCTGCTTTGAAAAGCACTACCAGCAACACTTGTGGGGGAATGGAGAACATGATGGCCTGCACAAGTGTTTCTTCGTACTCCCGCATTTTACGCTCCCGATTCAACTGTGGTATGAGGCTTTGTAAGTTGTCCCGGTAGCGAGGATCTAGGAGGGTGTACACCCAATAATCAGTCGTGTGGAGAATGTTGGCGATGCGGCGGTCATTTAACAAGCACTGCAGCATGAAATCAACCATGTGCTGCCAACTGGACCGGAAACGCTGTCCCCAGCTTGAGGCAGCATCTCAGCCTGCTCAGCATCACCCCACCCTCGCTGTACACACTGACTACTAGAGCCTTGTGTACCTCCCTCCTCTGGAGAGATGTGTTCCTCCTCCTCCATTAACTCCTCGTCATCCTCCTCACTAAGTGTCCCCTGCCTGGGCCTTTGTGTGGAAGCACGTTGAGCAGACCTGCCAGAAGCAGATGGCATTTCTGACTCCTCATCCTCGACCTCTTCAAAAACCTCCTCACTTAGTGCTTGTAAGGTTTTTTGAAGCAGACAGATAAGGGGGACAGTCATGCTGACTAGTGCATCATCTGCACTGGCCATCCGCGTGGAGTCATCGAAGGCACGCAAAACTTGGCAGATGTCCCTCATAGTGGCCCACTCAGTGGTGGTGAAGTGTGTCTGGCGCACAGTGCGACTTGCTTGCGCCTCATGCAGCTGGTACTCCATTACTGCTGCCTGCTGCTCACACAACCGCTCCAACATATGTAACGTTGAATTCCACCTGGTGGGGAGGTCACATATGATGCGATGTCCTGGCAGGCGGAATCGGCGTTGCAGAGATGCAATGCGCGATCTTGCCATGCTGAAACGCCGCAAGTGAGCACACTCTAGGCAAACCTTGTGCAGCAGTGCATCAAGATCCGGATAGTCCCTCAGAAAGCTCTGCACGACCAAATTGAGCACGTGTGCCAGACATGGTATGTGAGTGAGGTTGCCTAGGCCCAGAGCTGCCACTAGATTTCGGCCATTGTCACTCACTACCAAACCTGGCTGGAGATTCGCTGGCACAAACCACACATCGCTCTCCTGCTTGAAGGCATTCCAGAGCTCCTGTGCTGTGTGGCTCCGATTCCCCAAAGAAATTAATTTAAGGACGGCCTGTTGACGTTTGGACACACCTGTGCTCATATCTGGCCTAACAGGCTCATGCAGTGCTGATTCCAAGGAACTAGAGTAGGAGGAGGACTCAATATGTACAGACTGCATTCCTGCAATCCTTGGAGTTGGCAGAATACGTACAGAGCCACTCTCCAGATCTGTACCCGGCTCCACAACATTGACCCAATGGGCAGTGAGGGAAAGGTATCGTCCCTGTCCATGGCTACTGGTCCACGCATCGGTGGTCAGGTGGACCTTGCTACTGACGGCGTTTAGTAGCGCACTTTTAATTTTTCCCTCCACATGCTTTTGCAGGGCAGGGACGGCTTGCCTGCTGAAATAAAAGCAGCTGGGCACATTGTATTGTGGAACTGCCAATGACATAAAGTTCCGGAAGGTGTCAGTCTCCACCAGCCTGAATGACAGCATCTCAAGGGCCAGTAGTTAGGCAATGCCGGCATTCAGAGCCAGTGCTCGGGGATGGTTTGCCGAGTATGGCCGCTTTTTATCCCATGCCTGTGCTACCGATTGCTGGTGAGTGGCCTGGGAGTGTGCTGATGACTGAGAACGTGGTTCAGTGGGTGGAATTTCACTGGGTCTCTGGACAGTGGCAGTGGTTCTTCCATGGCGTTCCAGTGAGGAAGCCGAACCAGCTGTGTGTGAGCTGGAGGAAGAGGCCCCAACACGAGCTGAAGAGGTGGTAGGTGCTGCTGAAGGTTGGCCTACATCTTCAGTGTGTCTGTGTAACTCCACCTCGTGCTTGGTATGCACGTTTCCACATATTTGTGGTATTGAGGTTGCTCACATTTTTCCCTCGTTTAACTTTCTGATGACACAGCTTGCATTTGACAAAGCAAATGTCATCTGCAACTGTGTCAAAAAAAGACCACGCACTGCAAGTCCTGGGAGCGCCCGTTTTCTGTTTTGGAAGAGGATTGCTCCTCACGGGTGCCAAAGTGGAGGCTACAGGCAACCAAGTCTGCCCCCGCCCTCTCCCTCCTCTTTTGGCCGTTCGGGGAATCTCTTCCTCAGAGCTGCTCCCACCACCTTCCTGTGGCTGACGCCATGATGGGTCAAGGACCTCATCATCTCCACGCCCCTCTTCAAGCACCGGCTGGTCCTGGGTTGTCTCGCCAGCACCGTACGCACCAGAAATTGGCAACTGAGTCTCATCATCATCAGATGAGCACTGAGGTGTGCTGACAATAGGCACTGGCCCACCCGCCTCTTCAGATTCAGAGGGACAAAGCAGTTGCGCATCACTGCATACTCCCTCTTCTTCATGCTCTAGAATGCTGCTTGGCTGGCCACCTCTTTCCAAGCCAGCAGATTCTGAGAACAGAAGTAAAGATTGAGATGGCTCCTGTCCAGGGCTCTCAGACTGCCTGGGCAATTTGACAGGTGGTGAAGAGACAGATGGTTGCTCTTCAGTGCTCTGGCCCTGGGAGGATGCGGAAGTCATTGAAGTGGATGCGTTAGCTGCCATCCATCCGACAACGGCTTCAATTTGTTCGTCACGCAGCAGTGGGATACGGCGAGGTCCTACAAAGCTGCACATGAAGGACTGTTGCCTGGTAAAAGTGGGGGATGCCGGGTTACTGGTGGCCGCAGCAGACACCGAATCCCCACGTCCTCTCCCTGCTGAATCCCCCGTCCTCTCCCTGCTGAAACTCCACGGCCACGACCACGTGCCTTACTTCCTGCCTTCTTCATCTTGGTAGACTGATAAAAATAGGCAGAAAAGTAAAAAAGGGGGGGCTTAGTGTTCTTATTCCTGAACACTTGCTAACCAGTATAAGAAACACTAATTTGGCTAAGAGTGTGTGTACTACACTTTAATATGATCTAATGTGGCCTACACAACTCTAAAGTGGAGTGTTTGGTGAACTTTATTTCCTTTTTTTTTTGGGGGGGGGAATAAAAGGATGTGACCAAAGTTTGAAAGCTATAGTATCACAAACTTTTTGGAGCGATTACAATGCAGGAAGCTAACCTACAATGCAATTGATGAGGCTCCAAAAAATAGGGTGATACTAGTCTGGCTGGCCCTGAAGGGCACAAGCCAGCAAAAAGGCTCCTCTATCTAATCCTATATAGTGTTTGCAACCAACCAATGACAATGGATGCGGATGGAAGCACACTACTATAGGAGCAAAAATCTGGACAAATTAGCTGCAAAAAAAGGACTATGTATGAGGCAGTGACGCACGCTGAGCGGACTACAACCAGCGGTGGCTGTAGAACACACTGCAACGTGAGCTGCACTCACACACAGAGAGACCTATCAGACAGCCAAAAACAGTGCAGAGAAATGGGCTATATCACTGAAAGGCTGCTGAAAGGCTCCGCTGTCCACTCCTTTAGTGTTTGCAACCAACATATATGGATACGTATGGAAGCACACTATACAGGAGAAAAAAAAAGCAGCATTAAAAGAAAAATGTGTATGAGGCAGAGACACACGCTGGGCGGCCTACAAGCAGACGTGCCTGCAGGACACACTACACAGCGTGGGTCTGCACTCACACAGCCCTTGCAGACAGCTATTAAAACAGCGCTGCTGGGCTAAAAAAATGCTACAGTGGTGGATCATGTAGCCTGGGTAGAGCAATAGATATGTTTGATGATCGCTATTTCTAACTGTCCCTCACAGTCTTCAACAGCAGCCTGTCCCTAACTGAATTCACAGCAGAGTGAACCCAAAATGGCGGCTGCTGCGGTTTTTATAGTGCATCATGACATCATTTCAGCAGCCAATCACAGCCATGCCAGTAGTTAACATGCCTACATGCCTAACAGGATGTGCCCACACTTCTGAGGATCCCCATTGGCTGAATCAAATCGAGCGGGCTCCTAGCATCATGGGAACTTCCGATTCCGGTATTCGATATGAAAAAGTATCGGAACTAAGTATCGGAATTCCGATACAGCGAATATCGGCCGATACCCGATACTTGCGGTATCGGAATGCTCAACACTAATAAAGAAATAATAAATAATCATAAAGGAGTACAATAAATAAAATATGTGGATGTTACAAAGAAAATATATAATGTATATATAATACTACTATAATCACAGGAATAAGTAAATACATGTTGAAAATAACAGCAAGGAGAACAACATAATAGTGACATGAATAACACAATGAAGTTATGTGGTGACTAGAGTTGAGCGAAACGGGTCGAAAAAATTCAAAAGTCGCCGACTTTCGCCAAAGTCGGGTTTCATGAAACGAAACCCGACCTTAGCGTGAGGTCGGCCACGAGGTCGGCGACTTTAGCGCCAAAGTCGCGTTTCAAAAGATGCTTTAGCGCCCTTTTTCAGCCAATCAGGAAGAACAGACACTGTGGGCAACGTGATGACATAGGCAGCGGTCACCACCATCTTGGAGAAGGGCATGCAAGTGATTGGCTTGCTTTGCGTCACAGGGGGTATAAAAGGGCAGGGACGCCGACCGCTATGTTACTCATGCTGATCTCATTATAGGGAGAGCTGCTGCAGCTGCTGATTCTGTAGGGAGAGCGTTAGGAATGCAAAAAGAAAAAAAAAACTGCTTCCGCTGCTAGCGCTTTTCACTGTAGTTACTGTGCAGTGAAAGGTGAAGATTTTTGCTTTTGTGCAGCAGCTGGTGGTGATTAGACTGGTGTTCAAACTGCTTTTTTAAAAGCAATCCAAATTGTATTGTTTTGTCCTGGTGAAGTAGTGAGCGTTCATTTTTTCACACATCGTACAGCGGTGTACGCTCCTCACACAGTACCCTGTAACGGCTGTTATCACGGCCAAATTGAAGCTATCTAAGTGTGTGACTCTGAAAAAGCCGAGGAGTTTGTCCATTCTTACAGACCTACACCTTATAGTTTTGTCCGTTTTTCAAACAGTTTAGTATATTTGCTGTTTGAGTACATTCAAAATAAGAGAGAGAAAGCGTGTGTCAGTCCGTATACAAAATCACAGAGCTTGACAATTTTACATATACCGTACAGCGGTGTACGTGCATGCTTCTCTCTCAGTACCATGTAACGGCTGTTATCACGGCCAAATTGAAGCTATCTACGTGTGTGACTCTGTAAGGAAAAGTCGAGGAGTTGTCCATTCTTACAGACCCACACCTTATAGTTTTGTCCGTTTTTCAAGCAGTTTAGTATATTTGCTGATTGATTACATTTAAAACTAGAGAGAGACAGCGTGTGTCAGTCCATATACAAAAACACAGAGCTTGACAATTTTACATACACCGTACAGCGGTGTACGTGCACGCTCCTCTCTCAGTACCGTGTAACGGCTGTTATCACGGAAAAATTGAAGCTATCTAAGTGTGTAGCTCTGTAAGGAAAAGCCGAGGAGTTTGTCCGTTCTTACAGACCTACACTCTAGGGGGATTCCAATTCTGCCCAATTCTATATACACCTTGTAGTTGTCATACACTAGGCAATTTCTGCCGGTTACATTGCGGTGTTATAGACACAGGGCCTGACAGAATCCAACTGTGTCCTGAAGTGTAGAGAGATTCCAATTCTCCACAGTCCTCTATCCACCTTTATTACACCATCCAGAATCTGCCTGTCACATTACGGTGTAAAATAAACAGGGCCTGACAGAATCCAACTGTGTCCTGAAGTCTACAGAGATTCCATTCTCCCCACTACTATATACACCTTGTACCTTGTTTTACAGTACCATATAGTTGGTGTTTTTTTGGTTACATTTTCCCCAAAAATGAGGAAGTGTGGTGGAAGAGTCCGTGGAAGTGGGCGGGGGTTGGCAGCTGGTAATGATGGTGTTGGTGGTGGATCTGCTGGTAGTGGCAAAAGCAAAATAGCACCTAATGCAGGAGGTGTTGAGCCTGCGTCATCGTCTGGCTCCACAAGGCCTCGAAGGCTCCCTTTTCTGGGAGTAGGTAAACCGATTTTAAAGCCGGAGCTTCAAGAACAAGTTTTGGCTTACATTGCTGACTCAGCCTCCAGCTCTGTCGAATCCTCTTCTGAAGTTTTAAAAAATAAAAGCACTGAGTCATCATTGGAGGCTCATGTTCTTGAACCACACCTTTCCTTGTGTCCTTCACCCCAACCAAAATTGAAGGATGCGGCAGGTCACACTACAGATTACTCCATGGAGCTGTTTTCACATACCATGCCTGGGTTATCAAGTCAAATCGTGAATTACCCAGGCAAAGATGAATCTGACATGGAGTGCACTGATGCACAGCCACTGATAAATGATTCTGCTGGTACATTCACTCAGAGCACTACATTGTCCTCGCAGTGTACTGAGCCAGAATCTGACCCAGATGAAAATCAGATGCCCCTTCCCGCATACTATTCCACCATACACGGTGACACAGAGGAAGGTGCACATGACATTGAAGAGGAGGTGATGGATGACCCAGTTGTTGACCCAGATTGGCATCCATTGGGGGTAGAGGGTGCCGCTGCCAATAGCTCAGAAGAGGAGGAGGAGCATCCGCAGCGGGCATCGACATCGCAACAGCTGTTATCTGGCATGCCCGGAGCAGTCCAAAAATGGGTTACAAAAACCAAAAGAGTTGCAAGACAGCTTGGCCAGACAGTCAAAATAGCACAGTGTGCAAGGCCTCAAAATGTCTTCCATAGTAGGAAGAGTGCAGTGTGGCACTTTTTTTAACAAAATCCTAATGATCAGGCAAAGGTTATCTGTAAGAAGTGCGCAAAGACCTTTAGCCGAGGGAAAAATCTGAGAAATTTGAATACCAGTTGCATGCTAAGATATTTTACCACCATGCACTTGCAAGCGTGGACGGACTACCAAAACTCACGTACCACATGTGCTACTGCTCCCAAAGAAGGTAGTCAGCAACGCTACATTGTTTCCCCCACTATAAGTCCATCGGTTAGCACACCACCAGCAGCAAATGTTGAGTTGTCGTCGCAAGGGCAAATCAGTCAGGGAATCATACTGTTATTGCAACGAAAGACTGAATCTAGGCCATCATAAAGAACACCAACTCCATCACCATCATCAACCCTCTCTCAGTCCGCCATGTCCACCGCTAGTTCCACCATATGCAGCTCTCAAGTCCAGCTCACCCTACCAGAGACTATGAGTAGGACAAGAAAGTACTCATCCTCTCATCCGCGTACACTGGGTTTGAATGCCCACATTGCCAAACTAATCGCGTTAGAGATGATGCCCTATCGGTTGGTTGAAAGCGCAGCTTTCCGCGAACTCATGGCCTACGCAGTACCATGCTGTGACCTACCCAGTCGCCACTTCTTTTCTCGCAAAGCCATCCCAGCCCTTCACCTTCATGTGAAAGACCGCATTGTCCATGCACTCAAGCAATCAGTGAGTGGAAAGGTGCACCTCACAACTGATGCATGGTCCAGTAGGCATGGCCAGGGCCATTATGTGTCCATCACTGCACACTGGGTTAATGTGGTGGATGCAGGGTAAACAGGGGACATCTGTGATGGCACAGTGCTGCCTAGCCCACGGTATAGGAAACTGTTGGCTGTAGGCGTTCGACCCTCCTCCTCCAGAAGTGAAAGCTCGTCCACAGAGCGCAGTCGCACGAGCACTGCATCCGCAGCTGACAGTGGTGCACACGATGTGTCCCACTATCGATCAGCTAGTGGAAAGCATCAGTAGGCTGTGTTGCAGATGATGTGTTTGGCGACAGACACACGGCGGAGGTACTGGCCGACTACTTTCAGCGACAAACTGAGTCATGGCTGGGCAGTCTACATCTTGAGGCAGGCATGGTAGTTAGTGATAACGGCCGGAATTTTGTGGCAGCCATAGCCCTTTCAAAACTCAGACACATACCTTGCTTGGCTCACACCTTCAACCTGGTGGTGCAGTGCTTCCTCACTAATTATCCAGAGTTAACAGGCCTGCTCCAGAAGGTTTGAAGACTGTGCTCGCACATCTGCAGGTCGCCGGTACACTCCAGTCGTATGCAGAAGCTGCAGCGATTGCTCCACTTTCCCAAGCACCGCCTAATTATCGACGTTGCAACAAGGTGGAACTCCACCCCGCACATGGTTGAGTGACTGTGAGAACAGAGGCAGGCCGTAATGCATTTGTGGGAGGATACACGGGCAGGCACTTTGAGGGCAGACATGGAGCTGACAAGTGAGCAGTGGTCGAAGCTGAAAGACCTCTGTAAAGTCCTTCAATGTTTTGAGGAATGCACACGGCTGGCAAGCGCAGACGACGCCATCATAAGCATGAGCATCCCACTTATGCATCTGCTCATGCAAACTTTGACGCACATCAAGGAGCAGGCATCTACAGCCGAGGATGATGAAGAAGAGGAGGAGAGAAGCCTTGATGACAGTCAGCCATTGTCTGTTCAGGGAACTGTCGTGAACGAGATGGAGGAAGAAGAGGAGGAGGAGGAGGATGATGGGGATGATTATTTCGGGGAGGAGGATGCTTCTCGTGGGGCAAGAGAAAATGTTGGCATGGCAAGGTTTGGTACTGGGCTTGTCCGTGACAGGAGGGATGTGGATTTGCCTGAAAGTGCTCCTCCACCCAGCACTCGCAGTGCATCATTGACACAGGGAACATTGACCCACATGTCAGATTATGCCTTGCAGATCCTAAAAAGGGACCTCCGCATTGCCAAAATGATGAACGATGATGACTACTGGTTGGCCAGCATCGTGGATCCACACTATAAAGGCAAATTCCAAAACATCATGTCACAGGAGAACCTTGACCTAATATTGGCTAACAAACAAGCAACTCTGGTAGACCAGTTGGTTGAGGCATTCCCAGCACACAGCAGCGGTTGTCACACGAGCCGTAGGAGCCGGGGGCAACTTGGAAGAGGTGTTCGTGGTGCACACATCAGAAGTGGCGTTGGAGACAGGGGTTTCATGACCATGTTGTGGACTGATTTTTCAAGTCCCGCTCACACGACTGGTAATACTGCATCAATTGAAAGTGACAGGAGACAGCACTTGTCAACGATGGTTACAAACTACTTTTCCTCCCATATCGATGTTCTCCCTCACAGGTCATTCCCATTTGACAATTGGGCAGCTAAACTGGACACCTGGCCTGAATTGGCACAATATGCCGTAAAGGAGCTCGCTTGCCCAGCTGGAAGTGTGCTATCGGAAAGAGTCTTCAGTGCTGCTGGATCAATCCTGACAGAAAAAAGGACCCGTCTGTCGACCCAAAATGTGGATGATCTAACCTTCATTAAAATGAACCATGCATGGGTTTCCAAGGATTTTTTCACACCTTACCCTGATGACACATAGGTTGACAGAAAAATGGCTTTCTTTGGTCCGCCTCTTCCTGGGACTTGACCAATTTCACCTTTAGCAGCAGGTGAATGTCCCACATCAACATATGCCATTTTGTAAACCTCCCCAATTGGGCTGCCTCCTTCCCCCATGGCCGGGGTCACCACCTAGTGCATGCAACCGTGTGAGTGCCGTTGCCCTGGACAGGTAGGTGATCCGACTCTTGGGGGCGGGCACTGGCACAGGGTCGCTCATAGTGCAATCAAGTGTCTCTGATGGAGGGGGTGCACACCCGCCGTCAGACACACCGCCGTACTATGAGGGGCCCAGTGCCAGTACCGACACCCACGAGTGTGCCCCCCTTGCTTGGGCAGGGCCCCAGTATTTGCAATGTTTAACTCTCCCTGCTCCTCCACTGTGTAGTCTGGGCTGTCAAATCCTTCACTGGGACTGCCACTACAAATTTGGTGAACTGATAGAAGATGATGGTTAAGACGTAGCTATGCCCTGTCCCGCTGGCCAGGATCTAGCTTCAGATGATCAATGGCTTCCATTTCTTATGGACGCCGACTCACAATGAGATGCAGTGGTGGTTTCTCATCAGCTTTCACAGTTTTCCTACCCACAGACGTGTGACATTCCAGCGCACATTTTTAAATGTGCCCTCTCATGCCAATCCAAAAGAATCGCCTACGGCCTGTGGCTTCTGTCTTTTGCACTCCAAAGTTACGTGACAGAGCATGATAGGCAGTGAGCACCATGTTTACATCTCTCCATGTGATCAAAGTTATATGGATATGAGTAATGGCGATGGGATCAACGGTACTGCGATACAGCAACAATTTCTTCACAAAGAAAAGTTTTCGCTGTCTCCACACACTAATTAATTGAGGGTCTGCATCGCCTCTGAGAATTGTGACGGAAGTTTATCCCGTGAATAGGAATTCCTAGATTTCTGCAATCACTAGAATTTATGTCAGTAATTGTGTGCATCTCATTTCCTATTGCGGAGAGTCTGGACTGTCTTACTGAGACAGAAATATATATGAAGATTTAAAAATACCACCAAAAGTGTATACTGGTGTACGCTTCAAATACATTTCCTTTTTTCTACTTTTTAGATTGTTGTCTAATCCATACTGAGAACATGGAGATTTTAAAAATTTAAACTATGCTATATATACCTGCTATCCAGTGATAATGTACCCTTTCTCAACTTTGTACAAGCTGGTCAAATCCATACTGGGCCTGAGACCTTCTGAGCCTGCCTCCTGATCTATAGACATAAGTTTTTAATATGTAAACTATGCTATACATACTTGTAATCCGGTGATACGTAACGTTACCCTTTCTCACCTTTGTCCAATCACGTCTAATCCATACTGGGCCTGAGACCGTCTGAGCCTGCCTCCTGTTATATAGACATAGGATTTTAATGTGTAAACTATGCTATACATACCTGTTATCCAGTGATACGGTACCCTTTCTCACCTTTGTCCAATCACATCTAATCCATACTGGGCCTGAGACCGTCTGATCCTGCCTCCTGATATATAGACATAGGTTTTAAATATGTAAACTACTCTATATATATACGTGTTACCCGGTGAAACTGTACCCTTTATCAACTTTCTAGAATCTTGTCGAATCCATACTGAGCCTGAGAACGGCTACCGAGCTGTTAAGCAAGCTACAGCAACTGTGGTTTGGACATGTAATTTTTTGCATTTTTTCAGGAATGCCGGTTAGGCCTAATTCAGGAATTGCGGTTGATCTGCACTTACTGGGAAATCATCGTTCGCGAGGTATAATTGGAATCCCAGAACCACATCACTAACGGTGTTCTGCTGGTTATCTGCACCTGTAAGCAACAAAAGCTGGTCCTTTCAGTGTAGCGTGCATGCAGTCCCAGACATGTAACGCCATGATAGACCATGATAGTGCCAGAGCCTCGCGTATCCCTCTAGTAAGCTTGATGCGTACCGCGGGGGCATGCCGGAGTCTCGTTCATTAACGGAATAAAGCTGACAAATTGCTAGCACAACTACAAACGGACATACCACACCACACACACAATCGACAAAGCTTTCAATATGTGCATCTTTTCTTGAGGTGGCATGGTTGTGGTTTCTCGGGTGGAGTCCAATTAAGCTGCAGGCTCCACTCCTGGTGGTGCCCTTTTGGACATTCCTTTAAGGTTCAGCTTTGCAATCATACTGCCCCCAGAAAGCAAACACTTTGCCTTCATGGACGCTGTTTGGAGGTTCGTGGGAATAACGCCGCCCGATCGCCAGTTGGCATAATTTATTGGTGGGAAGTCCGACGGTATATTATCGTGTTCGATTTCAGAATTTTTTTTTTTCGGTTGGTATTTTACATTTTTATTCCTGCCTTTCTTGACTTCATAAGGGAATGACAAGCCTATATCTGTGTCTCCTCCACCTCCTCCTCCTACTCCTCCACCTCTTTTCTAAATGTAGTTGCCCTTTTCCATATGTAATTTTTGTATTCTGAGCATTTTCTCTGCTTTGGGACACCTTTTAAGGTGTTTTGTTATTGTTTTCTATGTGTTTGTATGTGTTTGTGTTTGCCTGCCATTGTTTTCAATGGGGTTCGACGAACATTCGACGAACTTGCCTCCTGTGTGACGAACCAAAATACTAGTGTGGTGGCTCAACACTACTCCTGATATATAGACGTACATTGTTAATGTTTAAACTATGCTATATATACCTGCTATCTGATGATACTGTACACTTTGTCTACTTTTTATATTCTTGTCTAATCCATACGGAGCCTGTGAGCGTCTCTGTGTGACTGATGGAATATATATGGAGATTGACAATTATCCTTTGACTGAATAGATTTCTGATACAGTGCCATATATCTGATGTTATTTTGTGTCTATTTTGTGCAAAATTTTGAAGTTTGGTGGAAGAGGCCACGGATGTGAGGGCGGGGGGGCCAGCTGGTGATGATGGTGGTGGTGCATCTGCTGGTAGTTGCAAAAGCACAATAGCAGCTAAGGCCGGAGGTGTTGAGCCTGCGTCATGGTCTGGCTCCGGAACGCCTGGAATGATACCTTTTCTGGGAGTAGGTTAACCGCTCTTAAAGGCGGAGCATGAGGAACTGGTTTTGGCTTACATTGCCGAAACAAACTCCATCAAATATGCCCGCCTCTTTTGAAGTTTCAAAAAATGCAAGCACTGAGTGGTCAAGTGCTGGCTCCTGGTCAGGAAGAACCCATTTCCTTGTGTCCTGCACCCCCACCCAAACTGAATGAGGCAGCAAGCAACACTTCACATTAGTCCATGTAGCTCTTTCTATCATACCATGCCTGGGTTATCAAGTCAAATCGTGAATTCCCCAGTCCAAGACGAATCTGACATGGAGTGTGGGTGGCCAGCCAGGGCAGTGGGGTTAATCGGTACCGGGCCGGTGTCTCACAGGGATGTGTCACGGTGGTGGTGACCCGTTCTGTGGCCCTGGGTGTCCATGCAAAGGGGTGAATTATGTTTATAGGTGAATGATACGTGACGCCACCTCTGGTTTCTGATTAGATTGACCAGCGCTGCAGTGTCGCTTCTGTGGGACAGATTTTGTGGCGCAGCTAAGATGTAGAAGACCTGCACAGGTAGGGCCGTAGTCACAGGGCAGATGAAAGAGTTGGGAGATGGTGTGCAGTGCAGGATGTAGCTGAGCCATGCGCCAGGTGCAGGAGAAGGATGACAGACACTGTCGTGCAGTTCCTTTACCTGTACTTGGTAGGTGTTGTCCAGGACCCAGAGTACAGATGGAGAAGGAGTTGGTCAGCCTGGAAGCCAATTTGGATTTCTCTCTCTGCAGATAGGTAGTTTGGCCTCCGTTCTAGCGCTTATCTGAGGTACTCGCAGTGCTGAGTTCAATGAAGTTCCCCCTGTTGACTCTCTTTTGGAACTTTCTCGTATGGCTGGCAGCCCTAGCCTTTTTCCTTCTGGCTCACACACGTCGATGCTGGGGCCTCCGAGCCTCAGTTGGGTAAAGAGCATTTACAGCTGCTACTTCCTCCGGATTCTGCTGCCGGAACGTCAGTGTCCCTACAAACTCGGAGACCGGAATCCGGACCATGCACTCCAGCTAGGAGTGAGCCTTAACTCTGCTCATCCTCCAGCCCCCCTTCTCACGTCCACACTCTTCCCCTTCCCTGCACAGAATGGCCTAACTTACCTCCTCCCGATCATAGAGAGCAGCTCCTCAGCAGTCATGTTCAGAGCTCTCCCTGCTGACGTGGAGTGGGAAATGTGTTGTGTGTTGGTTTAACTGCTAGAGAGATCCTTCGTTGCTCCCAAGCATGACATCACACTCCCTAGGAGGAAGGTAATGCCACTGTGGCGATCGTACTCCTGGGGACGCCACAAGTGAACTGATGCCCAGCCACTGCTAGATGATTCTGCTGGTACATTGACCCAGACCACTACATTCCCCTCACACTCTACACGGCCAGAATCTGACCCAGAGGAAGCTCAGGTTCCCCTTCCCACATACTATACCACCTTACACAGTGACAAAGAGGAAGGTGCAGATGAAAGTGCAGGTTCCTTGAGCTGGTGGGGGGGCATACTCATGGGCGACAGCACTGGCACAGGGCCCCTCATAGTACGCAAAAGTGTCTCTGCCGGTGGGAGGGTAGTGTCTCTGCCGGGCCCACCTGCCGTCAGACACACCGCCACACACCACCGTACTATTAGAGGGGCCCTGTGCCACTGCCATCGCCAATGAGTGGGCCCCCACTGCTTGCTCAGGATCACAGCACTTGCAAAGTTGAAATACTTACCTCTCCCTGCTCCACCGCCATGACGTCTTCCACGTTTCCTGACAGTGATTGTCTGATCAGAGAGCGCAATGACATCACGTCTGTACGCCCTCTGCCTAAACAGCCAAGTGCAGTGAGATGGACGATGGGGACGACGAGGAGTCCAGAAAAGTACAGGGATTCCATAGCGAGGAGACTTATTTAATTGTTTTCAATGTTGGGACAGCAATTTTTGGGGAGCTCTATACTCTGGAGAATGATATATGGGGCCCACCATACACTGGAGCATTCCAAAGGTGGACATCAGACACTGGAGCAGCATTTACAGGGCACATTATACACTAGAGCATTAGAAATGGGGCCCATTATGTATAGAGCATTATTTGGGCCCATAAAACAGTGGAGCTTCATCCATGGGGACCAACATATACTGTAGCATTATGTGGAGCTCATCATATACTGTTTCAAACATTATATGGGACCAATGATTCTGTATGGAGAAATATATGGGCCTCATTACTCTGTATAGCGCACTATGCGGTGGCCATAATACTGTATGGAGTAATATACTGTCCGTTTTTGGAGCTATTAAAAATGGATATCAGTCATGAGATGTAAAAAGTGAAGTATTTTTCATTGTACTATGCCGCTATTTCTCTGCGGTATCGGAGCATCATGAGTTGTGGTATGTGTTAAAGAGGCGCTCTTTGGCCCAGGGCACATGAAAACCTGGAGCCAGCCCTACCCCCCCACAAATTTAGCCAAATAACCCCTATTTTTCAGTGCGTAACTAGTATTATGAAGTAAATTAAGGTTGAAAAGCTTCAGTAATCTTCAAAAAAGGAAAGCCTTATTAGGGTCGGGCGTACGGGGTTGTTTCGGGACACAGATTTATTGCTCCTGGTTATAAAGAAGGAATTTAAAGACACCCACGAAGGAAATTGGAGAAGAGTTTCGACATTGGTTGTGGCCCATAGACGTCCAGGAAATGGATGATGTGTTCGTTGGCTTTCCTTTTTTGAAGACTCCGTGTGGATTGTTAATGATATGGACTTTTATACAAGAAGTTTGTCCGTTCTTTCTTTATATTCATCGTGTGATGGTTTTCGTTGTCTTCCCTTCCCCTTTCCCTTTTCCTTCCTTCCTTCCCCCCCCCTCCCCTCAGACTTTGTCCTTGGGGTTATTTGCCACATGTATATACAAGAGGAACATATTGAGCCAACTAGGCGATTCAATCTTGGCCATTTTTTGTGGTATTGTGCGTCTATATGGATCCTATAAAATTTTATTTAACATCATATCGTGGCTAGTATTTTTGTAATGGACAATATATACACTCAATGAGATTGTAATATCATATTGTGGCCAGTATATATATATTAATAAATTAATAATTTTTCAGGATATGTATAAATTTATGCCCGGAGCAGTTTAACTTTAACCGTGTCCTTGTTATCCGAATCCCCCCTATTCCCTTCCCTATTTTATCTTATCTTATTTTATTATGTGGTTTTGTTTGGTTGTAATTGCCCCGTTGTGGGTGTTCTGGTGATTTGCCCCATTGTAATATGGCCGCCGGGGTTTATAAGTGCCGCGCATGCGCGCCTACTGCTCCTGTGTGACGTGCCCAGCCAGTGTCGGGTGCCGGACCACGTGGGCCCGCGTGTTTCCGGCCGCGTCATTGGTGGGAGGTACCTCTGCAGTGTAGCAGCGGGCGGCGTGTCAGCGGCACTTCCGGTGGGCACATATATAAAAATGTGCACTATGCATCTATCAATCACGCCCCCTGAGGAAGGAGCCCTAGAGCTCCGAAACGCGCGTCAGGGAGACGAGCAGCCCGCCCGTTCATCCTGAATCTGTCAGTGAGGTAATACCATTGCGGGGAAGTAACCCTTTCAGGGTAGGTTGGGTGCATGTTTAATAGTGCTGGGAACCTTCCCTCTGTTTCCATAGTGTGCTCTAGTAATAAAGCTGGTTCTGCCTTGTGGCAGTATGTGAATGGGATCTGATTATTTGACCTATAGAGCACGGGCACTACTTTTTCCATTATGGTTATCATTACATATAGACTTAACATGCGCAGCCAGTCCAATATATAGGACAGCCTATTTTTACCCCTATAATTGATAAAATCCTTTTAGGTATGCATTTTTGTAACAGGGTTTGACTGTGGCTTGACTGCTCGTTTTGCTTTTTTGCACTATTTGCACTTTGGTTGCTATTTGCACATGTCCTCCAGTTGTCCTTTTCTGTCCATTACTTAATAAAGACGTTTTATACCTCAATATTATGGATCTATGGTCGCATTTTCTTCTGTGGTTTTCCACATTCCTCATACTATTGCTTTGGGGTCTGCTCTGGGGCAGTTTAGTTTTTCCCCCTTTCTGTCTTTAGGCTATGTAGCTCTCCGGCTGTGATCGAGGGGTCTAGGGCACCGTAGGAACCCCCCACGGCTACTGCTAGTTGTTGTGGATAGGTTCAGGGGTCTGCAATCCGATAGCTGCCAACCTCTCTGGTTTTTCTGGACTTAGCTGGTATTTTGTTTTTTCCTCCTTCGGTGACTCATCATAACAGAATACTCCATGCAGGGAGACAAGATCAGTAACGGCATCGACGGGAATTGCACACAAACACAATGCTTGATTAAAATCTATACAAAAAAAGGTAACTTATCGCTTGCAGTTCTTGTAGGGGAAAGGCTGGAATATCTCCCGACGGTGTAACAAATCGTGGACATTGTCTCTGGCTCTGTTATGGAGCCACAAAAAACACCGTCTCCCGATGGTGCTGATGTATCCGGTCTCGCTTGGCTTGAGTGCGCTGGAACGTAGATACTGTCCTTTATGTGGATTCCTCTGAAGTGGCGCCGAACATGAACCATGGGCACGCTTGCAGACCACTGCAGGGGGCGGTTCTCAGGAGTAGTCTTTAAGAAGGGAGCAAGTCAGTAAGGAAGGAGCCATCCAGTAAGGAAGGATAAGAAGACAGATCGGTCGTGACACAGTCAATGGTAGAATCAGAATGCTGGGGGATGAATGGCATGGAGTTAGCAGTCGGAGCAGTGTCTAGGAAGTTAACTTTCTCCTTGTTCTCCTGTTGCTTTCCCGCCAAGTCTGCCCTATTCCTGCGCTCAGTCCTTTTTATCTTTCCCGTGCCCCCTGCTTTCCAGCATAAAGGTCCTCTCCTCCCAGAAGAACATTCCCCCGGGAACAGTGGTGACAGTCCCGATAGTTCCGGCCCCAAAGGGCACCGGAAACCGCTGACTCTTTCTTGGCTCATCTTCTTTCAGGTGCATACCTGGCGTTTATGCGAGGTGAGGCCAACATATATCAATTTGCATGTGCATGTGGCATAGTATACCACAAAGATTGTGCTACATGAAATAGAGTAGGTAATCTTGTATCATTTTGAGCCATCGGCAGAGGTGAAAGACGTTGCACGCATATGATTACGACACGCAAGACAATTCACACAGGGGTAGAAACCCCATTTATGTTTCCCAGCTTGGAAGAAGTCTGGTGTTTTTGCCACATAGTGGCTCCTAACCAAAATGGGTTTATAAGGGTTTTTAAGGGAGCAAAGCACAGGGGATGAAGTCTACGTAAATTCGGCCATTATGAAGAGAGACACGATGCCCTATCGGCTCCACAGTCTTTATATGGGGGTGAAGATCTCATTTTGTAAGGTTTGGTGCAAGAGGGGGTGGTATGCGGTGGGTGTCACCACCCGTCCACCGCTGAAGAGGCTGCCGGCTTGGAGGACAAAACTGAATTTGAGTGGTATCACCTTCACCAATAACAGCACCCACCCCTGCCCAACCAGCCCATGTTTCAGTCTTAGAAAGCACCCAAACCCCCACAGAAAGTCAGCGTGGGTACTCAAACTTGCCCACCAGACCCTGGCACTTCTGTTCTTAATCCAAAGAGGCTAGAGCCTATCTAGTGTAAACACCCCATGCGGCTGTGACAAGCTTGTACATAAGCAACTCAGCAGGTATTGTTATGTCTGGGCCATCGAAAAAAGATGGGAGAAACACATCAAGTCTCTCTGGAGGTGGGATCGCCCGCTTTCTCCCACTGCCTGGAGCCAGTTGGTGTACAAGGAACACCTGCAAAAATTACCTTTCTTCTCCTCTCTGTTATCCTGTTGTGACTGTGTTCTGGAGGTCACATTCTAAGGCCTGTTTCACACTTGCTTTTTTTTGCAGCGCGTTTTTCCCGCAAAAAAACGCATTGAAAAACGCATACAAAAGCATACAACTGCTGCGTTTTTTTCAAGCATTTTTATGAGCATGCATGAAAAAAACGCAGCGTTTTTATGCGTTTGTATGCGTTTTTAGTGCGTTTTTACCGCGTTTGCGTTTTTTTCCAACATTAGGTGGCCCCTCACACTAACCCAAACCATGACTTTACTAACCCTAACCCTGACCCTAACCCTAACCCTAACCCTAACCCTGACCCTAACCCTAACCCTAACCCTTAACCAAACCATACTTAACCCTAACCCTGACCCTAACCCTTAACCAAACCATACTTAACCCTAACCCTTAACCAAACCATACTTAACCCTAACCCAAACCCTAACTAACCTTAACCCTAACCCTAACCCTGACCCTAACCCTGACCCTAACCCTTAACCAAACCATACTTAACCCTAACCCTGACCCTAACCCTGACCCTAACCCTAACCCTAACCCTGACCCTAACCCTTGACCAAACCATACTTAACCCTAACCCTGACCCTAACCCTTAACCAAACCATACTTAACCCTAACCCAAACCCTAACTAACCTTAACCCTAACCCTAACCCTGACCCTAACCCTAACCCTAACCCTTAACCAAACCATACTTAACCCTAACCCAAACCCTAACTAACCTTAACCCTAACCCTAACCCTGACCCTAACCCTGACCCTAACCCTAACCCTGACCCTAACCCTAACCCTAACCCTAACCCTTAACCAAACCATACTTAACCCTAACCCAAACCCTAACTAACCTTAACCCTAACCCTAACCCTGACCCTAACCCTAACCCTAACCCTAACCCTGACCCTAACCCTTAACCAAACCATACTTAACCCTAACCCTAACCCTAACCCTGACCCTAACCCTTAACCAAACCATACTTAACCCTAACCCTAACCCTGACCCTAACCCTAACCCTAACCCTGACCCTAACCCTTAACCAAACCATACTTAACCCTAACCCTGACCCTAACCCTTAACCAAACCATACTTAACCCTAACCCAAACCCTAACTAACCTTAACCCTAACCCTAACCCTGACCCTAACCCTAACCCTGACCCTAACAATAACCCTAAACCCCCTTAACTGACCCTAACTCTAACCCAAACCCCTAAATTCCATGGTTAACAAAAAAAAAACGCATGTGCAAAAAAACGCATACATAAGCATGCCAATGCGCACATATGCGCACCCATAGACTTATATTGGGTGTCTTGCTGTAAAAAAACACATTGCGCGCGCATGCGTTTTTTTGAGGCAAATCGGACGCACAAAAAATGCAACAAGTTGCATTTTGTGCGCCCGAGCGCATACCGCAAAAAAACGCATGCGCGGTAAAACGCGTACAAACGCATGTGTATGCGCACATAAGCGCATCCCATGCAAAGTATAGGAAAAAAAACGCATGCGCTATTTAGCGCTAAATTACCGCGAAAAAAAACGCAAATGTGAAACCAGCCTAAGCTAGTTCTATTGGGCTCAGCAGGGGTTCAAACTGTACCAGGAGATTACAGTCCTTAAGTAGCTGGTTGCTACACAGGGACCTGTTTGTCCTATTGCTAAGAGAGGACTTTGACACTCTGCTCAGGCCTCACTCCTTATTGGCCAGTCATTCTACTAAGACAAGAATGTTGTGCATGGGAGAAGTTGCTTTATGATTTTTCTCGTGTAATAAAAGTGGTCAGAGAAGACCATATTTTGCAATGGGAGCATGAAGGAGGATGGCAAACTGAAGAAGACGTCAAGTCAACAGGTGGGTTAATTATGTTTTACTAAGCGTGTTGTGATATGTTAGTTTGTGTGATAAATTTGTGTTTTATCACTATGGCCGGTGTCATACTTCTCCTGCAGGCTTCACCTGTAAGGTCGTCCATGGGAATGTGAGAGGTCTGTCCACTAGGGGAACCATAAACCATACAGCAGATAGGGAAACAGTTTCATTACACTGCATAGGACACTAGATAGTTAACATTGGGATCAGCTCACCAGTTGGGAGGAGTAAGAACAGTTTTATAGAAAATGGTTTCTAAGTTATAGTTAGTTAGAGACTGTCAACCAGACTTTCTAGTCAGAGTCTATGACTCACACAGCATAGGTTCAAGTTTAGTGAAGGATAGTGGAGTGGAGAAAAGAAAGGCTGAACAGACAGGGAAGCAGGTTCTAAGAAGCAGATGCAGCAGAGCTGGAATTTTTTGATCATGGCAAGTTTTGCAGAATGAGGATACGTCTAAATCTTCATCTGGACGCCGTGACAGTTTTGGACTCAAGGTCCATAAGATGTATTGACAGTCAGACCTCTTCCTCTCTGATGTGTAAGATGTCAGCTGGTTCACAGAAAAGGGGAAGATGATGGGCCTCAGGACAGGACAGGGTCAAACACTGAAAAGGCACAAAATCAAGGGAACATCTTTAATAAGGAACTATGCCTTATTCTGTATGCTGCAGCCAAGTGTAAACAAAATGCACAGAAAAGTCTAACCTGTTATCCTGGACCCAAGGTCTCCAGTTTTAATTGTAACCGGATCTGGTCCCAAGGACAAAATAGGTAATGAGGACTCTTGCGTCAAAAGTGAGTACAGAACCATTTAGTCACATCGTACACTCCATTCTTGTTCCTGTTCAGAAGAGGGGTTGAGGGGCAATCTGAACTCAATTCCATCCCAAAGCAGACACAGATAAGCGTTTCCTGGCCAAGCTTCAGACCAATAGCTGCTGATTGTGCAAGTCCTGACAGGGATGGACAGATATGAATTCATTTGCACCAGTAACCTTCTGTAGCATCACAAGCAAAGAAAATTATGCTCCACTACATACAGCACAAATAGTCTCTTCAGAGAGGAAGAAGACTAGAACTCTAGTGGCACCTATTGGAAGTAGCAATCCTAAAAGTCAATGTTGACCTTTTAACAAGTCATTTCACATGACTTAGGATAAAAGCGAAACCAGAATCTCAATTTGCATACACTGTGTTTCGGGGAACTGTCCCTCAACAGTGCAAAGTGTGAGATCTGGTTTAGCTGTGTGAGAGGCGCCTGATCGTGATCCAAGTAGTAACGTTTCTCCTTGCTGAGAGTGACATGTTAAGCATGCCGAGAAAAGGAGACTTAAAGCCCCAATGCTCCTCTGAAAAATATGCAAATAGTCTCTTCAGAGAGGAAGAGAACTAGAGCTCTTGTGCCACCTATAGGAAGTAGCAATCCTAAAAGTCAATAAGACGCCTCTCACACAGCCAAACTAGATCTCACACTTTGCACTGATGAGGGGCAGTACCCTGAAACACAATGTCTACAAATTAAGTTTCTGGTTTGGCTTTTATCCTTAGTCATGTGACAAGGCTCGTTAAAGGGTCGACATTGACTTTTAGGATTACTACTTCCAATAGGTGGCACTAGTTCTAGTTCTAGTTCTCTTCCTATCTGAAGAGATTATTTGCATATTTCCCAGAGGATCACTGCAGGTTTAAGTCTCCTCATCTTGGCATGCTTAACAAGTCACTCTCTGCAAGGAGAAACGTTACTACTTGGATTACATACAGTACTTAATTTTTATAGGGTTGGGGAGATGCAGTATTGTATATAGGCTTGTAGGTTTCTGTGTGCAAGGGCTGTATTTTAATGTCAGTCTGGCCCTAATTCACACCTTAGAGTGTGAAACTGCAGCAGTAGAGTTCTGAAAGACAATGTCTGATTCAAGGATGACAATTGCTGCCTCTGTCTACTGAAGTTTAGTGTGGAAGGTCAAGGAAGGAAGCAACCTCTCTTTTGTAAATAAAAGTCCACAAAGCATAAAATGACGAGCACCGCCATTACACCTCTTGTGACAATGCACTATCAATGCAATCCAAGACGCTGTAGGCAAATCTACCCCGACCCTCGGGTGCTCACTCAGAAATAAGACAGCACTGTAAGTCCATGGAAAAAGGAAGAAGGGTGGCACACATCGGTCTAGAATCCAATGTTTATTGGGAACTTTAAAACATCTTCAGCAGAACAATGGAGTGTGAGGATGATGGCCATTTTGTGCAATTGCGCTTCTACGGGTCATGACCCGTAGAAGTGCAATTGAGCAAAACGGCCGACGTCCTCACACTCCACACTCCGCTGTCCTACTGAAGGTGTTTTAAACTACCCAATAAACATTAGATTTTAGACCGGTGAGTGCCACCCTTCTTCCTTTTTCCATCTCTTTTGTAAAAAGATTGTTAGAATATGACATTACAAAATAAAAATTCATTTATTTATGTAAATTAATATATTGACAAAATTTGACCAGTAGTAGTCAACTGAGATAAGTGTCTGTGATTAACTGTTGCTACCTTGCGGCTATGGGTAATACCAGCAATCAGTAGCAATCTCTATCGCTATGATAAGGGATGGGTAGGGTTATCTCTCTGCTATGTCCCACAAGAAATATCTGTTGGAATAACAGAATCACTGTTTTTTCTTGATTCTCAACTCGTTAAAGAACATTATTAAGAGATTTAAAAGATTCACATACCACTAAATGTTCCTAAAAACCCTACAGGTTGTCTTTTAAAAACAAGCACTGACACAGCTTAGACAACTGAAAAATAAAAAATGTTATAACTCTTTGAATATGACAACACCAAACCAAGTTGTTTTTTATTATGCAAAAATAAAAAAAATTATATGAATTTAGAATATTGTTAAGTGTATAAAAAGTCAAGCCACAGTAAAAATACATAGGTATTTCAATGCAATATAGTTCTAAAATATGAGAGCACTTGTCATCAGACCAATTGTCCAGTTTTTGCTCTTATTTATTTTATTCCTGCTGCTTTCTGAAGTCCAACCTTAAAGTCTGAGTCCTTGCTGGTCTTCCTCCTCTTGTAATCTACACTCACTGGCCACTTTATTAGGTACACCATGCTAGTAAGGGGTTGGACCCCCTTTTGCCTTCAGAACTGCCTCAATTCTTCATGGCAGAGATTCAACAAGGTGCTGGAAGCATTCCTCAGAGATTTTGGACCATATTGACATGATGGCATCACACAGTTGGCGCAGATTTGTCGGCTGCACATCCCTGATGCGAATCTCCCGTTCCACCACATCCCAAAGATGCTCTATTGGATTGAGATCTGGTGACTGAGGAGGCCATTTGAGTACAGTAAACTCATTGTCATGTTCAAGAAACCAATCTGAGATGATTCGAGCTTTATGACATGGCGCATTATCCTGCTGAAAGTAGCCATCAGATGTTGGGTACATTGTGGTCATAAAGGGATGGACATGGTCAGCAACAATACTCAGGTAGGCTGTGGCGTTGCAACGATGCTCAATTGGTACCAAGGGGCCCAAAGAGTGCCCAGAAAAAATTCCCCACACCATGACACCACCACCACCAGCCTGAACCGTTGATACAAGGCAGGATGGATCCATGCTTTCATGTTGTTTACGCCAAATTCTGACCCTACCATCCGAATGTCGCAGCAGAAATCGAGACTCATCAGACCAGGCAACGTTTTTCCAATCTTCTACTGTCCAATTTCGATGAGCTTGTGCAAATTGTAGCCTCAGTTTCCTGTTCTTAGCTGAGAGGAGTGGTACCCAGTGTGGTCTTCTGCTGCTGTAGCCCATCTGCCTCAAAGTTCGACGCACTGTGCGTTCAGAGATGCTCTTCTGCCTACCTTGGTTGTAACGGGTGGCAATTTGAGTCACTGTTGCCTTTCTATCAGCTCGAACCAGTCTGCCCATTCTCCTCTGACCTCTGGCATCAACATGGCATTTCCGGCCACAGAACTGCCGCTCACTGGATTTTTTTTATTTTTCGGACCATTCTCTGTAAACCCTAGAGATGGTTGTGCGTGAAAATCCCAGTAGATCAGCAGTTTCTGAAATTCTCAGACCAGCCCTTCTGGCACCAACAATCATGCCACGTTCAAAGGCACTCAAATCACCTTTCTTCCCCATACTGATGCTCGGTTTGAACTGCAGGAGATTGTCTTGACCATGTCTACATGCCTAAATGCACTGAGTTGCCGCCATGTGATTGGCTGATTAGAAATTAAGTCTTAACACACAGTTGGACAGGTGTACCTAATAAAGTGGCCAGTGAGTGTATAATTTGAGGATAACATGATCGCTGCCTCCTAAATTCCTAGCTCTCTTTACTTCCTCAATCATTTCCTCCCTGTTATTAAGAATTAGGTCTAAGATTGAAGATCATCTTGTTCTCTCTTCTACCTTTTGAAAGCTACATTTGTCAGCAAGAGAAGATAAGAATTTTCTGTACCCATTACTTTTGTCTGAGAGAGGTTCCCAACAAATATCTGTATAGTTAAAATCTCCCATTATCACTATGTCATAGTTTTTGAGAACAGAGACATCTAATGTAAAAAGAATTCATCCATATCTTCAGTCTGTCGAGGTGGCCTATAGTAAACACCTACAATAGTGTCCTATCTGTTCTTCATTGTATTCCTACTGAAACAGTTTCTACTGAGCTACAATGCTCATCATCACACAATAAGAGAAAAAAGAATGGATCTACCTGTGGCAAAACATTTTTGTATCCCTGATCACAGCAACATGGATATGAAATTACTGGTATTGAAAGGTAACTTCAAGTCTCAGAGAGAGAGGCGTTTGGGAGTATAAATTTATGACGACCTTTGACACTCCCAGTGCTGGAATGAATGTGTCGCATGGATTTATGTCTTTTTACATCAATTAAGTAATTTGCTCCTAAGACCTTGTGGAGGCATCACAACACATTAGGAGACCCCAATCAGAGGACTGTAAAACATCCGGACTCCTTATCTATGTACTGGTCCAATATTTATGTTTCTCCCTCTCCCATAATCATAATTCTGTTTCACGTCACTTGTCTTATATATTGCATTTTTTCTGAGCTGTATTGTGCATAAATATGTGACTCTTCAGATTTTGTATTAGTCAATGCCTGATGAAGAGACCTGAGTAGTCTCGAAAGCTTGCAATGTGTTACCATCTTTTCAGTTAGCCATTAAAAGGTATCAACCACTGAGGACTCTCAATTCTGAATATTTTTCTACTGAGCTACCAGTCTCTGAAGCTTGGATCTTTGCATTTTCCTAACATACAATGTAAAACCTCCTCCCCACTTGTTTATCCTGTTTCTAAAAAACAAGTTGCAATCTGCAAGTTTTGAATTACAATCATGTGTATCATCCTACAAAGTTTCAGTGATGCCTAGGACATCATATCTCTCTCCCTGTATTAGCAGCTCCAATTCTCCTTGTCTGTGTCCCATGCTATGTGGATTTGTATAGACACATTTTAGTTTGTAGTCTGTTTGTCTTGCTCATCTATTTTCACTCAGAATTTGTTGTTTTTGTTCTATATTTCCACTTCTAATATCAGGGTTCTCGAAAGAATTCATTAGCTGCATATTTTTTCCTGGACATATATTTCCCATCCCATACTACTCTTGTTTAAAGCTCTCCTGATGAGTGTAGCAAGGCATGTACTTGATGCTGTACTCAATATTTTCTGCCGTCTCCACCTACACTGCCACGTCCACCTCCTCTATTTGGTCATCCAACTCCTGGTTCAAGATTATTATTTTTTCTTTTTTTCTATTCTGTCTCATTTTAAACCATTACCCTATCCACATTTGTTTGCAGGGCAATTGTTCTGCTCTTACTCCCATTTTGCTTCCTTTTGCAGCTCCCTAGCCCTGACTATGACCATTTTACAGCCATTTTTAGGCACTGAAGTTCGGGTCCCCATTGACTTCTATTGGGTTCAGGTCTGGGTCAAGTTCGAGGTCATATTTGGCCCTGAACAAAACTTTTTACTGTATGTTTGTTGGACCCGGTGAACTCGAATATCCACGGGTTCACTCAATCTAAAAATTAGCACTAAATAAAAAGGACCATATCTCAGGAATCATGTCTTAAGCAAATAGTAATCACACTGACCAAATATGCAATCATCTGAGCGAGCCCTTACAGCAACAGCAACATGTGCTGTGCAGCACTGAAATCACAGTGATGCATTGCAACATTGGATGTAATTATTATTTATGACCTGACTAAATTTGGATGATGCACGGTGATGGCCAGCATTGCTAAACTAAAGATGATATTGCTAAGTGCAGACTGAGTGTTTTTTTATTCTGACCACAACGCATTTCAACATTGGATTGGCATCTTTTTCAAGTGTAAAAGCCAACTGTACAGCACACATTGAAAAAGGGGTTTAAAAATTCTGGGCATTTGAAAAATGCCTACACAAAGGATTTGAAAAAAGGGAAGGATTGGAGAGGATCTGACCTGAGACATAGAAAATAGAAGACTTAGGGGAGACCTAATATATATGTACAAATATATCAGAGGGCAATACAGAGATCTCTCCAATGAACTGTTTGTACCAAGGACTGTGACAAGAACAAGGGGGCATTCTCTTCGTTTGGAGGAAAGACAATTTCTGCACCAGCATAGAAGAGGGTTCTTCACGGTAAGAGCAGTGAGGCTCTGGAATTCTCTTCCTGAGGAAGTGGTGATGGCCAACTCACTGAATGAATTTAAGAAAGGAATGGATGCTTTTCTTGTGAGTAACAGTATAGAAGGTTACGAATAACAGAATATTATAGGTAGATGGTTGACCCAGCTTAGGGGAAGGAATTTTTTTCCCTATGGAGAAAATTGGCTTCTACTCTGTGGGTTTTTTGCCTTCCCCAGGATCAACAATGCAGAACAGCTGCACTAAAAATAGGCTGAACTAGATGGACATAAGGTCTTCCTTCAGCCTTCAAAGCTATGTTACTATGTTACATATAAATGATTTCAAATGTGCTGGATTTTCTGTCTCTAGTTACAAATCGCATGCAACACACTTTCAATAGTCCTCAATGCCATATGCAGGCAACATGTGACTTAAGTGCAACAGTTTTATTAACAGCAAAAATCAGCGTTCTACAATATTCATAGAAGATGATGTCAGGGAGAAGGTATCCAGCATGTTGGATTTAAGACAGAGATAAGCTGCTACCAGAGGAGTCTGGCAGTGGCTAACTCATAGAGAGCACAGGCCAAGCCAAATGTTCTTGTGTTTGGGGACTTGGAAGAGATACTTGTCACCGGGACTATGGTTCAGCCAACAGCCATTTATTGTGTATGGAGATCTTTAGAGTCGAGGAACTAGTATTGATTCCAGTGAGGGTAGACCAGAATTCGGATTGTAGTGTAGTGAATTTACCACACACCGGGCAATCAGTGACTAGAGATATGCAAGCTGAAAAGCAGGAGAAATATTTGTTTCTTATAATGAGCAGTAAAACACAAACCAGTAGAGCCAGATAGTAAGTTTATGGTACAAGCAAAGGTTTTGTATTGTGTTTTGGATGGTATCTGTGTAGCCATTCTTATTATTTGGAGTTCTATGGGGCTATAAAATAGGCTAAGGTTAACATGCTGGTAGTTGAAATCACTAATTTATGATCATTCTCTATGTATAGCTTTATGTTGTTTTTTTTATATTAAAAATACCTCAAACCAACCTTTCATGTACTCTGCCATACATAAACAGCACGTGTTTTTAATAATAATTTAATAATCATCTATTTAGAGCTGAAAAACTAATTAGATTTTCACAAAACTTGTCAACATTCACTAGAAGCTCTAATCATTGATAGCTCTAGGGCACACAAAGTTACACTGAGAAACAGCTTGTGTTCTTGGACAACATTACCAAGCAGGAATGTGATAAATGTAAACTACTGAATGTTTCCATTTTGTACAGCAAAGTCTCAATAAAATGTATGATTGCAGCACAGCTATGGGTTAATATATTACATACAATGTCTTACTTGTTTATTGTAAGTTATTTCACACTGGTTTATCAATGTAATATTCATTTGTATTATTAATATTTTTGTATATACTTTTCAGCACTTTATCTTTCTGCATTTGTTTTGAAATTTAGACTGGTACTATACCCTTTTCCTTTTAAACAGATGCAGACCTATTTAAATATGTATGAGGCTAAGATGTTTGCCATTTAGTTAATTTTTGTCCTGTGAGGGTGGCAAGATCCCTGTGTTGTACACTGTTTTTATGTCTTTTATTACATGTCTTTGTAGTTAATTAATAAAGTTTACTACTTTTTGTATATTTGGTCATTTATGCTTCCAGTGTGTTTTTGGATACTTAAGGAAAATTGTTGGGTAATACATTTTCTGGAACATAAAAACACAAAGAAACCTATGCATTTTCACAAGGGTTTGTAGTATTAGTGGTTGAAGTTTTTATTTTCTTTTATTTTCAGATTATCTGAGAAATATGAATATGTTCAAGCGTCATGATTCATGACTTAGCCCATTCATCAAGATCTTATCTGGCATTATACGTCTATTCGCTTTTTGTCTTCACTAAAAATGGGCTGGGAATGTAGATGATCTACTGAGCATGCGCGGGCCGACACTCCCCTTGTCATGCGCAGTATAATGAGCCTTCTTTGGCCATACTTAATATGGCGCCAGGAGTATAGAATGTCTCCCGCCCATGCACGAGATGATGCTTACTTCCTGGTATGCAGTCTCTCCTTTTTTTCTGACATGCACAATGACAGGACGTCGATATCAGTGTGTACCTGTATGAAATGAATGGGGTTGAGTCATGTAAGTGATTAATAATGTACAGCTGTTATTAACTTACCAATTAATGTTTGGTTTGCTATTATAATGTTTTATTAACATGTATGACACTGCTCTACACTTTATTGATTTTCTATATATATGAATTATGAATGCATTTTTGTATGTTGTTTTCTGGTAAAATGATATACTCCTTCTTATGCAATTGTTGTTAAACACATCAATTATCTATATGTTTTAAATATCATGTACAGTGGGGAAAAAAAGTATTTAGTCAGTCAGCAATAGTGCAAGTTCCACCACTTAAAAAGATGAGAGGCGTCTGTAATTTACATCATAGGTAGACCTCAACTATGGGAGACAAACTGAGAAAAAAAAATCAAGAAAATCACATTGTCTGTTTTTTTTTTCATTTTATTTGCATATTATGGTGGAAAATAAGTATTTGGTCAGAAACAAAATTTCATCTCAATACTTTGTGATATATCCTTTGTTGGCAATGACAGAGGTCAAACGTTTTCTGTAAGTCTTCACAAGGTTGCCACACACTGTTGTTGGTATGTTGGCCCATTCCTCCATGCAGATCTCCTCTAGAGCAGTGATGTTTTTGGCTTTTCGCTTGGCAACACGGACTTTCAACTCCCTCCAAAGGTTTTCTATAGGGTTGAGATCTGGAGACTGGCTAGGCGACTCCAGGACCTTGAAATGCTTCTTACGAAGCCACTCCTTCGTTGCCCTGGCGGTGTGCTTTGGATCATTGTCATGTTGAAAGACCCAGCCACGTTTCATCTTCAATGCCCTTGCTGATGGAAGGAGGTTTGCACTCAAAATCTCACGATACATGGCCCCATTCATTCTTTCATGTACCCGGATCAGTCGTCCTGGCCCCTTTGCAGAGAAACAGCCCCAAAGCATGATGTTTCCACCACCATGCTTTACAGTAGGTATGGTGTTTGATGGATGCAACTCAGTATTCTTTTTCCTCCAAACACGACAAGTTGTGTTTCTACCAAACAGTTCCAGTTTGGTTTCATCAGACCATAGGACATTCTCCCAAAACTCCTCTGGATCATCCAAATGCTCTCTAGCAAACTTCAGACGGGCCCGGACATGTACAGGCTTAAGCAGTGGGACACGTCTGGCACTGCAGGATCTGAGTCCATGGTGGCGTAGTGTGTTACTTATGGTAGGCCTTGTTACATTGGTCCCAGCTCTCTGCAGTTCATTCACTAGGTCCCCCCGCGTGGTTCTGGGATTTTTGCTCACCGTTCTTGTGATCATTCTGACCCCACGGGGTGGGATTTTGCGTGGAGCACCAGATCGAGGGAGATTATCAGTGGTCTTGTATGTCTTCCATTTTCTAATTATTGCTCCCACAGTTGATTTCTTCACTCCAAGCTGGTTGGCTATTGCAGATTCAGTCTTCCCAGCCTGGTGCAGGGCTACAATTTTGTTTCTGGTGTCCTTTGACAGCTCTTTGGTCTTCACCATAGTGGAATTTGGAGTCAGACTGTTTGAGGGTGTGCACAGGTGTCTTTTTATACTGATAACAAGTTTAAACAGGTACCATTACTACAGGTAATGAGTGGAGGAAAGAGGAGACTCTTAAAGAAGAAGTTACAGATCTGTGAGAGCCAGAAATCTTGATTGCTTGTTTCTGACCAAATACTTATTTTCCACCATAATATGCAAATAAAATGAAAAAAAAAACAGACAATGTGATTTTCTGGATTTTTTTTTCTCAGTTTGTCTCCCATAGTTGAGGTCTACCTATGATGTAAATTACAGATGCCTCTCATCTTTTTAAGTGGTGGAACTTGCACTATTGCTGACTGACTAAATACTTTTTTTCCCCACTGTATATGCACTCATGTAATGTTTGAGAAAGGTTCTCACAGGCCATTAAACAAAAGTCCTTTTATCACTCTGAATGATATGCTGCCCCCTATATCTGAATACCTACTTTAGGTTTGGTATTTCCCTGGGGGGCTTTGCATCTGATTTCTGATTACTAGTCCTTTTCCTAATTTTTTTATTTATTATCTATCTATCTATGTGTTTTGTAGAATATTTCCTTTGAAAATGATATGTAAATGACATAGAGAATTGCTCTATGTAAATTCTCATATTAAAATCGCATTACAATCAGATAGCAATAGCACTGCATTAGAATGTAAATCGGATGCTAGGTGTTAAAAATCGGATTGTACCTGCATTAAAAATGCATGAGACTTGTGTAAGGAGTGTACCAAATGTTATGCTGCTGTGTATATATATTGTGGGTAATGTATATAATTTTAAATTAGGGAGAGAGTAGTACAATATCTAGTCTACTAGATGTGGACATATTAGTACATTGTAGTATATTTAGTCTAAGATAAGTAATGGTTAATTTTAGGAGAAGCTACCATGTGTAAGATAGGGGGTCTTCCTGATCCTAGCCAGTAGGACCGTGGAGCCCATATAGGGCGGACAGTGCAGCAACGTTGGAAGTCAAAGAACCCAGCCATCCAGGGTCCAGTGGGCCAGAAGTACAGCTATTAGCAGCAGTGTGACAGCAGTGGTGGAACAGAGACTACAGCTGAGGCCGTATCAGTACGGGGACGCAGGTGGCTCTATAATGTGGCAGCTTACTGCATGGGCTGATGCCCTCATATCCGGAGCAAAACAGACAAGGGAATTCCTAAGCTTAGTAAGTCTGAACAGGGAAGACACTGCATTACCGCAAGAGGTGGTACAACCTGGGCACGTACTGAAGGCCGTAGAAAGAAGTGCAGGGAAAGTGGCGAATGCAGACTGTATGGATCCCTATGCTGATGTTGTATCTGACAAGGATGTGCTGCCAAAAAGGAAAAAATAAAGTTCTACATTTTAACCCCTTTCCTACATTGGACGTACTATTCCATCCTTGTGACCTGGGACCTAAGTCCCAAGGACGGAATAGTACATCAAGTGTGATCAGCGGCGCTCCTGGTGGGAGCTCCGGTGATCACGTCCGGGTGTCAGCTGATTATCACAGCTGACACCCGGCACTGTGTCATGGGCAGTCATAGACCCGCAACCGCACATTAACCCCTGGCACGTGATCAAACATGATCGTAGTGTACCGGGGGCACAGGGAAGAATCGCGCAGGGAGGGGGCTTCCCTGAGACCCCCTGAGCAGCGCGATGTGCTGGCGCTGCTCCGAGGGTCTCCTCCCTGCAGGCCCCAGGATCCAAGATGGCCACAGGGGCCTTCAGGGGCCTGCAGGGAGGCAGCTTCCTCAGTGCCTGCTGAGAGCGGGCACTGAGAAAGCCTGCAGCAGCGCCTGTCAGATCGCTGATCTGACACCGCCTTTGTAAAGTGTCAGATCAGTGATCAGACACTAGAAACTGATGTCCCCCGGGACAATAAAATAAAGTTAAAAAAAAACAGGTGTAAAAATAATTTATAAAAAATGCCTAAATAAATTAACAAAAAAAAATATATATATATATGTATATACAGTATATATATATATATATATATATATATATATAAATATATATATTCCCTAATAAATTCATTTTTTGATAATAAAAAAAAATAAAAGTACACATATTTAGTATCACCGCGACCGTAACGGCCCTCCCTATAAAACTGTCTCACTATTAAACCCCTTTAGTGAACCCCTTAAAAAATAAAAATAAAAAACAAAGCAAAAAACAATGCTTTATCATCATACCGCCAAACAAAAAGTGGAATAACACGCAATCAAAAAGACATATATAAATTAACATGGTACTGCTGAAAACGTCATCTTGTCCATACAGCGTCATCAGCGAAAAAATTTAAAAAGTTATAGCTCGCAGAATAAAGCGACGCAAAAAGAATTATTTTTATATAAAATTGTTTTCATTTCATAAAAGCGTAAAAAAATAAGAAACAACATAAATGGGGTATCTTTGTATTTGTACTGTCTCGAAGAATAAAACCACTTTATAATTTTTACCACATGTGGAATGGTGTAAACGCACCCCCCAAAGAAATTCATGAAATGCTGGTTTTTGTTCATTCTGCAACCCAAAAATCGGAATAAAAAGCGATCAAAACATGTCACATGCCCGAATATGGTACCAATAAAAATGTCAACTTGTCCCAAAAAAAATAAGACCTCACATGACTCTGTGGGTCAAAATATGGAAAAATTAAAGCTCTCAAAATGTGGTGATGCAAAAACTATTTTTACAATAAAAAGCATCTTTTAGCGTATGACAGCTTCCAAACATAAAACCCCGCTAAAAATAGTAAATCAAACCACCCTTTATCACCCCCTTAGTTAGGGAAAAATAATAAAATTAAAAAATATATATTTATTTCCATTTTCCCATTAGGGTTAGGGTTAGGGCTAGGATTAGGGTTAGGGTAAGGGCTAGGGTTAGGGCTGAGATTAGGGTTACGGGTGTGTTGGGGTTAGGGATGGAGTTATAATTGGGGGGTTTCCACTGTTTAGGCACATCAGGGGCTCTCCAAACGCAACATGGCGTCTGATCTCAATTCCAGCCAATTCTGCATTGAAAAAGTCAAACTGTGCTCCTTCCCTTCCAAGCTCTGCCATGCGCCCAAACAGTGGTTTACCCCCAAATATGGGGTATCAGCCTACTCAGGGCAAATTGCACAACAAATTTTGAGGTCCAATTTCTCCTGTTACCCTTTGGAAAATAAAAAATTGGGGGCAAAAATATCATTTTTGTGGAAAAAAAATGTTTTTTTACTTTTATGGCTCTACATTATAAACTTCTGTGAAGCACTTGGGGGTTCAAAGTGCTTACCACACATATAGGTAAGTTCCTTGGGGGTCTAGTTTCCAAAATGAGGTCACTTGTGTGGGGTTTCCACAGTTTAGGCACATCAGGGGCTCTCCAAAGGCAACATGACACCCTCAGACCATTCCATCAAAGTCTGCATTCCAAATCATCACTACTTCCCTTCCGAGCCCCGACGTGTGCCCATACATTAGTTTTCTCCCACATATGGGATATCAGCATACTCAGGACAAATTGGACAACAACTTTTGGGGTCCAATTTCTCCTGTTACCTTGGAAAAATAAAAAAAATTGGGGACTAAAAGATCATGTTTGTGGAAAAAATATGATTTTTTTTATTTTCACGCCTGGGCGTTATAAACTTCTGTGAAGCACTTGGGGATTCAAAGTGCTCACCACACATCTAGATAAGTTCCTTTGGGGGTCTAGTTTCCAATATAGGGTCACTTGTGGAGGGGTTTCACAGATTAGGCACATCAGGGGCTCTCCAAAGAAAACATGACACCTGCAGACCATTCCATCAAAGTCTGCATTCCAAAACATCACTACTTCCCTTCCGAGCCCCGGCGTGTGTCCATACAATAGTTTTCTCCCACATATTGGATATCATCATATTCAGGACAAATTGGACAACAACTTTGGCATCCAATTTCTCCTGTTACCCTTGGGAAAATAAAAAAATTGGGGACTAAAAGCTCATGTTTGTAGAAAAAATAAGATTGTATTATTTTCACGCTTGGGCGTTATAAACATCTGTGAAGCACTTGGGGGTTCAAAGTTCTCACCACACATCTAGATAAGTTCCTTAGGGGGTCTAGTTTCCAAAATGGGGTCACTTGTGGGGGGTTTCCACTGTTCAGGCACATCAGGGGCTCTCCAAACGCGACATGGCACCCAATCTCAATTGCAGCCAATTTGGTTAAACAGCGCTCCTTCCATTCTGAGCTCTGCCATGCGCCGAAACAGTGGTTCCCCCATATATCAGGTATCAGCGTACTCAGGGTAAATTGCACAATAACTTTTATGGTCCAATTTCTCCTGTTACCCTTGGTAAAATAAAAAAATTGGACCTGAAGTAATTTTTTTGTGAAAAAACTTAAATGTTCATTTTTTTAAAACATTCAAAAAATTCCTGTGAAGCACCTGAAGGGTTAATAAACTTCTTGATTGTGGTTTTGAGCACCTTGAGGGGTGCGGTTTTAGAACGGTATCACTTTTGGGTATTTTCTATCATATAGACCCTCAAAGTCACTTCAAATGTGATGTGGTCCCTAAAAAAAAAAAAAGTGTTGTTAAAATGAGAAATGGCTGGTCAACATTTAACCCTTATAAATGACTAACAAAAAAAATATTGGTTCCAAACTTGTGCTGATGTAAAGTAAACATGTGGGAAATGCAACTTATTCAGTTTTTTGTGTGCCATATCTCTGTGATTTAAGGGCATGAAATTTCAAAGTTGGAAAATTGCAAAATTTTCAAAATGTTTGCCAAATTTCCATTTTTTTCACAAATAAACGCAAGTTATATGAATGAAATTTTACCACTAACATGAAGTACAATATGTCATGAGAAAACCATGTCAGAATCACCAGGATCCATGGAAGCGTTCCAGAGTTATTTCCTCATAAAGGGACAGTGGTCAGAATTGTAAAAATTGGCCCAGTCATTAACGTGCAAACCACCCTTGGTGGTAAAGGGGTTAATGCACAGAAAAAATTCTCACAAAGACATTTGGGTAAAGGGGTTAAAGGGGTTGTGTATACTTTTTATGTTTCTACTCTATACCCCAAAATAATACCTATAAAAGCAATAAAACTACAGTTTACAGTACAAACGCTCATTACTCTCAATGCAAAATTCAATTAATTTATTCTTAAATATTGAAACAATTATTTTTAAGTTTTTATTGAACAAAAATATTAAAACATGAAAACTATAAATTTAATATCAAGTATTGCTGTTATTCTACTAATTTTTAGAACAGTAGTTACACATGTATGTCAGATAGTTCAAAATATAGAAAATAAAGAAGCATTTATATTTTAACCCATCTCCCCAAAGAGAGTTAATATAAAGTAAAATGTTATATGTACCTTCAAATTATGACATTGGAAATTACAAATGAACATGAAAAAAACTCATATATAACCTTTTATAGGTGAAATTTAGTATTTTTAACTCCCACTACTTATCTTTTCTCCTATGAGCTGTCTCAGGGGCAATGCCTTCTTATAATGATTTTTTTTTAAATGATAAACTAGTTTTAAGGCGAAAATTCAACACTGACTCCATATATGTAATTTAGTAGTTGAATATTCCAAAGTTTGACAGACCTTGCAACCTGATATCAGTCTGATCTATGGCTTATTTTCAATTGATGCTGATACGCTTCATTTTTCACCATTTTCGCAGTAAATGTCACGGCACATTAGGTTAACGTGGAAAAGCATTTCAATTTCCTTGGTATAGTGTAATTTGTGAAATCTTTTGAACTGACACAGATTTCTTTCATTTTCCAACATTTTCCATGTTGTAAATGTCAATGCACATCAGAATCTGATAACAACAGAGTATTTACCTCCACCAGCTAAGCTCAAAGACATATCCAAAATGTCCAAAATCCCTGAAAAAATGGTCCTTGTCCCCTTTATCACTTGATGTAATGGACTGTGTCACTGCCTGATATGGTGTCTTCTCGAAATGGATAATTTATCTGATGAATGCCTTTAGCTTACTGGAAACATCCAATCTAAGCATTTTTTATTCTACATTTAGGAGAAACTAGGTCCTATTATGTGTGATCAGTGTCAGATATTCTGCTGTTGAATAGAGAGGATGATTTGTTAATAAACTATTGGGAGCTCTAATGCAGTTACATAAAATGGTGAGTGTGAATTAAGTCCTTATGGTCATTTCTCTTATGCACAGTGTATGCTTCAAATACTAGTTGGTCATATTTGAATTATTTTACAAAATTCTTTTTTCTTCTAATTGAATATAGTGACTTGTTGCTTGGTTGATGCCATTTGGTTTTTGTTATGTATTATGAGTATTAAGTAACCCATTTAAAAGTTTATCATCTGGAAAACAAAACACAGTAAGTACATTATGACAATATGTGTAAAGTATAGTACCGTATTTTTCGGACCATAAGATGCACCGGACTATTAGGTTTTAGAGGTGGAAAATAGGGAAAAAATATTTGAAGTAGAGTTGAGCGAAATGGGTCGGTCAATTTCAAAAGTCACTGACTTTCGCAAAAGTCAGGTTTCATGAAACGAAACCCAACCATAGCATGAGGTCGGCCACGAGGTCGGCGACCATGGCGCGAAAGTCGCGTTTCAAAAGATGCTTCCAGCGCCCTTTTTCAGCCAATGATGGAGGATGCACACTGTGGGCAACACGATGACATAGTCAGCGGTCACCACCATCTTTGAGAAGGGCATGCAAGTGATTGGCTTGCTTTGTGTGGCGTCACAGGGGCTATAAAAGGGCGTGCATGCCGACCGCCATCTTACTTCTGCTGATCTCAGAATAGGGAGAGCTGCTGCTGCTGCTGATTCTGTTGGGAGAGCGTTAGGCAGGGAAGAAGATACAAAAAACTGCTTCTGCTGCTAGCGATTTTGCCTGTACAACACACCAGTTAGTGGGCAGTGCAAAGGGAGGCTATATTTTGGTGCATCAGCTCTGTTGGTTACTAGGCTGCCTTATAAGGCTCCCTGATAGCTGCATTGCTGTTTGCACACTGCTGTGCAAACTGCTTTTTTAAAAGCAAAAATACTTTTCATCCTCTTTTTTGCCCAGTTACCAAGCGTTCATTTTTCCACACTTTTGTGTGCAGCAGTCCTGCTTATTAGGCTGCCTGCTGCCATACTTGGGACTGAGAGCATCATTGTCAGCTTGCTAAAATCTCTAGGGAGATTCAAATTCTCCCCAGTCCTATATAGACATTTTATACACCATCCGATTTCAGCCTGTTATATTCAGGTGTAATCTACACTGGGCCTGAGCTAATAGTTCAGTGTCCTCAAGTCTGTAGGGAGATTCAAATTCTCCCCAGTCCTATATAGACATTTTATACACCATCCAATTCCAGCCTGTTATATTGAGGTGTAATCTACACTGGGCCTGAGATAATAATTCAGTGTCCTCAAGTCTGTAGGGAGATTCAACTTCTCCCCAATACTATATACACCTTGTACCTTGTTTTACAGTACCATATTGCTGGTGATATTTTGGGTACATATTCCCAAAAATTAGGAAATGTGTTGGAAGAGGCCATGGAAGTGGGCAGGGGTAGCCAGCTGGTAATGATGGTGTTGGTGGTGGATCTGCTGGTAGTGGCAAAAGCACAATAGCACCAAATGCAGGAGGTGTTGAGCCTGCATCGTCGTCTGGCTCCTCAAGGCCTCGAAGGCTCCCTTTTCTGGGGGTAGATAAACCGCTTTTAAAGCCAGAGCTTCAGGAACAAGTTTTGGCTTACATTGCTGACACAGCCTCCAGCTCTATCGCCTCCTCTTCTGAACTTTCAAAAAATAAAAGCACTGAGTCGTCATTGGAGGCTCATGGTCAGGAACCACACCTTTCCTTGTGTCCTTCACCCCTCCAAAAAGTAAAGGGTGTGGCAGGCCACACTACAGATTACTCCATGGAGCTCTTTTCACATACCATGGCTGGGTTATCAAGTCAAATTGTGAATTACCCAGTCGAAGAAGAATCTGACATGGAGTGCACTGATGCACAGCCACTGCTAGATTTATCTGCTGGTACATTCACTCAGAGCACTACATTGTCCTCGCAGTGTACTGAGCAAGAATCTGACCCTGATGAAACTCAGGTGCCCCTTCCCGCATACTATACCACCTTTCATGGTGACACAGAAGAAGGTGCACATGACATTGAAGAGGAGGTGATGGATGACCCAGTTGTTGACCCAGATTGGCATCCATTGGGGGAAGAGGGTGAGGCTGCCAGTAGCTCAGAAGAGGAGGAGGAGCATCCGCAGCAGGCATCGACATCGCAACAGCTGTTATCTGGCAGGCCCGGAGCAGTCCAAAAACGGGTTACAAAAACCAAAAGAGCTGCAGGACAGCTAGGCCAGATGGTCAAATTAGCACAGCGTGCAAGGCCTCAAAATATCTTTCATAGTAGGAAGAGTGCAGTGTGGCACTTTTTGAACAAAATCCTAGTGATCAGGCAAAGGTTATCTGTAAGAAGTGCGCAAAGACCTTTAGCCGAGGGAAAAATCTGAGAAATTTGAATACCAGTTGCATGCTAAGACATTTAACCACCATGCACTTGCAAGCGTGGATGGACTACCAAACCTCACGTACCACATGTGCAACTGCTCCCAGTCAAGGTAGTCAGCAACGCTACATTGTTTCCCCCATTGTAAGCTCACCGGTTAGCACACCACCAGCAGCAAATGTTGAGGTGTCGTTGCAAGTTCAAAGCAGTCAGGGAATCACAATGTTATTGCTATGAAAGACTGAATCTAGGCCATCAGAAAGAACACCAACTCCATCACCATCATCAACCCTCTCTCAGTCCACCATGTCCACCGCTAGTTCCACCATATGCAGCTCTCAAGTCCAGCTCACCCTACCAGAGACAATGAGTAGGACAAGAAAGTACTCATCCTCTCATCCGCGTACACTGGGTTTGAACACCCACATTGCCAAACTAATCTCGTTAGAGATGATGCCCTAACGGTTGGTTGAAAGCAAAGCTTTCCGCGAACTCATGGCCTACGCAGTAGCACGCTATGACCTACCCAGTCGGCACTTCTTTTCTCGCAAAGCCATCCCAGCCCTCCACCTTCATGTGAAAGACCGCATTGTCCATGCACTCAAGCAATCAGTGAATGGAAAGGTGCACCTCACAACAGATGCATGGTCCAGTAGGCATGGCCAGGGCCGTTACGTGTCCATCACTGCGCACTGGGTTAATGTGGTGGATGCAGGGTCTACAGGGGACAGCGGCGGTGGGACAGTGCTGCCTAGCCCACGGTATAGGAAACAGTTGGGTGTAGGCGTTCGACCCTCCTCTTCCTACTCCAGAAACGAAAGCTCATCCAGAGAGCGCAGTCGCACGATCTCTCCTTCCGCAGCTGCCAGTGTTGCACACTCGGTGTCCCACTATCGATCAGCTAGTGGTAAGCGTCAGCAGGCTGTGTTGAAGATGATGTGTTTGGGCGACAACAGACACACCGCGGAGGTACTGGTCGACTACTTGCAGCGACAAACTGAGTCATGGCTGGGCAGTCTACATCTTGAGGCAGGCAAGGTAGTTAGTGATAACGGCCATAATTTTGTGGCAGCCATAGCCCTTTCAAAACTCTGACACATACCTTGCCTGGCTCACACCTTGAACCTGATGGTGCAGTGTTTCCTCAATAATTATCCGGAGTTAACAGGCCTGCTCCAGAAGGTCCGGAGACTGTGCTCGCACATCCGCCGGTCGCCTGTACACTCCAGTTGTATGCAGAAGCTGCAGCGATTGCTCCAACTTCCCAAGCACTGCCTAATTATCGACGTTGCAACAAGGTGGAACTCCACCCTGCACATGTTTGAGAGGCTATGCGAAAAGAGGCAGACTGTAATGCATTTGTGGGAGGATACACGGCCAGGCACTTTGAGGGCAGACATGGAGTTGTCGAGTGTGCAGTGGTCGAAGCTGAAAGACCTCTGTAAAGTCCTTCAGTGTTTTGAGGAATGCACACGACTGGTAAGCGCAGACGACACCATCATAAGCATGAGCATCCCACATATGCGTTTGCTCATGCAAACTTTGACGCACATTAAGGAGCAGGCGTCTGCAGCCGAGGAGGATGAGGAAGAGGAGGAGGGAAGCCTTGATGACAGTCAGCCATTGTCTGCTCCAGGACCTCTCCTGAACGAGGTGGAGGAAGAAGAGGAAGAGGAGGATGATGGGGATGATTATTTAAGGGAGGAGGATGCTTCTCGTGGGGTAAGATAAAATGTTGGCGTGGCAAGGTCTGGTACAGGGTTTGTGCGTGACTGGAGGGATGTCGATTTGACAGAAAGTGCTCCTCCACCCAGCACTCGCAGTGCATCATTGACACCTGGAACATTGACCCACAAGTCAGATTATGCCTTACAGATCCTAAAAAGGGACCCCCGCATTGCCAAAAAGATGAATGATGATGACAACTACTGGTTGGCCAGCATCCTGGATCCACACTATAAAGGCAAATTCCAAAAAATCATGCCACAGGAGAACCTTGACCTAATATTGGCTAACAAACAAGCAATTCTGGTAAACCATTTGTTTGAGGCATTCCCAGCACACAGCAGCGGTGATAGTTCTCCAACAAGCCGTAGGGGGCAACATGGAAGAGGTGTTTGGGGTGCACATATCAGAAGTGGCAATGGAGACAGGTGTTTCATGACCATGTTGTGGACTGATTTTTCAATTCCCGCTCACACGACTGGTAATACTGCATCGATTGAAATTGACAGGAGACAGCAGTTGTCAACTATGGTTACAAACTACTTCTCGTCCCATATCAATGTTCTCCCTCACAGGTCATTCCCCTTTGACTATTGGGCCTCTAAACTGGACGCCTGGCCTGAATTGGTACAATATGTCTTAAAGGAGCTCGCTTGCCCTGCTGCTAGTGTGCTATCGGAAAGAGTCTTCAGTGCTGCTGGCTCAATCCTGACAGAAAAAAGGACCCGTCTGTCGACCCAAAATGTTGCTGATCTAACCTTCATTAAAATGAACCATGCATGGGTTTCAAAGGATTTTGTCCCATCTTCCCCTGATGACACATAGGTTGCCAGGAAAATGGCATCGCTTTTGTCCTCCTCTTCCTCGGACTTCTCCAATTCCTCCATTTTCAGCTGCTGAATGTCCAACATCAACATATGCCATTTTTTAAACCACTAACTGGGCTGCCTCACTCCCATGGCCGGGGTCACCACCTAGCGCACGGAACCGTGCGAGTGCCATTGCCCTGGACAGGTGAGTGGGCCGACTCTTGGGCGCCGGCACTGGCACAGGGTCCCTCATAGTGCAATCAAGTGACTCTGATGGTGGGGGTGCACACCCGCCGTCAGACACACCGGCGTACTATGAGGGGCCCAGTGCCAGCAACGCCGCCCACGAGTGGGCCCCCCTTGCTTGAGCAGGGCCCCAGCATTTGCAATATTCACCTCTCCCTGCTCCTCCGCTGTGTAGTCTGGGCTGTCAAATCCTTCCCTGGTACTGCCACTACAAATTTGGTGAACTGATAGACGATGGTTAAGATATAGCTATGCCCTGTCCTGATGGCCGGGCTCTAGCTTCAGATGATCAATGGCTTGCATTTCTTATGGACGTCGACTCACAATGAGATGCAGTGGTGGTTTATCATCAGCTTTCACAGTTTTCCTACTCACAGACCTGTGACATTCCTGCCCACATTTTTAAATGTGCCCTCTCATGCCAATCCAATAGAATCGCCTACGGCCTGTGGCTTCTGTCTTTTGCACTCCAAAGTTACCTGAGAGATCATGATAGGCAGTGAGGACCATGTCTACATCTCTCCGTGTGATCAAAATTTGATGGAGATGAGTAACGGTGATGGGATCAACGGTACTGCGATACAGCAACCCTTTCTTCACAAAGAACTGTTTTCGCTGTCTCCACACACAAAGTAATTGAGGGTCAGCTCGCCTCTGAGAATTCTCCTGGGAGTTTTTCTCGTGATTAGTAATTCCTAAATTTCTGCAATCACTCGACTTTATGTCTGTACATTTATCCATCTCGTTTCCTCTTGCGGAGAGTCTGGACTGTCTTACTGAGACAGAAATATATATGAAGATTTAAAAATACCCCAACAATTTATACTGGTGTACGCTTCAAAAACATTTCCTTTTTTCTACTTTTTAGATTGTTGTCTAATCCATATTGAAGCTGTGAGTGTCTTTGTCGGACTCCGGAAATAAACACAGAGATTTTAAATGTTTAAACTATGCTATATATACCTGTTATCCGGTGATACTGTACCCTTTCTCAACTTTCTGCAATCTTGTCGAATCCATACTGTGCCTGAGACCGTCTGAGTCTGCCTCCTGATTACAGATGAGTGGTGTTTGAGTGGAACTGTTGGCCAAGTTCAAATTCTAGCTGTTTTGGGCGGTGTTAGATCCGTTTGCCGAACTACAACACTTTGATTAAAATTCGGCTGTTCGAGTTTCCATTCGAGAACACTTCGTTAAACAAAAGTTTATCTTTTTTTTCACATTAATAATGGTTTTCAATGATAGTAGACAGTTTTAGGCATAGTAGCGGTGTCTGGTAGCCAGCGGTGTACTACACCTGTGAAGGAGCTACACCGTGTGTGTTTCTAATAATTTTTTACCGCATATTGTCCTGAAAATCCTTTTGGGCCTAGTAACTGTGTGTGCTACTCCGAAGAGGAGCCCACCCGTGAACCGAGCTATGCCGCCTGTTTATGAAAGAACCAGTTTTTGACTGAATTTACACCACTTAATACTTTGGGCCTAGTAACTGTGTATGCTACTCAGCAGAGTTGGCCACCCATGAACCAAGCTATGCCGCCTGTTTATGTAAGAACTGTGTGCTACTCAGCAGAGGAGCCCAGCTGTTAAGCAAGCTACAGCACCTGTGCTTTGGACACTTAATTTTTTCACATTCTTTCTGGAATGTCGTTTAGGCCTAATTCCGGATTTACGGTTGACCTGCACTTACTGGGAAATGCTTGTTTACGGGAAAGAATTGTAATCCCAGATCCCCATCACTAACGGGGTTCAGCGTGTTATCCGCACCTGTAAGCGATACACGCTGGTCGTTTCATTGTAGCACGCGTGCAGCCCCGGACATGTAAGGGCATGACAGACCTGTTATTGGCCGATCTCGCATGCCAGAGCCTCGTGTGTCCCTCTAGTAAGCTGGACGCGGACCGCGGGGGCATGCCTCAGTCTCGTTCGTTAACGGATTTAAGCTTGCAATCTGTGCAGCTTTTTTGTGGATGGCATGGTTGAGGTTGCCCGTGTTGAGTCCAATTAAACCTCAGGCTCCACTCCTGGTCTTGCCCTTCTGGAGATTCTTTTAAGGTTCAGCTTTGCAACCATACTGCCCCCGGAAACCAAACACATTTTACCTGACAGTGACATTCTGGTCAAAGAGCGTGATGACATCACATCTGTACGCCCTCTGCCTAAACAGTCCAAGTGCAGAGAGACAAAAGATGGGGACGATGAGGAGTCCAGAGTACAGGGATTCCTTAGCGAGGAGACTTATTTAATTGTTTTAAAGGTTGGGAGCAATTTTTGGGGAGCACGATACTCTGGAGAATGATATCTGGGGCCCACCATACACTGGAGCATTCCAAAGGTGGACATCAGTCACTGGAGCAGCATTTACAGGGCCCATTATACACTGGAGCATTAGAAATGGGGCCCATTATATATGGAGCATTATTCGGGCCCATAAGACACTGGAGCTTCATCCATGGTGAACAACATATACTGCAGCATTATGTGGAGCTCATCATATACTGTATCGAACAATATTTGGGACCAATGATTCTGTATGGAGAAATATATGGGCCTCATTACTCTGTATGGCGCAGTATGCGGTGCCCATAATACTGTATGGAGGAATATACTGTCTGTTTTTGGAACTATTGGAGAATTTAAAAAGGATATCAGTCATGTGATGTAAGAATTGAAGTATTTTTTATTGTACTGTACCGCTATTTCTCTGCCGTATCAAAGGATCATGAATTGTGTCGTGTGTAAAAGGAGCCCAGTGACACTCTTTGGCCCTGGGCCCATGAAAATCTGGAGCCAGCACTACCCCCCCCCCACAACTTTAGCCAAATAACCCCCAGTTTTCAATGCCTAACTATTATTATAAAGTAAATTAGGTTGACAAGCTTAAGGAATAAGAATTGATGTTTTGGGCATTAAAATGGGCACTCTAGGTATGTTTCCTGTCCTCCACTCACTGCCGACTTTTCTTCCCCATTGACTTACATTGGGTTTCGTGTTTAAGTCGGCCTTCGACTTTTCACAATAATCGGCCGATTTCGTTCGACCCGACTTTTGCGAAAGTCGGATTTCGTGAAACCTGACTCGACCCGAAAAGAGGCAAAGTCGCTCATCTCTAATTTGAAGCAAAAAATGTGGTAAAATATTTAATGACATAAATAACATACTATTATTATATATAATAGCATGTTATTATGTTGGAAGCTACGGGTAGAAGATGGTGCGGCGGGACCAGTGTAGTGTCTGTAAAGTACTATTTGAAGACCCTGGAGGGTGAGTATAAGAATGGGGGCACAAGGCTTATATTTAAAGCACCACTCCAGCACAGAAAAATAACACTGGAGTGCTGATTTAAGATCCCATGGGAGAACTATAACTCCCAGCATGTCCTGTAGATCCTATGGCATGCTGGGAGCTATAGTTCACCACAGGAGTGGAAGAGTGCTTTTTATGTGTTGTAATTACTAACCTTTTAATTAGTTCTTATTTGTAAAGGCAGTGCAGGTCCCGTAGCCAGCCAGCCATGCTGTGGTGAGGTAAAGAAGGGCTGGAGCATCACATGACCACACAGAGCCCTCCCTCTTATTACCTCACCTCAGGTTGTGTAAGAGGAAGCTGCATTGTTTCCAGTGTGGTGTTTGCAGGACCTGTGATGACATCATGAAGAGGGAGGGTTCTGTGCTGTCATGTGTTTCTCCAGCCTGCCCTCTTCATGACCTCACCACAGGTACTATAATGACGGGAGCTCTTAGCATCAGCAGGAGCCCAGGCTGTGCTGTCAGGTATGTGGTGATCCCTCCTGTGGCACTCTGCTCCTGCCTCCTCCTACACCAGATACACATCTCCCCAGCCCCTGCAGGAATCTGGCGCTGGGAAAACCATGTGGGTCCGCTGTTTACATGAAGGAATATTTATTTGCTGCTCCCCACCCACTGCTCGGAGCTGACAGGTGGGCGGGAAAGCGGCTAATGAATATTCCTTCACTTTAAGCATCGAGAACACGTGGTTTCCCCAGCGCCGGATTCTTTCGGCGGCAACATTTTCCTGCCTCCTGCGAGTGCGATCCCAGTACAATCCCACTCTGACGCTGCCCCCTCCCCACATATTATATTTGGACCATAAAACGCACCCCACACTTTCCTCCCAAATTTGGAGGAAAAAAGTGCATCTTATGGTTCGAAAAATATGATATCTACATATTTTAATAACTATAGGTGTTTATGAGGTCTTACTGGAAAAAAGTAAAGAGACAGTAGCATTTACATTGTGATATTTATATATTCTGTAAATACACTATGCAATGTCCTTGCGATCTTGTATATTGAACCGAGGAGCTGTTAGTATGCTTAGATTCCATCTAGCTGTTTCAGTTGTTAAAGGAGCTGATCACTGCGGGCCAGGCTGATTGGCTGCAGTGATCACATGAGACAATGATGTTACATGACCCACTTGGAATAGGTGGACTAACATTGGAGAGGAGGGTTGAGTATAGATTATTGTCATGATCTGCTTAGTTTGTGGAATTAGGTAGTTCAGAGGTTAATCTGGTGTGTCTGTGCCTGTGCTTTGTGCCTGTGCTACTTTATGCTTGTTTGGTTTTGATCTGGTTCTGTCCCTGTTACGAGTTCTGCCTGTCCCTCCTGTACTACACTGCTATCTCCATGTATGACTCATTGCCTACGTTCTGACTATTCTCTACTCGCCCCTCTTGTACTGCGCTGCTATCTCCGTGTATGACTCATTGCCTACGTTCTGACTATACTCTGCTCGCCCCTCCTGTACCACACCGCCCTCTCCGTGTATGACCTCCGTTTGTCCGACCTGAGTTCCCCTCTCCTCTACTCCAGGATCCCTGTAGTAGCATCCTGCACTCATCTCCAGCAGCAGAACGGTAAGCCCCGCCCCCTGTGGTCACATGATCGTAGGACATTTTGCTTCCTGCTACATTCAGCATCCACTCTCTGCTCAGGTCCCGTCTGCCTGAGCTTCCCTGCAGCATCTGACCCCGGACGCTCCCGCAGAGTAGGTGAGTCACCCTGCTCAGCCGTGGCAGTTTGTCGGCACTGACAGGATCCTGATAATTATTTTTATTATCTTGGGGGTTCTAAATTTTGTGAAAGCATGAGACTGCCATGGCTTTACTGCTCCTTTTTCTGGTTAGCATTGCTCACTAGAGCTCAGCGAAACTTTTAAAATTTGAATTCGACAACTTTTTTCCAAAATTTCAATTTGCACAAATCTCAGTGCTGAAAATCTTGTAATTGCATGGAAAACACAAGTGGGGGAGAGGAGAAAGGGATTGAGAGAACCCTCCTGACCATAAGAGGTTACATTCTTTTAAATGAGAAATAGAGAGAGGACCCTGCTGACCTTAAGAACTTACACTCTACAGTCGAGAGTGAGAGAAACCTGGTAACCATAAGAGCTTACACTGTACAGTCAAGAGGGATAGAGGAACCTGCTAACCATGATAGCTTACCCTCTACAGAATAGAGAGACTTACCCAGTGACTCTAGACATGGAAAACGACTCTGCCATACAAACTATGTTCTGCTTGGAACTGCTGATTTGTGATGACCCAGGTACTGACCACCACTGTTCAAGGTATAGTAATCCGTAAGATGTCATAGTTGCAGGGCATTTTGGGAAGGCCTAGAAGGCAATGTAAATTGACTTTAGCCCAATTTCTGATGCTTCAGTAATATTGAAAATTGTACAGGCCAAGTTTTTTGTGAACTGCAAATTAAATCTCAAAATGACCCAATTTTGTGTGAAACTTCAAATTTCAGGAAATTCAACTCAAACTTGATACTCCATGTATTGATAAGTTCATCTCCATATGTCACATTTAATCCTTTACTGACAAGGCCCATAGTCATATAACTTTTTCTAATTTTACTCTGTCTAGCATGGCTCACACTTTGCTTGTTCTGAGGTTTTCTTTCCTCGCTTGATCAAACCGTGATGCAGAACACTAGTCTAGTGAAACAAAACACTCCTCATAGGTACAGATCTTTGACTTCTTCACCCACCTTTTCAATGACAGTTTGCTTTATTCTCTCTTTTTCTATGGGCATATTAGTTTCCCATGTATGTAACAGCATGGACAAGGTTTTACCTCAGTACAGAAAAAGTTGAAGACAATACTTTTTCAAAGATGACTATATATATTAAGAACCGGCATCAGTGAAAACAGATGAATTCCAATGTTTCGACCAGTACAATGGTATTTTTCAAGGACATCTGTATGAGGAGCTAATGATGTTTGACATTATGGCAGGCACATGTGGTCTGTTGTGTGTGTTGTGTGGTCAATTGCAAAAAAATGGAGACATCCAAATCCACGCATACAGTCTCTTGTAAGAAAATGCAATCAGGCTGTTTTCAACCTTCTTATGCTTATTATGTAACAAGGTGGCACAAGGTGGTAGTCGTGGGTGAGTTCACTAGGCAACAGTCAGTGAGCACCCTGGTACCTTGTACATAAAATGATCAATAAAGTCCTGGTACTGCTATATAGTTGGTTGTCTCTATTCCACGTTCATTTCTCCTTCCCAGGGTGGTGAAGAGACAGACAATGACACGTCGAATGCTTTTTATAATGAAATCATTTACTTGCAGAATAGATGTTTTCAGGCACAGGTTATAAGCAGCAGGTAGTCCTTCACATTCAGCACACACTCAATCACAGTTGCTGAACCTCCAGTCTTGTCCTAGGAAGCTGTGCTACTTGGATATGAAATCTATCCCTTCTCCAAAGCCTCTATTCAGTCCTCAGCCTCAGCTGCTGACTCTTCTTGTTCTTCTTGTGCACCAGTCTGGGCACTGTCTTGACCCTGTCTTGATCTCTGGCTGATGGACTCTTATACTCCTGTGGACCCTTGACTCAATGTGTACTGGCCTCTTCTCTGAGCGCATGTACACCATCACTGGTCCACACTGTTCTGTAGTGTTGCTTTGCCTCTACGAGGCGTCATCGGGATGATACTCTCAACCACTGACTCAGGTCCCAGAGGTCTGGAATCTTCATACTCTTGCCTGTCTCTACAACACAGATTCTATCTAATCCTTGCCCTGAGCATGGCCACCCAGGCACTGCACTCTGTTAATAATAATAATAATAATAATAAATTTTATTTTTATAGCGCCGACATATTCCGCAGCACTTTACATTTCAGAGGGGATTTGTACAGACAATAGACATTACAGCATAACAATAATCACATACAGTAGATTATAACAAATACCAAGAGGAAAGAGGGCCCTTCTCGTAAGCTTACAGTCTATGAGGAAAGAGGTAGACACGAAAGGTGGGTGGTAACAGTTGCCCTGATTGTATGGACCAGCCATAATGTTAGGTGTGTGACAGTATGGACACAGAGGGCTAATGGATGCATAAAGCATGTGGGAGAATGATGCGGGGAACCTGGTTATGGTAAAACTTTTGGCTGTGCCACACAGGGATAGATTAGGTTAATGTGTTGAGGCGGTAGGCCAGTCTGAATAAATGCGTTTTCAGGACACGCTTAAAATTGTGGGGATTGGGGACTAATCGTATTGACCTGGGAAGTGCATTCCAAAGAATTGGCGCGGCACGTGTAAAGTCTTGGAGACGGGAGAGGGAGGTTCTGACTATTGAGGATGCTAACCTCAGGTCATCAGCAGAACGGAGGGCGCGGGTAGGGTGGTATACTGAAACAAGGGAGGAGATGTAGGGTGGTGCAGAGCCATGGAGGGCTTTGTGAGTGAGGGTAATAAGTTTATACTGAATTCTGGAGTGGATGGGTAGCCAGTGTAATGACTGGCACAAGGTAGAGGCATCGGTGTAACGATTGGTGAGGAATATGATCCTGGCTGCAGCATTCAAGACAGATTGGAGAGGGGAGAGTTTGGTAAGAGGGAGACCGATTAGAAGAGAGTTACAATAGTCGAGACGAGAATGAATAAGAGAAACAGTAAGAGTTTTTGCAGAGTCAGAGGTAAGAAAAGGTCGAATTCTAGAAATGTTTTTGAGGTGCAGATGACAAGAGCGAGCCAGTGATCGAATGTGGGGGGCAAAGGAAAGCTTGGAATCAAGTATGACCCCAAGACAGCGGGCCTGTTGCTGGGGAGTAATAGTGGAACCACACACAGAAATGGCAATGTCGGGTATAGGTACATTAGTAGAGGGAGGAAACACCAGGAGTTCAGTCTTTGACAGGTTCAGTTTCAGATATAGTGAGGACATGATATTAGACACAGCGTTTAGACAATCGCCGGTGTTTTCTAGAAAGGCTGGCGTGATGTCAGGAGAAGAAGCGTATAATTGGGTGTCATCAGCATAGAGATGGTACTGGAAACCAAATCTACTGATTGTTTGACCAATAGGGGCAGTGTACAAGGAGAAGAGGAGGGGGCCTAGAACCGATCCTTGGGGGACCCCAACAGTAAGGGGAAGATGAGAGGAGGAGGAACTGGCAAAAGATACAGTAAAGGAGCGGTCGGAGAGATAGGAGGAGAACCAGGAGAGAATGGTATCCTTGAGGCCAATGGAACGGAGCATAGTGAGGAGGAGCTGATGATCCACAGTGTCGAATGCTGCAGAGAGATCCAAGAGAATTTGCATGGAGTAGTGACCATTTGATTTAGCTGTTAGCAGATCATTAGAGACTTTAGTGAGGGCAGTTTCAGTGGAGTGTAAAGAGCGGAAACCGGATTGGAGAGGGTCGAGAAGAGAGTTTTCTGAGAGATAGCGGATAAGACGGGAGTGGACCAGGCGTTCCAGGAGTTTAGAGATGAAGGGAAGATTAGAGACAGGTCTATAGTTAGCGGCACAGTTTTGGTCGAGGGATGGTTTTTTAAGTAGTGGATGTATGATGGCATGCTTAAATGAGGAGGGAAAAATACCAGAAGAGAGAGAGGTTAAATATTTTAGTTAGGTGAGGGGTGACAGCAGGGGAAAGGGACTGGAGGAGCTGTGACGGAAATGGGTCACTGGTGCAAGTAGTTGGGCGAGAAGATGCAAGGAGCCTGCTTACTTCTTCTTCTGTGACTGGTTCAAAATCAGAGAGTGAGTTAGATGCAGTGGGGGAGGGAGGACAGTGCATGGTATGAGGTGATTGGGAGATAATTTCCTGTCGGATCTGGTCAATTTTTTCTTTGAAGTAATTGGCCAGATCGTCAGCTCGGAGCTCCGTGGTTGGGGCCTGTACTCTTGGATTGAGTAGAGAATGAAAAGTGTCAAAGAGACGTTTCGGGTTATTGGACAGTGAGGTGATGAGGGTGTTGAAATAGGTTTGTTTGGAGAGGTGAAGGGCAGTGTTGTATGTTCTAAGCATAAACTTAAAATGGATGAAATCTTCGGGTAGATTGGATTTTCTCCACAGACGTTCGGCGCACCTGGAGCACCGCTGCAGGAAACGTGTTTGCACCGTGTGCCAGGGTTGTCGCTGTCTGCGTTGTGGTGTTCTATTTATAGGGGGTGCAAATTCATCCAGGGCACTTTGAAGTGTTTCATTGTAATGCTTCAATGCAGAATCAGGACATGAGAGGGAGGAGATAGGGGCCAATGAAGACTGCAAGTTCTTCATAAGTTTCTGGGTGTTAATGGCCTGTATGTTTCTATAAGTCTGGACAGTGGGGGTGACCTGAGCAGCCTGGCAGTTCTTGATAGAGAATGAAAGAAGATTGTGGTCAGAGAGTGGGAGAGGGGAGTTTGCAAAATCATCCACTGAACAAAGCCGAGAGAAGACCAAGTCGAGGGAGTTTCCGTCTTCATGCGTTGGAGAATTAATAAGCTGCGAAAGGCCAAATGTTCACTTCTGGCCCAGGGCATGGCTGCCTTGGCTCTGCACTCTGACTTCCTGCTGCTGTTCCCTTATCTCCTTGCTCTTCCCTTCAAGTTAGCCCATGCCTGCTTGTAGTCTACCACTGCTCCCCTTCTAGTGCCTTCTGCTGCTGCCACCTAATGGCCATCCTGGCACAACATTCACTCACATGCACAACACATTTGCAGTATATTAGAACACACATGTGAAAATCACCTTGTCTGATTTGGCAAGATTTATTTTGCAAATCATGGTGGAAAAAAAGTATTTGGTCATTAACAAAAGTTCATCTCAATATTTTGCTATATAGCCTTTGTTGGCAATGACAGAGGTAAAACATTTTGTGTAAGTCTTCAAAAGGTTGACATACACTGTTGGTGGTATGTTGGCCCATTCCTCCATGCAGATCTCCTCTAGAGCAGTGATGCTTTGGGCCTGTTGCTGAGCAACACGGACTTTCAAATCCCTCCAAAAGTTTTCTATGGGGTTGAGATCTGGAAACTGGCTACGCCACTCCAGGACCTTCATATGCATCTTACAAAGACACTCCTTCATTGCCCTAGCAGTGTGCTTGGGATCATTATCATGCTGAAAGACCCATCCACATTTAATGTTTAATGCCATTGCTGATGGAAGGAGGTTTGCACTCAAAATCTCACAATACATGGCCCCATTCATTCTTTCATGTACACCGATCAGTTGTCCAGGTCCCTTTGCAGAGAAAGAGTTTCAAAGGATGATGTTGCCACCCCCATGCTTCACAGTAGGTATGATGTTTTTGGATGCAACTCAGCATTCTGTCTCCTCCAAACATGATGACTTTTGTTTCTACCAAACGGTTCTACTTTGGTTTCATCAGACCATATGACATTCTCCCAATACTCTTCTGGATAATACAAAGGCTCTCTGGCAAACTTCAGACGGGCCAGGACATGTAGCTATTACTCATAAATTAATAATGAATTATCAGTCTAGAAGGAAAAAGAAATTACTTTCTCTGATAAGATAAATTATAAAGTTGGTTTTCTCTTATACTATTGATGTTTGCAATAAAACACTAGCTCTGATGATTCATTCCCTCGAAGAAATTTGGAGAATTGTTGCAGGACATGATTAGTCTTGATAAAAATAGATTTATGTCATGATATGGATTACAGTAAACTTGCTAGATTTTTCTGGCCGGTACCCATGTAACATATCTGGAAGCTATTCTGACAGTGAATCCTGATTAAGTAGACCCAGTTAATTTTTTACTCTTAGCTTTAACCCCTTTCCTACATTGGACGCAATATTCCGTCCATGTGACCTGGGACCAAAGTCCCAAGGATGGAATATTACGTCACACGCGATCAGCGGCGCTCACGGGGGGAACGCCGCTAATCGCGGCCAGGTGTCAGCTGACTATTACAGCTGACACCCGGTACTATGTGTCACGGGCGGTCACGGTGCTCACGGGGGGAGCGCCGTTGATCGCGGCCAGGTGTCAGCTGACTATCACAGCTGACACCCGGCACTATGTGTCAGGGGCGGTCACAGTGCTCACGGGGGGAGCGCCGTTGATCGTGAGCAGGTGTCAGCTGACTATCACAGCTGACACCTGGCACTATGTGTCAGGGGCGGTCACGGTGCTCACGGGGGGAGTGCCCTTGATCGCGGCCAGGTGTCAGCTGACTATAACAGCTGACACCCGGCACTATGTGTCAGGGGCGGTCACGGACCACCCAGGCACATTAACCCCTGGCACACTGCAATCAAACATGATCGCAGTGTACCAGGGGAATAGGAGAGAAACACGCAGAGAGGGGGCTCCCTCCGTGCTTCCCTGCGACCCCCGGAGTGACGCGATGTGCTGCGTCGCTCCGCGAGTCCTCCTCCCTGCAGGCCCCCAGATCCAATATGGCTGCGGGGGCTTTCGGGGTCCTGCAGCACCTGTCAGAGTGCCGATCTGACACAGCGCTGTTCTAAGTGTCAGATCAGCAATCTGACACAAGACAGTGATGTCCCCCCTGGGACAATATAACAAAGTAAAAAAAAAAAAACACTTGTAAAAATAATTTTAAAAAAGTCCCAAAATAAATAAGAAAAAAAAATATTCCCTAATAAATTCTTTTTTTTCTAAATAAAGAAAACGATAAAAGTACACATACAGTATTTAGTATCACCGCATCCGTAACGACCCACCCTATAAAACTGTCCCACTAGTTAACACCTTTAGTGAACCCCTTCATAAAAAAAAGCAAAAAGCAATTCTTTATCATCATACCTCTGAATGAAAAGTGCAATAACGCGCGATCAAAAAGACGTATATGAATAACCTTGGTACCACTGAAAATGTCATCTTGTCCCGCAAAAAATGAGCTGCCAAATAGCGTCATCAGCAAAAAAATAAAAAAGTTATAGCTCGCAGAATAAAGCGATGCAAAAATAATTATTTTTTATGTAAAATTGGTTTTATTGCATAAAAGCGCCAAAACATAAAAATACAACATAAATGAGTATCGCTGTCATTGTGCTGACCCGAAGAATAAAACCGCTTTATCAATTTTACCACAGGCAGAACGGTGTAAACGCCCCCCCAAAAGAAATTCATGAAATGCTGGTTTTTGTTCATTCTGCATCCCAAAAATCGAAATAAAAAGTGATCCAAAAACGTCATGTGCCCGAAAATAGTACCAATAAAAACGTCAACTCATCCCCCAAAAAATAAAATCTCACATGACTCTGTGAGTCAAAATACGAAAAAGTTATAGCTCTCAAAATGTGGTGATGCAAAAACTATTTTTACAATAAAAAGCATCTTTTAGCGTATGACAGCTGCCAAACATAAAAACCTGCTATAAATAGTAAATCAAACACCCCTTTATCACCCCCTTAGTTAGGGCATAATAATATAATTAAAAAAATGTATTTATTTCCATTTTCCCATTAGGGTTAGGGTTAGGGCTAGGGTTAGAGTTAGGGCTAGGGTTAGGGTTAGGGCTAGGGTAAGGGTTAGGTCTATGGCTGAGATTAGGGTTAAGGATGTGTTGGGCTTAGGGTTGGAGTTAGAATTGGGGGGTTCCACTCTTTGGGCACATCAGGGGCTTTCCAAACGCAACATGGCATCAGATCTCAACTCCAGCCAAAAAAGTCAAATGGCACTGCTTCCCTTCCGAGCTCTGCCATGTGCACAAATAGTGGTTTACCCCCACATATAGGGTATAAGCGTACTCAGGACAAATTGCACAATAGCTTTTGGTGTCCTGTTTCCCTTGGAAAAATAAAAATTGGGGGTGAAAAGATCATTTTTGTGGAAAAAATATGATTTTTTAATAGTACGGCTGTACGTTATAAACTTCTGTGAAGTCCTTGGGGGTTCAAAGTTCTCACCACACATCTAGCTAAGTTCTTTGGGGGGGTCTAGTTTCCAAAATGGGGTCATTTGTGGGGAGTTTCCACTGTCTAGGCACATCAAGGGCTCTCCAAACGTGACATAGTGTCCGGTCTCAATTCCAGCCAATTTTGCGTAGAAAAAGTCTATAGGCGCTCCTTCCCATTCGAGCTCTGCCATGCACCGTAACAGTGGTCCATCCCCACATCTCAGGTATCAGCGTACTCAGGACAAATTGCGCAATAACTTTTGCAGTCCAATTTCTCCTGTTAACCTTGGTAAAATAAAAAAATTGGACCTGAAGTAATTTTTTTTGTGAAATAAAGTTAAATGTTCATTTTTTTAAAACATTCAAAAAATTCCTGTGATGCACCTGATGGGTTCTTGAATGTGGTTTTGAGCATCTTGAGGGGTGCTGTTTTTAGAATAGTGTCACTTTTGGGTATTTTCTATCATATAGACCCCTCAAAGTGACTTCAAATGTGATGTGGTCCCTAAAAATAAAATGGTGTTGTAAAAATGAGAAATCGCTGGTCAACTTTTAACCATTATAACTTCCTAACAAAAAAATTGGGTTCCAAAATTCTGCTGATGTAAAGTAAACATGTGGGAAATGTTATTTATTAAGTTTTTTGTGTGCCATATCTCTGTGATTTAAGGGCATAAAAATTCAAATTTGGAAAATTGAGAAATTTTCAAAATTATCGCCAAATTTCCATTTTTCTCACAAATAAATGCAATAAATATGAATGAAATTTTACCTCTAACATGAAGTACAATATGTCATGAGAGAACAATGTCTGAATCACTGTGATCTATGGAAGCGTTCCGGAGTTATTCCCTCATAAAGGGACAGTGGTCAGAATTGTAAAAATTGGCCTGGGCATTAATGTGCAAACCACCCATGGGCGTAAAGGGGTTAAGCATAAAAAACTTAGATACTGTAGGAATATTTTCAACAAGTAGGATAAATCTGAATCATGTTATTGTTGCCTTGAATATTACGTAATTTTTGTCCTATCACTTTAGTAAGCCCTACATTGATCTTTCCTGGTTCACAAAAAGGGATTTTTAATTGTATTTTCCTAAAAAAACACCCAGGATTCCTAAACAAGATGCGCATTGCTTGCACAGATATAATACTGATACCAGGAACATTGTGGCTTGAAGTTGAAGAGTATTTATGCCAGGTACTGATTATGGCAAGGTAACTAGATAAATATGTACCTTCAGCAGAGCAAATTTTAGATGTTAGGTCATTATTTTTTAATGTTCAGTAGCATCCTGTTATATAAACATATTGGTTGGATATATGATATGAATATTTCATTATGGCCCGATTTGAATCAAGAATATTTTGCTGACCTATTGGATTGGAACATAATTAAAACGTGAATACTGGATCTATAAATATTAAATTCCATCCAATTATCCAATTATTTTTTTTAAATGACTACAACTTAAACATTTGAAGTCTAAACATTCCATCTTTGATTATAACTATTTATTAACAGCATCTTCATTTATAACAATTTTCCATTAGAAAACACTCGGATGCAATAAAAACCACTTATTGAATCGTCTGTAGCAAAGAAGTCAGCATATATGCTAGGTTGGGAATAAAGAGCTAGGAAAGGTCTTTTTAATTAACACATTGTGTGAATGTAATACATTGTAATTTGTTTATTAAGATTTGTGGATCAGAGGTAATATTACTTCTTAAAATAATTATCTGCACCCGAAAGTCTTCTTTTCTAGCTTGGGGACAGTACAGGATATGAGATATAAGGTACCCTCTTACATCCAATGGGACATATTATTTTTTTTTTTCTAAAAAGTGTATCAGTGTATCTCCAGAATACCCATAAGAATGTATTTCCCATATCCTGAACTAGCATTGTTAAACCTGGCTGCAGATATAAGTCCTAGATTTCTTGAATTATATTTATTGCAGACAGCTGGTGTACAGTGATAGAATGGAAATCTACACTGGGTCTAAATTGGACAGATGTCGAATCTCATGTTTTGGTATAGTTCCAGTATGAATTGGAAATCACCACTGTGCAGAACCATAGAGACTGATGTATACAAAATTGGCAATATTGGATAGATATGTCTGAGATTTAAGCCAAACATACTATGTTGTAAATGACAAGCAATTACACTAGCAGGTTTAAAAGTGTATATGTGTAATACTTTTGCAACACTGCCATGCTTATCTCTCCTTTTTATTTTTTTAGCAATATTTTGTTATTGAGATAAATTATATTTTTACATACATCTGTATGAGTTATATATGAATGTATTTTCATGACTAAGTTAAAAAATATATATATTTTAATGAAAAAGTATCAATTAAGTGTAGATAACATCTGTAGCAGCTAATTTTAATGCAAAACAGATCCATAGAACATAGCTCGGAATAATAAGTGCTTAAACTTGCAAGTTCTTATTGCATACAGGTAAACAGCTTACTAGGACAAAAGGTAAATGTTGCAGTCAATCAGTGGCCACTGATAGTCAATTCCGTTCAAATGATGCACCTGTTGCATGATGATAGAAGGAGACAGTCAGGGGACTCACAACTGAGTATGGAGGAGCAACACCTTTGCAGGTCAAAGAGGTGAAAATTTTTTTTAATTTTTTCTCTCCCCCTTTTCCCATTAATAAGGAGAAGTGTTGAGCGATACCTTCCAATATTGTGAAATATCGTATCGGATTGGATCGGACTGATACCCAAAAAGTATCGGATATCGCGGATTCTGATACCGGAAACCAATGCAAGTCAATGGGACAGAAATATCGGAATTAAAATAAACCCTTTCTTTCCTTGTAGGTTAATTCTACATGAAGAAAAAACAACTAATAATAATGTAGAACGTATTGGGGGAGGTGAAGGAGACATTAAAGGCATAGAGATTTAGCCCAATCAAATGGAATAGCAGGAATAATTTTTTTTCTAAGACGTTCGGAGTTACAAAGATATTGACTATGTTAACCTTTTTTATATTTTGTCAGATATGTATGTTTCACTACTTCCATGCTCTTCACCTTCTTTTATACTCTCCCACACTTTCTCCTTCATGATCCTCAGCAGCAGCATCTTTTTCATCAACTTCTTCTTCACCTTATTCATCTTCTTCTTCACCTTATTCATCTTCTTCTTCTTCTTCACCTTCTTCCTATTATTCTTTTTTTTTTACATACTTCATATTCTTCTTATTCAACTATTATTCTTCTTCATATTCTACTTCTTCATCTTCTTCCTATTCTTCTTCTTCATCATATTCTTATTTGTGACAGGCATTCCTGTAGTTGTTATCTATAAAAGTTTGAAGATTACACCAGCCGTTCTGCCTGTCACAAAACTTTACAACAGGATTTATCTGCGTTCAGTTTTGCCTGCAGCAGCAGGCATTTTCCAGGGGCAACACGAGAAGGAACGGACTCACCCCCATACACTGCTTTGTCTTCTTCATCTTATAATTTTGATAATATCTTTTGCTCTGATTTTTAGTCTTATGCTTAATGTTCTTCTGATTTTTGTTCTTCTGCTTCTTGGTCTTCTGTCTCTTGTTGTTCTGTATCTTGGTGGTTGTCTTCATGTTCTTTGTCCTCTTGGTCATCTTCTTCAGGGTCATCTTTTTGGTCTTCTTTCGGGTGGTCTTCAGGGTCGTCGTCAGGGAGATCCAGAGTGATTACCAAAAACCACTTCAAAAAGTTTGAACTTGGAAATGTAGCAGAAGGTACAAGAAGGCTGAGGAACTGCCGAGAACCAGCTGACGGTACTGGAACCCGGATGGATAGTAGAAGGAACAAGAGCCAATGGAACTACCGAGGACCAGCTGATGGTACTGGAACCCGGTTACTAAGCAGGAGGTACCTGTGCTAGAAAGCACTACCAAGGACCAGCAGACGTTGCTGGAACTCGGATACCGAGAAGGAGGCACTTAAGCCAAAGGCACTGCCGAGAACCAGCTGACAGTGCTTGAACCCGGATGGGTAGCAGAAGGTACCCATGAAAAACAAAGTTGCAAGGTCGCGAGCCGGCCGCAGTTACCAAAACCCACAGTCCTACAGAGGGTGCTTGTCGCATTCGCACTTCGGAACCAGCCTTTATTGCCAGAACCTGCAGCCCACATAGGAAGCACCTAAACTGCAGGCACCATAGAGTCAGCTAACCCGACCGCAACACGACAGGACAATGTATTGGTGCCAAAGTGACGTTGACACTTCCCTGAAACAGCTGACGGTGCTGGAACCCGGAGGGGCAGCAGAAGGAACAAGAGCCAATGGCACTACCGAGGACCAGCTGACGGTACTGGAACCCGGTGACTAAGCAGGAAGTACCTGTGCTAGAAAGCACTACCAAGGACAAACAGACGATGCTGGAGCTCGGATACCAAGATGGAGGCACCTAAGCCAAAGGCACTGCCGAGAACCAGCTGACAGTGCTGGAACCCGGATGGGTAGCAGAAGGAACAAGAGGCAATGGAACTACCGAGGACCAGTTGATGGTACTGGAATCCGGTTACTAAGCAGGAGGTACCTGTGCTAGAAAGCACTACCAAGGACCAGCAGACGTTGCTGGAAATCGGATACCAAGATGGAGGCACCTAAGCCAAAGGCACTGCCGAGAACCAGCTGACGGTGCTGGAACCCGGATGGGTAGCAGAAGGTACCCATGAAAAACAAAGTTGCAAGGCCGCGAGCCGGCTGCAGTTACCGAAACCCAAAGTCCTACAGGGGGTGCTTGTCCTATTGGCACTACGAAACCAGCCTTTATTGCCAGAACCTTCAGCCCACATAGGAACCATAGAGTCGGCTAACCCAACCGCAACACGACAGGACAACGTATTGGTGACAAAGTGAGGTTGACACCTCCCGGAAACAGCTGGCGTGCTGGAACCAGGCTGGCCAGGAAGGACTACTTGTGCCAAAGACACTTCTGAGCAGCAACTGGCGGTGTTGGAGCCCAGGGATTACAGTTCAAACAGAGTGGAGAAAGAGTCCTAATTGCAGCAAGTTTAAAATCTTTAGTTGTGTGAGTGTGGACAGAGCAGGAGACATTGCCGTACACACAGCTGGGGATCAGCTGACATTACTGAACCCCAATAACACAGGAGCATATGTTGACTGTGCAGACGGCACTTCTGAGCAACAACTGGCGGTGTTGTAGCCCAGGATCAATCATGGTGTAGGCTGAGGCCTACTTGGAGCAAGTTTAATATCTGATGTAGTTTGAATGTGGAAGGAGCAGGAGACATTGCCGTACACACAGCAGGGGAGCAGCTGCGTTACTGAACCCCACTTACACAGGAGCTAGTGTTTTTCTCTGTGCAGACGGCACTTCCGAGCAACAACTGGCGGTGTTGGAGCCCAGGATCAATCATGGTGTAGGTTGAGGCCTACTTGGAGCAAGTTTAATATCTGATGTAGCTTGAATGTGGAGGGAGCAGGAGACATTGCCGTACACACAGCAGGGGAGCAGCTGGCATTACTGAACCCCACTAACACAGGAGCAAGTGTTTTGTCTGTGTGTACAGCACTTCTGAGCACCAACTGGCGGTGTCGGAGCCCAGGGAAAATCAGGTAGTAGGCTGAGGCCTACTTGGTGGCAGTTTTCGATTTGTTTCTACACTACTACTAACTGTCAACGTACTCCAATTAGGCCTCTGGCTTCACTCTGTTTCGAGTATTTCCTCTGGCTTCCAACCACGCCAGTTGCTGCTCTGAAATGCCGTCTGCACAACCCACACTTGTTCCTGTGTTACTGGGGTTCATTTTCAGAAAAGTAAGCCTGTCAACGTTATCGGAGGATAGTCGCATGCGATGGTCTGTTAGTACACCACCTGTGACACTAAAGATGCGTTCCGATAATACACTAGCAACAGGGCAAGCCAGCACCTCCAATGCATACTGGCTAAGCTCTGGCCATGTATCCAGCTTAGAGACCCAAAACTTGAAGGGGGAAGAGCCGTCTGGGAGTACATTGAGAGGGCAAGACATGTTGTCTGTCACCATCTGATGGAAACGTTGCCTCCTGCTGACTGGAGTCATCTGTGATGGTGTAGACATTTGTGGCGGGCACACAAAACTTTGCCACATTTTGGCCATACTGGTCTTGCCTTGTGCTGAGGAGCTGCTTCTGCTCCCTCTTTGTGCAGAGCTTCCTCCACTGCCTCGACGCACAGAGTTGCTTTGTAAAGCACTAGCAGCACTGCTCTCGGGTGGAATGGAGAACATGATGGAATGCACCAGTTTGTCTTGGTACTCCCGCATTTTACACTCCCAGTTCAACGGTGTTATGAGGCTTTGTAAGTTGTCCCAGTAGCGAGGATCTAGGAGAGTGTACACCCAATAATCAGCCGTGTTGAGAATGTGGGTGATGCGGCGGTCGTTTCTCAGGCACTGCAGCATGAAATCAACCATGTGCTGCAGACTCCCAACTGGCCAGGAAACGCTGTCCCCTGCTTGAGTCGTCATCTCTGCCTGTTCTGCATCACCCCACCCTCGCTCTACATACTGACTACTAGAGCATTGTGTACCTCCCTCCTCTGGATAGATGTCTTCCTCCTCCATTGACTCCTCCTCATCCTCCTCACAAAGTGTCCCCTGCCTAGGCCTTTGTGAGGAACCACGTTGCGCAGACTGTCCAGAAGCAGATGGCATTTGTGACTCCTCATTCTCCACCTCTTCCAAAACCTCCTCCCTTAGTGCTTGCAGTGTTTTTTGAAGCAGGCAGATAAGGGGGACAGTCATGCTGACTAGTGCATCATCTGCACTCGCCATCCACGTGGAATCATCGAAGGCACGCAAAATGTGGCAGATGTCCTTCATAGACGCCCACTCAGTGGTGGTGAAGTGTGACCAGCGCGCAGTGCGACTTGTTTGTGCCTGATGCAGCTGGTACTCCATTACTGCTGCCTGCTGCTCTCACAACCGCTCCAACATATGTAACATTGAATTCAACCTGGTGGGTAGGTCACATATGATGCGATGTTCCAGAAGGCGGAATCAGCACTGCAGAGCTGCAATGCGTGATCTTGCCATGCTGGAACGCCGCAAGTGAGCGTACTCTATGTGGACCTTGTGCAGCAGTGCATCAAGATCCAGATAGTCCCTCAGAAAGCTCTGCACGACCAAGTTGAGCACATGTGACAGACATGGGATGTGAGTGAGGTTGTCAAGGCCCAGAGCTGCCACCAGATTTCGGCCATTGTCACACACTACCAAGCCAAGCAGGAGATTCGCAGGCACAAACCACACGTCGCTCTCCTGCTTGATGGCATTCCAGAGCTCCTGCGCTGTGTGGCTTCGATTTCCCAAAGAAATTAATTTCAGTACGGCCTGTTGACGATTGGCCATGGCTGTGATCATATCGGTCGTAACAGGTCAGCGTTCACGGGTCCATGTGGAGGTAGACCGTGACGTCTCCTGCAGCACTGATTCTGAGGAACTGGAGTATGAGGAGGAGTCAATGTGTACAGACTGGATTCCTGCAATCCTTGGAGTTGGCAGAACATGTACAGCGCCACTCTCAAGATCTGTACCTGGCTCCACATTATTAAGCCAATGGGCAGTGAGGGAACGGTATCGTCCCTGTCCATGGTTACTGGTCCACGCATCGGTGGTCAGGTGGACCTTGCTACTGACGGCGTTTAGTAGCGCATGTTTAATTTTTCCCTCCACATGCTTTTGCAGGGCATGGACGGCTTGCCTACTGAAATAAAAGCCGCTGGGCACAGTGTACAGTATTGTAGGACTGCCAATGCCATGAAGTTACGGATGGTGTCAGTCTCCACCAGCCTGAATGAGAGCATTTCAAGGGCCAGTAGTTTTGCAATTCCAGCATTCAGGGCCTGTGCTCGGGGATGGTTTGCTGAGTATGGCCGCCTTTTCTCCCATGCCTGTGCTACCGATGGCTGTAGAGTGGCCTGGGAGTGTGAGGATGACAGGGAACGTGGTGCTGTGGGTGGAATGTCACTGGGTCTCTGGACAACAGTGCCAGAGGTTCTTCCATGGCGATCCTGTGAGGATGCCGAACCAGCTGTGTGTGAGCTGGAGGAAGAGGCTACAACATGAGCTGAAGAGGTGGTAGGTGGTGCTGTAGGTTGGCCTACGTCTTCAGTGTGTCTTTGTAACTCCACCACGTGCTTGGTCCGCACATGTTTCCACATATTTGTGGTATTGAGGTTGCTGACACTTTTCCCTCTTTTGATTTTCTGATTACACAGCTTGCATTTGACTAAGCAAATGTCATCTGCAACTGTGTCAAAAAAGGACCACGCACTGCAACTCCTGGGAGCGCCCGTTTTGGGTTTTGGAAGAGGAATGCTCCTAATGGGTGCCGAAGTGGAGGCTACAGGCAAGCAAGTCTGCCCCCTCCCTCTCCCTCCTGTTTTGGCCGTTCGGGGAATCTCTTCCTCAGAGCTGCTCCCACCACCTTCCTGTTCCTCATGCCATGATGGGTCAAGGATCTCATCATCTACACTCCCCTCTTCAAACACCTGCTTCTCCTGGGTAGTCTCGCCAGCACAGTACGCACCAGAAAGTGGCACCTGATTCTCATCATCTGAAGCGTACTGAGGTGTGCTGACCATAGGCACTGGCCCACCCGCCTCTTCAGATTCAGAGGGACAAAGCAGTTGCGTGCTATGATTGAGTCACCATAGGAGGCAAAAACAGAAATGCTAGCTAAGTCCAGAAAACCAGAGAAGTTGGCAGCTATCGGATTGCAGACCCCTGAACCTATCAACACAACTAGCAGTAGCCGTGGGGGGTTCCTACGATGCCCTAGACCCCTCGATCACAGCCAGAGAAATAACTAGGCCTAAAGAAAGAAAGGGGAAAACTGAACTGCCCCAGAGCAGACCCCAAAGCAATAGGCAGCCCCCAACATATAATGACGGTGAAGCAAGATGAAAACACTAACACAGACAGAAAGAAAGACTGAGCAAAGACGGGGCCCAATCTAGCTAGATAGAAAAGGACAGGAAGGCTCCTGTCTGCAATCCGTGAAAAACCCTATGAAAATAAGAGCCAACAGACTGACAGTGAAAAAGGCCCTGAAGATGCTAGGCTTCAAAAAAGCTATGTCAGCACTCAGGAATATACTGAAGACAGAGCTACAGGCAAAAGGAGATTCAGCTCACCCCAGCAGGGAATGGCAGAATCCATCAAAGCAAGGAAAACAAAAACTAAACACTAATGCAAACAGGCAAAGCAGAAAAACTTAGCTTAGAGGAGCAGGAATCAGACTGGTGTCCTAGAAGTCCACAGAGAAATCACCCGCAGGGCAGAAGGGCGTCGGCAGCCTTATATCCAGTCCATGACTCCACTCAGCCAGTCATCCTCATCAGGCTCAGGTGCCTGATAATCAGGCTCATTACCTTCCTTCACCAGAATAGGGAGTTCACCAGACCTCAGTGACGAAGAGGAAAATGAACTCACAACAGTTGCGCATCACTGCATACTCCCTCTTCTTCACATTCTAGAATGCTGCTTGGCTGGCCCCCTGTTTCCAAGCCAAGAGATTCAGAGAACAGAAGTAGAGATGGCTCCTGTCCAGGGCTCTCTGACTGCCTGGGCAATTTGGCAGGTGGTGAAGAGACAGATGGTTGCTCTTCAGTGCTCTAGCCCTGAGAGGATATGGAAGTAATTGAAGTCGATGTGTTAGCTGCCATCCATCCATCCGACAACGGCTTCAATTTGTTCCTCCCGCAGCAGTGGAGTATGGCGAGGTCCTACAAAGCTGTGCATAAAGGACTGTTGCCTGTTAAAACTGTGGGATGCTGAGTCACTGGTGCCCGCACCAGGCACAGAATCCCCGCATCCTCTCCCTGCTGAAACTCCACGCCCACGACCACGTGCCTTACTCCCTGTCTTCTTCATCTTGGTAGACTGATAAAAATAGGCAGAAAAGGACAAAGGGGGGGCTTAGTGTGCTTATTCCTGAACAGCTGCTAACAGGTATAAGAAACACTAATTTTATAAAGTGTGTGGACTAAACTTTAATATGAGCTAATGTGGCCTACACACCTGTCAAGTGGAGTGTTTGGTGAACTTTATTTACGTGTTTTTTTCAAAAATACAAAAAGGATGTGACCAAAGATGTGAAAGCGATAGTATCACAAACTTTTTGCAGCTATTACAATGCAGGAAGGTAACCTACAATGCAATAGATGAGGCTCCAAAAAATAGGCTAATACTAATCTGGCTGGGGCTGCAGGGCCCAAGCCAGAAAATAGGCTCCTCTATCTACTCCTATATAGTGTTTGCAACCCATCTAGCTGGATACAGATGGAAGCACACTAATAGGAGAAATTCAGGAAAAATAAGCAGCACTACAGCAAAAAAGAACAATGTATGAGGCAGTGACGCACGCTGAGCGGACTACAACCAGAGGTGGCTGCAGAACACACTACAGCGTGTGCTGCACTCACACACAGAGACCTTACAGACAGCCATGAACAGTGCAGAGAACTGTGCACTAGCACTGAAAGGCTGCAGAAAGGCTCCGCTGTCTACTCCTATATAGTGTTTGCAACCAATGTAGATGGATACGGATGAATGCACACTAATAGGAGAATTAATGAAAATTGAGCAGCAATAAAACAAAAATAAATATGTATGAGGCAGTGACGCACGCTGAGTGGCCTACAACCAGAGGCGGCTGCAAGACACACTACAGCGTGAGCTGCACTCACACAGACCTTGCAGACAGCTGTGAACAGTGCTGCAAAGCAAAAGAAAGCTTCTATCAGGGGGTGCTAAACTAGCCTGGGTAAAGCACAATCTAGCAAATGGATATTTCTAACTGTCCCTCAGAGTCACAAGAACAGCGTCCTGTCCCTAACAGAATTCACAGCAGAGTGAACCCAAAATGGCGGCGGCGATGGCTTTTATAGTGCATCATGACATCATTTCAGCAGCCAATCACAGCCATGCCATAAGTTAACATGCCTACATGCCTAACAGTATGTGCCCACACTTCTTAGGATTCCTCATTGGCTGAATGAAATCAAATTGGCTCATAGCATTATGGGAACTTCCGATTCCGGTATTCGATATGCAAAAAGTATCGGAGCTCAGTATCGGAATTCCAATACCGCGAATATCGGCCGATACCCGATATTAGCAGTATCGAAATGCTCAACACTAATAAGGAGCTGTCTAATTGTGTATGATAATGCATAACCTACTTAATTTTATTTATTTTTACTTTTGTTATTATAATCCCAATAGTTCAATATTGATTATTTTTATTAGGTGTTTCCCGAGCCCTATCATTTCTTTACTTTGTAAAGAAGGGCATGTGGAACTATCAACAAACCTATTGGATGGGGCTGTTGAATATATAAATTGCATCTCAATTCATGCATTTGTATATCACAACTCAAAATGTTTAAGTTCGAAAAGCATAGGTTTCCTGGAGCTCACCCTTCATTTTTTATTGGATTAACCATAGAATCAGATTTTTATCTCCCATTGGACTTGGAAGCTGGACATTTTTCTCTCAAGCTTGTATCTACAAACGCTGGGTGGTGACATAGCCTCCTCGTGTTTCCTCACTATTCAGAGCCGAAAGGGTGAACTGGTGTTTTTCTTTATACTTTGAACATTAGTCTAAAACCCTTTAAAGAGAGATAGTAGCCCGCCCATAGCTGCATCATGGGTATCTCCTAATCCTACATTAAGTACATAAAATGACTACCATGAAGAGGGTTTACTCAAACATCTCCATTTACCAGATCCCTTCAATACCTGGCTTTCCCTCTGTAACCCCTGTACAAGGATCTGAAAGTACACTTTGGCCCCTGGGTTGGGGTTACAGAGTCAATTGCTGGCTCGAGATACAGGCTGGCAGAAAGAATGTTCTGGTAGCTCGGCAAGAACCAGGAGGTTCATGCAGAAACAAAATCATAACGTAAGAGAATACACAGTAAGCAAGCATGCTGTCATGGCCCCCGTCGCGCCCTCTAATAATCACCTGCTCGCTCCAGCGCTGCAACCTCTCTCCTCCCAGCCGTTGCATCCTCCTCTGACCGGCCCCCGGCCTGTGACGTCACTACATGCCTTGCGCATGCGCCGTAGGCCGCGGCCATGTCTCTCTGCATCTTCTTATGCTCCGGCGGTGCCCTGACCCGGAAGCACCGCCGGACCAATGGGAGCCGGTTCCTGGGTATTTCAGGCCGCCCTCCTGTAATGGAGGCGCCTGACCATCGTGTTATTTCCTGCATGCTAGGCTCCCCTGCCCTGGATGCCGTGAATTGACTATAGGGGCTTGAACGACATCACTATCAAGAACAGGCACCCTGTTGTGAGTTCATTCTCGGGTTCACCAGTTGTGAGTTCCCCTTCTGGACTCCCTCTGGTGGTGACGGGAGGAGGTGCGGCTGGTTTGATCGGTGGAGATCTGCCACCTGAGAATGAGGATGACGATTGGATCTCAGGATTCTCAGATTGGATTTAAGACAGCCGACGCCCTATTCAGATGCTGGTGATTCCTTCTGGCTTGTCACCTCTTGGTTTTCAGCTCTGTTCCAGTCATCTAAAGCTAAGATTTTCTGCTAATGTTCACACTTGATTTTGTTGGTCTATTCAGTTTTTTGTGTGGTCTGCCAGCCCCGACTGGGGGCTGAGCTGAATTTCTAATCTTATCTATCAGTATTTTGCCAATTGGCTTTTTGTCCCTTACTAGTTCGGTCTCTTTTTGCTCTGTCTCAGAATATTTCAGAGTGCTGATATAGTGGCAGAAGTCTAGTGACTTCAGGGTTAATTTTGCTATCAGAAGTGTTGGACAATATTTTTGTAGGGTATTTTGCAGGTTGCAGACAGTGTCTTCCCTTTCCTTTCCTGGCTAGTTAGTTTGGGCCCCATCATTTGCTCAGCCTATTTTCCTGCCTGTGTTTGTGCCTTCATCTTGTTTCACCATCAATACATGTGTGGGGGCTATCTATTCCTTTGGGCTCTGCTCTCGGGCAGTTAGTTTTTCCTTTTCTTGCTTTACGCTTATGTAGTCCTCCGGCCGTGATGAGGCATCTAAGTTCATCGTAGGCACGCTCCACGGCTACTGCTAGTTGTGTGGTAAGATCAGGGATCTGCAATCTGCATAGTTACCAACCACTCTGGTTTTCTGTGTCTTAGCTTGTTTTGCTTTTTTCTCCTCGGAGACCCATTCATAACAGTACCCCTTTCCACTCATCCCGGAATTGTTTGATCGCTTCAGGGGGGCGCGGATTTTCTCCAAGTTGGATCTCAGAGGAGCCTACAATCTTATCCGCATCCGTGCAGGCGATGAATGGAAGACCTCTTTTAACACTCGTGATGGTCACTATGAGTACCTAATTATGCCCTTTGGCCTGTGCAATGCCCCCGCTGTGTTTCAGGACTTTGTCAATGAGATCTTCTGGGACCTCTTGTACTCCTGTGTGGAAGTGTCCTTGGATGACATCCTTGTCTTCTTGCCAGACCTTTGGTCTCATAGGAAGAGTGTCCGCCTGGTTGTTCAGCGTCTTCGGGAGAATCGCTTGTATGCTAAAATGGAGAAATGTCTGTTTGAGCAAACCTCACTACCATTTCTGGGCTACATCATTTCCGATGCCAGACTGAGGATGGATCCCGAGAAACTGTCCGCCATTCTCAAGTGGCCCCGCCCCGTCGGCATAAGAGCCATCCAACGTTTCTCGGATTCACCAATTACTACAGGCAATTTATTCCTCATTTTTCTTCAGTCACCAGGCCAATCTCCGTTCTCCACGGCTGCAGTATTATCCCGTCCAGAGAACAGCAAACCCTTCATGCTAGAAGTGGTTGCCTCCTCGACAGGTGCCGGGGCTGTACTGTCTCAGAAAACCGTCTCTGGATTTCGTTGCCTCTTGTCCCTCCTGCGCAAGAAATAAGGTACCACATCGGCCTCCATCTGGTTTGCTGCTTCCTTTGCCGGTTCCTATGGTCCCTTGGGAACACATCGCCATGGATTTTATTTCCTATGGTACCTTGGGAACACATCGCCATGGATTTTATCACCGACTTGCCCCGCTCATCCGGCTGTATGGTGGTTCTAGTGGTTGTAGACCGCTTTTCCAAAATGGCACATTTTATCCCTCTGAGTGGACTCCCCTCTGCGCTTGGACTAGCCAAGATCTTCATCCATCAGATTTTTAGGCTTCATGGCCTACCTCGACGTATTGTCCCTGACCGAGGAGTCCAGTTTACTTCCAAGTTCTGGAGGGCACTTTGCAGGCTCTTGGATATATCCCTGGATTTCTCATCCGCCTACCATCCACAGACCAACGGGCAAGTAGAGCGAACTAGCCAGACGTTGACGGGATATCTACGTCACTTTTCCAATGCCCTCCAGAACGACTGGGTTGACCTGCTTCCCTGGGCGGATTTCGCCTACAACAATCATACCGGTAAATCCTCAACCAAGTCACCGTTTTTTTGTGGTGTTTGGCAGACATCCCGGTGTTCCTCCCCCTATAGCTCCTGCCTCCAAAGTACCTGTGGTCAACTTCTTGTCCCAAGAATTTTCCGAGATCTGGTCCGAGACCAACACAGCACTCAAGAAAGCCAGTGAGCGGATGAAGAATCATGCTGACAAGAGGAGATTGGACCCTCCACCATTTCACATCGGGGATAAAGTCTGGCTCTCATCAAAGTATATCCGGCTAAAATTACCCTCTTACAAGCTGGGCCCCCAGTACATCTGTCCCTTTGAGATTCTGGAACGTGTCAATGAAGTCGCCTACAAGTTGAGGTTGCCTGCTTCGCTCCGAATCCTGAACACCTTCCACGTCTCTCTCCTGAAACCAGTGGTACCAAATCAGTTCCACTTTTCACCCTGTTCCGTTCCGCAGTTGGTTGGCTCTGACACCTTCAAGGTAAGCGATATTCTTGCCATGAAAAGAGTCAGGGGGAGGCCCTTTTTCCTTATTGACTGGAGGGGTTTTGCTCCTGAGGAGAGGTCACGGGAACCCTGGGAGAACATCAACGCTCCCCGCATTCTCAGGAGATTTTTTGCCAAGCGCAGTAGGGGGTGGCATAAGGGGGAGGGTACTGTCACAGCACCCATCGCGCCCTCTGATACTCACCTGCTCGCTGCAGCACCGCAGCCTCTCTCCTCCCTGCCGTGGCATCCTCCTCTGACCGGCCCGTGGCCTGTGACGTCACTACATGCCATGTGCATGCGCCGTAGGCCGCAGATGCGTCTCCCTGCATCTTCTTATGCTCCGGCGGTGCCCTGACCTGGAAGCACCGCCGGACCAATGGGAGCCAGTCCCTGGGTATGTCAGGCCACCCTCCTGTAATGGAGGCGCCTGACCGTCGTGTTATTTCCTGCACGCTAGGCTCCCCTGCCCTTGTCCTGTCTCCATTATCAGCCTGACCCTTTGCTCTCTTCCTACAGTCCTACTCCGGTCCTGTGTCCTTGCTCAGTCCTGCTGCCGTGCCTGATTCCTACTCCGGTCCTGTGTCCTTGCTCTGTCCTGCTGCTGTACCAGAATACTGTCGCCTACTCCGGTCCGGTGCTCCTGCTCTGTCCTGCCCTCTGTGCCTGTCTTCTGCTGCCCTACTCCGGTCCCGCCACCCGGGCCTTACTCTGTCTTGGACTCTTAGTACCATACCCAGTCCTACTCCAGTCCTCTCGGTACCGGCTGCCGTGGCATCAGAACCCCTGGGCCTGCTCCTAACGATCCCTGTATAGGGGTCGGTCCCATCTGGTTGCTCACCTGGGGACCCATCGGTGCCACGGTCCAGAGGGTCCACTCCTGGAGTCTTACCTCGCTAAGCGAGCACGCTAACACATGCATTCAAGGCATACAGAAGTTCACTGAAGCTAGTCCAATTATAACTAGCAGTGGACTGCAGGATTTCAGGGGTTTAAATTACTTGCAGCCCCACCAGGCTATATTGCATGGAACTATCACTGACAAAAGTTAATTCCCAAACTCCCAGCCTGGATGGATCTACTAATTTTAGAGGACACAGAGCTAGAGTTCTCTCCCCATGTGGCAAGAGTGTGGCACTGCCAAGTGACAGTAACCGAAACAGGAAGGATGTGCAAGCGCTAAGGATCAGTGAGCACTAAAATGCAGTGGTGCTCATTGCTAAAACTGAGCAATTTCTAATATTTTCATGCTCGTTCGAGTAACAACTTTAATGGGATTCAATGGGAAAGCCGAGCTTTTTTCCAGCAGACCCTACAAAGAGGTCTGGCAGGCAGTGAAAATGTTCAAATAAATTGGAAAAGTGCTTAATGGAAAAATAACATCATGGGTTAGAATCTCTGACTCCCAGACAGCTGCTGAGAACAATGGTATCACACTTTTACTTTACTTTAAGGACTGAAACTAAAGTACTTTAAGGACTGAAACTAAAACATTCCATACAAAAAAGTTGCACTCTATCATGCCAAAGCATGTCAGTGTGAAATATATGAAATCTGAATAGCAATACGGCTTTTGAATATAAGGAAAAAATGAATGAGATGATTTGCACAAAATTTGGCCAAATAATGTCTGCCCATCAACCAATGTCATCCCACCAACGATCTGACATGGATGGAATCGCTGGGACGTAATTAGGCTGATCGCTGGTGACCTCTCACATAGACAGACTCACCAGCGATCAGGACCAGTGAGCAAGCTGGTATCTAGGGTAAACAGCGGGTATTCAAGAGCCGCACAGCTCTTGGATACCCGCTGTTTACCTTAGATACCAGCGTGCATGCTGGTATCCAATGTAAACAGCAGGTATTTAAGAGCCGCTGGTATCTAGGGAAACAGCGGGTATCCAAGAGCAGCACAGCTCTTAGTTACCCGATGTCTACGTTGGATACCAGTGTGCAGCGTCGCTGATCATTGGTCTCCCGCTGCCACACACAGCGAGGCTTGCTGGCCAGCGGGAGACCAACGATCAAAAAATGGCCCAGGACGATCCTGCACAATCAACGATACCCGGCGGGGGGGCCATTCGCTGATGGATGTCACACACAGCGATATCGCTGGAGAGATCGCTGATGCATCACAAAATCAGCGATCTCGCTAGCATTCTCTCTGTGTGTAACAGGGCCTTTAGGCTGATGCCTTAACTCCTGGGAGAATGCGGACACCTCTCCCTGCAAAGCACCATATTCCAATCCAATGAGAAATTGCATTTTACAGGAAAAAAAACTATCAAGAAACTTTTCCAAGTGGGCCTGTACACCCAGGGTTGCATTCCATATCATGAAGGAGTGTTTTGCATCTGCGCCGATCCTCATACAGCCTGACATCACTCAGCCTTTCATCATCAACGTCGACACGTCTGAGGTGGTAGTGGGGGCTGTAATATCGCAGGATGGTAAATGGTGTCCATGTGCGTATTTTTTAAAAAAATCTGTCATTTGCAGAAAGAAATTATGACATTGGAAACTGGGAACTCTTGGAAATCAAGTGGTCTTTTGAAGAGTGGCGTCATTTTCTGGAGTGAGCAATTCATCCGGTTATGGTAATCACAGATCATAAGAATCTCATATATTTAGAATCTGCGAAATGTCTAATGCCTTGACAGGCACAATGGGCATAGTTCTTCACCAGGTTTAACTTTTTTGTCACATATATAGGCTGGGGAACAAGAAAATTAAGGTGTATGCCTTATCTCTTTTTCCTGGGGGGGTGGAGATAATTGTGAGCCAGTTATCGATCGATTTTATCATTAATCTACCCATGTTGGAAGGGAAAATTGTAATTTTGGTGGTGGACAGCTTAGTAAAATGTCTCATTCTATTGCACTACCGCTTTAACTAATGCAAAGACCATGGTGCAAATTTTCATCAGAGAAATTGTAAAATGAAATGGGATCCCTTTCAATACTGTTTCTGACTGAGCAGTGAAGTTTATGAGGTTGGGCAGACAGCAATATCTCTCTGTTATGTTTTCCTCCATCCCCAGCTGCTCCATATGCAAAGCTTCATGTTTATGTCACGAAGTGACTGGCCCTGTGTGACACGACCCAACAACCGGTCGGTCACGAAACGGTAAAACAAACAAGGAAGCACCGGGGACACAATTACAATGGTGGGCCCTGTGATAGGGAGCTGGGAAATGGACACCTCCTGCACTCTCCTGAGGATGTGCCCTGCTCTTGCTAGCGGCCCTATACAGGTTCTTCAATGGTGCCCTAAAAATAAATATTAATAATAATCCCCTAATGATGTTCAAACCAGTCTTCACCCCTGCCCTCTATGCCTGTGCACACTGCAGCAGTTGGCACCTGTGTTTCATTATCTGCATCATCAGAGATGTGCTGCGATTGTCTACTGACCGTTTGCAATACCACTCCCATGTACTGATCTTTCAACAGAAAAAGTGGTTGGGCATCAGTGCTCTCAATCTCTTAGAATTGTAGGGCAGGGCCAGGTGTGATACGGTGCCACACAAAAGGTTGATACATAAAATGAGAACAATGGGGACAGGGGAAAATATGTGTAGGTGGGTTAAGAGCTGGCTCAGGGATAGGAAAAAAAGGGTGGTAATTAATGGAGGACACTCGGACTGGGTCAAGGTTAGCAGTGGGGTACCACAGGGGTCAGTTTTGGGCCCGCTTCTTTTTAACATATTTATTAATGACCTTGTAGGGGGCATAGAGAGTAGAATTTTAATATTTTCAGATGACACTAAACTCTGCAGGGTAATCAATACAAAGGAGGACAATTTTATATTACAGGAGGATTTATGTAAACTAGAAGCTTGGGCTGATAAATGGCAAATGAGCTTTAATGGGGATAAATGTAAGGTCATGCACTTGGGTAGAATGAGCAAGATGTATAATTATGTGCTTAATTGTAAAACACTGGGCAAAACTGTCACTGAAAAAGACCTGGGTGTATGGGTGGACGACAAACTCACATTTAGTGGCCAGTGTCAGGCAGTTGCTGCAAAGGCAAATAAAATAATGGGATGCATTAAAAGAGGCATAGATGCTCATGAGGAGAACATAATTTTACCTCTATATAAGTCACTAGTGCGACAACACTTAGAATACTGTGTACAGTTCTGGTCTCCGGTGTATAAGAAAGACATAGCTGAACTGGAGCGGGTGCAGAGAAGAGCGACCAAGGTTACTAGGGAACTAGGGGGTCTGCAATACCAAGACAGGTTATTACACTTGGGGTTATTTAGTTTGGAAAATCGAAGGCTTAAGGGTGATCTTATTGCAATGTATAAATATATGCGGGGACAATACAAAGACCTTTCTAATGATCTTTTTACTCTTAGACTGTGACAGGATCAAGGGGGCATCCTCTACGTCTGGAGGAAAGAAGGTTTAAGCATACTCACATACGCGGATTCTTTACTGTAAGAGCAGTGAGACTATGGAACTCTCTGCCATATGATGTTGTAATGAGTGATTCCCTACTAAAATTTAAGAAGGGACTGGATGCCTTTCTTGAAAAGTATAATATTACAGGGTATATACACTAGTCTCCTTAATATTGCGTTGATCCAGGGAGCTAGTCTGATTGCCGTATGTGGAGACGGGAAGGAATTTTTTCCCCAATGTGAAGATTACTGTTTGCCACTGTTTGGGTTTTTTTTTGCCTTCCTCTGGATCAACATGTTAGGGTAAGTTAGGATAGGTTATGGGTTGAACTAGGTGAACTTAAAGTCTTCTTTCAACCTTAATAACTATGTTACTATGTTACTATGTTATACACCTATGTTCCATAAGTAATACAATATTATAGCTGCTTTATATAATTTTATGTTTCAGGCATACAATCAATATGTGTTCCTTTTCAAACATTTCCAATTGTGAGCTATTTTCAGCTGATTTTGCTTTTTACAGCATCAGCAGCACTTTCAAGTTGAGTAAATTGCTTCTAAAGTAACTACTACTGAATGAAACAAGTGATAGTGTCAAAGGTAACACAACTTTAAGCTTTCCCTCTTTTCACTAATTATCTGATATGATGAAACAACAACAGCAGATGTCTATACCTCCTCTGGCTGTTAAGATAAAAACAGTTAAGACAGCCACAAGCTGCCTCTCATTTCCTGATAATTATTGAGGAATGTATATTGAGAACATCTCCAGAATAACTGGAGGGCTGCCATGATTTTATTCAATTTGTTAATAACATTTTAACAGGGAATTTGATTCTTTGGAGGTAGTGTTGTTAGAAAAATCCAGCATGCAGATACTTTAATATGCATGCTCATATTTCAGCATTTCTAAATAAAAGTTTAAATGGTAATATAACTTGCATAATGTACAGTCAATGCATTTTTGAAAAATGATCGGATGTTAAATATCATGATGTATTGAATAGACTATTTTGTTTTAGACTAGCTGAAGAGCCCGGCGTTGCCCGGGCCTAGTAACTAACTGTGGTTAGTTATACCAAATTATAATGATTATATAGCATATAAAAACATTTCACAACATAAATTCAACGCTACAGATTTGCAACACAAATTAACTAAACAATTACCTAAGTATTGATAGTATTCTATTTTCAACTCATTCAAGAGCCTTTTGATAAACAACATTTTTGTTTTTTTGGAGGGGGCAGTTCATCCAGTTACGGTGATCACGGATCACATGAATTTAGCTTACATGGAATTGGCTAAAAGGTTAACTCCTAGACAGGCCAGATCGTCCTTGTTTTTCTCTCGGTTCAATTTTTCTATTGCATTCATACCAGGGTCTAAGAATGTGAAAACTGATGCTTTATCTCATAGTCTAGATTCCATTTCTCCTCTAGAACCTCCATCTTCCATTATTCCTCAGGGTATTGTGGTGTCTATGGTAACCTTGGAGCTGGAAGAGGAGATTCGTAAAGCTCAGTCGTTGGCTCCTTCTACTTCTACTTGATTGCGGGTGTTACAGGAATTTCATGATTCCGTTTTAAGTGGCCATCCTTGGGTTACTGCCACAAGGAAAGCCATTGATAGACTTTTTTGGTGGCCATTCATGCATAAGGATATTAAGGATTTTGTATCTTCTTGTGAAGTCTGCGCACGCGCCAAAGTCAGTCATTGCCGGCTAGCTGGGGAATTGGCTCCATTGCCTATTCCAGAAAAACCATGGATTCATCAGTCCATGGATTTCTTTACTGATTTGCTTCTGTCTGATGAGAAGACTGCTATTTCGGTGATATTTGATCGACTCAGCAAACAAGCGCATTTTGTTCTTTTTTCAGGATTACCTAATGCAGAGACACTCTCCATGTTGTTTATCTCTCATATTGTAAGATTACATGGGATCCCTCTGAACATTGTGTCTGGAGGGGAGTACAATTTGTCTCTAAATTTTGGAGAGCTTTTTGCAATAAACTAGGGATTGACTTGTCATTTTCATCTGCTTATCACCCACAAACTAATGGTCAGACTGAGAGGACTCACGCTCACGCGTGCAACAGATATTAAGTGCAACGGGATCAAGTGTTTTGCAGTTAGACAATGCAGTTGGACAGGGCAGGAGACAGGTAAGGTGCATAAGTTTTTCATGCACGCATGCTTCTTGGTCAGTCGTACTACATATGCATTGATCATATCAAACTGCTGCTTTTTTGTCTTCACCTCTGCTTTCTAACAACTCGCCTGCCCTTTTACACATTCTGTGCACTCTCTGCATATCCACCCCTCCCTTTTCCCCTCTCCCATGTATAACTCTGAGGCTCTATTGACATTTCTTACCCACACCAAACCATCCAAAACCACCATGCAGCACTCAAAACGTTCATACAAATCATCCCACCACCTGCTTTTTCTGTTTTTTCTCCTTTTAATAGTTGCAGGTGACATCTCCCCCAACCCTGGGCCTCCCTCCACCAGCATACGTTACTCTCCTCCATCTGCATATAGAAACCCTGCTAATCTTATTAACTTTCAGTGCATGCCTTCTCCTCTCACTTTCCAATGTGCTCTCTGGAATGCACGGTCCGTGTGTAACAAACTGACTTACATTCACGATCTTTTTCTCTCTAATTCCCTTAACCTTCTGGCTATTACAGAAACCTGGATCCAGCATTCTGACACCACCGCTGCTGCCGCTCTCTCGTTTGGTGGGCTAAAATTTTCACATACCCCCAGACCTGAGAACAGACAGGGTGGAGGTGTTGGTTTGCTCCTTTCATCACAATGTGCTTTCCAGGTCATCCCCCCGGTTCCCTCACTTACATTTCCTTCCTTTGAAGTCCACGCCGTCAGACTCTTTAAGCCCTTCTCCTTACGAGTGGCGGTCGTTTATCGCCCTCCAGGCTCCTCCCGCCAGTTTCTAGACCAATTCACCACCTGGCTTACTCACTTTCTATCCTGTGACATCCCCACCCTCATCATGGGAGACTTTAACATCCCCATCAATGATCCGCTCTCCCAGTCTGCCTCTCATCATCTTTCTCTAACTTCTTCATTCGGCCTCTCACAGTTTACTAATTCTCCTACACATGAGGACGGGAATACTCTGGACCTGGTTTTCTCCCGTCCCGGCTCGCTGCACGACTTTACTAATTCACCCCTCCCGCTCTCGGACCACAACCTTCTTTCCTTCTCTGTCAAAAATTGTCTCCTCACCCGGAACACCCCCACTTACCACACTTATCGGAATACACGTACCATTAATACCCAACAGCTTAGGGACAATCTCCACACATCTTTAGCCCCCATCTCCACCCTCTCCTGTCCAGACATAGCATTGTCACACTTCAATAATACACTGAAGAATGCCCTAGATGAAGCAGCACCTTCTATACGCAGAAAGACCCGACACAGACAACGGCAGCCCTGGCACACAACGCAAACACGCTTTCTTCAGTGCTGCTCGAGGTGTGCAGAGCGGCAGTGGAGAAAATCTCTCTTAGCAGAAGACTTCATCCACTATAAGTTCATGCTCAAAACCTATAACTCTGCCCTTCATCTGGCCAAACAATCCTACTTCACCACCCTCATCACCTCACTATCCAACAACCCAAGACGACATTTTGAAACCTTAAACTCCCTCCTGAAACCTAAAGTACAGGCCCCCATCACCAACCTCAGCGGTGAGGATCTGGCCACTTATTTCCTAGAAAAACTCAACCACATCCATCAGGATATCTCAGCCCTATCTCCTCAGTGCCTGGATCCCCTTCCCTGCCGCACCTCAAGCTCACTAGACATCTTTGAGCCTGTTTCAGAAGAAGAAGTTTCCAAGCTCCTCGCTTCTGCTCGGCCTACAACCTGCAACAGTGACCCTATTCCTTCACAGCTCCTGCAGTCTCTCTCACCAGTGGTCACCACTCACCTGACTAAAATATTTAACCTCTCTCTTTCTTCAGGTATATTTCCCTCCTCATTTAAACATGCCATCATAACCCCTTTACTTAAAAAGCCATCCCTGGACCAGAACTGCACTGCTAACTACAGACCTGTCTCTAACCTTCCCTTCATCTCTAAACTCCTGGAACGCCTGGTCCACTCCCGTCTAATCTGCTATCTCTCGGATAACTCTCTTCTCGACCCCTTACAATCTGGTTTCCGCTCTTTACACTCTACTGAAACTGCCCTCACTAAAGTCTCTAATGATTTAATAACAGCTAAATCGAAAGGTCACTGCTCCCTGCTGATTCTCCTGGATCTCTCTGCCGCATTTGACACTGTGGATCACCAGCTCCTCCTCACTATGCTCCGCTCTATAGGCCTCAAGGACACGGCCCTCTCCTGGTTCTCCTCCTACCTCTCTGACCGCTCCTTCACTGTATCTTTTTCCGGCTCCTCTTCCTCTTCTTGTCCCCTTACTATCGGGGTCCCGCAGGGCTCAGTCCTAGGCCCCCTCCTCTTCTCTTTATACACTGCCCCTATTGGACAAACAATCAGCAGATTTGGGTTCCAGTATCATCTCTATGCTGATGACACCCAATTATACACTTCTTCCCCTGACATCACCCCTACCCTAATTCAAAATACCAAGGATTGTCTGTCTGCTGTCTCTAGCATCATGTCCTCCCTCTATCTGAAACTAAATCTCTCTAAAACTGAACTTCTTGTGTTTCTCCCCTCTACTAACCTCACTCTACCTAACATCGAAATAACCCTGGAGGGTTCAACCATAACTCCCAAGCAGCATGCACGCTGTCTTGGGGTCATATTCGACACTGAACTTTCCTTTACTCCGTACATCCGATCACTCAGTCGCTCTTGTCACCTGCATCTTAAAAACATCTCCAGAATCCGACTTTTTCTCACCTTTGAAACTGCTAAGACTCTTACTGTCGCTCTTATTCATTCTCGCCTGGACTACTGCAACTCTCTTCTGATCGGTCTCCCTCTTACCAAACTTTCTCCTCTCCAATCCATCTTGAATGCGGCAGCCAGGGTCATATTTCTGTCCAGCCGCTTCACCGATGCCTCCATCTTGTGCCAGTCATTACACTGGCTACCTATTCGCTACAGGGTCCAGTATAAACTCATCTCTCTCACCCACAAAGCTCTCCACTGTTCTGCACCGCCTTATATCTCCTCTCTCATCTCTGTCTATCGCCCTACACGTGCCCTCCGTTCTACAAATGACCTAAGACTAACATCCCCCGTAATCCGAACCTCGCACCTCCGCCTCCAAGACTTCTCTCGTGCTGCTCCAGCTCTCTGGAATGCACTTCCCCAGGCGACCAGACTGATACCTAGCCCTGACCTATTCAAGCGCGCTTTGAAAACCCATCTCTTCAAACAAGCCTACCACATCAACTACCCAGCAAGCTAACTTTGCCCTGTTCCCTCCTTCCAAATATTATTCTGAATCTGCACCCTACTATTCATCTGTCTCCACACCCTTCATGCACAGGATAACTGCACTTGATACTTGTCTATTGCACTTAAACACACGGGCTGATGACCGGATCATGCAGCTTTATATGAAAATCCCTATTATAATTGCCAGACCTGAATTAACAAGCATTTTTCACCTACTGTGTCCCCCCATTTCCTTGTAGATTGTAAGCTTGCGAGCAGGGACCTCACTCCTAATGTCACTGTTTGAATTGTCTTAACTTGTATTGAATTTATTGTCTGTACATGTCCCCGCTTAATTGTAAAGTGCTGCGGAATATGTTGGCTCTATATAAATAAAAATTATTATTATTATTATTATTATTATTAGAGGACAGATCAATCTTTGGAACAAATTTTAAGGTGCTTTGTGGCAGTGCGACAGGAGGAATGGTCTTCGTTTTACCTGTCGTTGAGTTTGCTTTCAAGGTAGGTAGCCATGCAAAGACTTGGAGATGTCTGGAGGGAGGTTCAAAAGAATATTGAGACTGCCCAGATTCACCAAAAATGAAAAGCTGACAGAAGACGGTCAGTGGGTCCTGTTTTTAAGATTGGGGAAAAGGTTTGTTTGTCATCTAGGAACACTAAACTTAAAGTGCCATCGGCAAAGTTGGGTCCAAAGTTTATTGGTCCATATGAGATCCTAGAGGTAGTCAATAGTGTGGCAATTAGGTTTAAGCTTCCACTATTCCTTCGCATCCCTAACGTATTCCATAAATCCCTATTAAAGGAGTATGTCCCTACTGCATTGTCTCCCTCATCCCCGCCTCCTCCAATTTCAGTGGATAGTGGCCTGGAATATGAGGTTCAGAGAATTGTGGATTCTCGAAGGGTCTGTAATTCCCTCCAGTACCTCATCCACTGGAGGGGATACGGACCAGAGGAGATATTCTGGGTCCCTTCTCAAGATGTGAAGGGCAATCCGCCTGTTTAACCTATTCAGCCTTGATCCATTATCCTCACGGTACTCTGACCTTGGAATGTTTCCTGATTACGCTTATGTCTCTTCCATCTGTTTATGATGTACCCTCCTGGCTTCTGACCTTGGACTCCTTGACCACTCTGACTCACGGCTTGGTGGTGAGAAGTGACTAGCATCACAAGGGCTCATAGAAGGCCACTTCAGAATAGTCCAATGTTTTCCTTTTAGCCATTCTTGGGAGTTTTTAGCTGTGTGTTTTGGGTCATTATCCTGTTGCAAGTCCCATGACCTGTGACTGAGACCAAGCTTTCTGACACTGGGCAGCACATTTCTCTCTAAAATCCCTTGATAGTCTTGGGATCTCATTGTGCCCTGCACAGATTCTAGATAAAATGAGCCAGATGCAGCAAAGGTGCCCCAGAACATAACAGAGGCTCCTCCATGTTTCACAGTAGGGACAGTGTTCTTTTCTTGATATGCTTCATTTTTCTGTCTGGGAACATAGAGCTGATGTGCCTTACCAAAACGTTCCATTTTTGTCTCATATTTTCATGGGACATTCTCCCATGAGCTTTGTGGCTTTTCAACATTTAATTTGACAAGTTCCAGTCTGGCTTTTTTATGATTTTTTTTTAACAATGGTGTCCTCCTTGGTCGTCTCCCATGAAGTCCACTTTGGCTCATACAGCAACAGATGGTGCGATCTTACACTGATGATACTTGAGCTGTAAGTTCACCTTTAATCTATTTAGAAGTTTTTCTGGGCTCTTTTGTTAACATTTTGTGACGAAAGCACACCCTGGGCCACCAAAATGTCACGATCCCACCACTGACCCTGGTGTGTCAGCGGACGGAGGGATGCGGCACACGGCTATCACAGGCACAGTGGGGGCTTATCTTAGTTATCCTGCCACTGGTACCATGTGACAAAAATACACAGCAAGCTAATCCCGCTCTAACAATTTACCGCAGGGGGGTTATTTTGGATGCCCCACCACTGCTAACAACCTTCCAAGAACTGCAGGGATTTATGGATATCCCACTTTCTCCGTTCCACTTTGGAACTCGCAGCTCTCCGGCGCCCCCTTACCCTCAGGTCAGTCAGGGTACTGCACCTAGGATAATTAGTCGCTGGATGGGCTGCTTGTTGTGCACGGGCAGTTAGACTACTGCAGTAAGGGAATTATCAATGTGTTGGCCTCAGCCACTCATTCAGCAATATAAGACCCTTCCGGACTGCCAACTAGCCTAACCAACTGCACACACCACGCTGCCACCAGCCACAATTCACTTAATCAAAAAGTTAATTAAGAGGGTCTGTGGTAAACCCCGAAATTAGCAGCGATTATCTAAAAAAGGCGCATAGTTCGTTTCTTAGAGCATGAAGGCAGACTGATAATTTTATCATTTATTCCCAAAAAGGTGGGCAGTGATTACATAGATAAAGTTGCTATAAATTGAGACATTAAATATGTACAATGCAAATATAACATAACAGGGATGAAAGCAGAAAGTACACTTACATGTGCTTAGTTGGTATTAGCTAAACCAAAAAAGGTGAACACAAGGCCGTAATAACATATAAAAAATACAATTTTATTAAAGATCTAATAAAACCAATCGACAGGTATGTATGGGAACGATGTAGGAAAACGCACACATAATGGTGGTACATAGGCACATACAAAGGGATGTACACATCCAGATTAATACATATCAGCCATAAGTATAGTAATCACACAATTGTGATTTAACCCACATGGGGAAAAAATACAATGTATAGTATCAAAGGGAAAATGATGGACACATAAATGCACAACTGGGATATATACCACAATTATTTCCCTTAGCCGTATCCATAAAGATCCCACCCTGCTGATAGCAAGTGACCACCATATATTAATCACTACCCCAAAAACACCATGTAATGAAGGGGTTAAATTACCAGCAGGTCACAGCAGCAGCAGGGACTATGATGTATACTGGATGAGCACGTCAGCCCCGATGCGCGTTTCGATCCTCCTTCATCAGGGGGCATAGCTACAATGATGGCTGCCTGTCATTTTATACCGCCCGGTGAGAGCGCGTTTAACCGCGCGACCGGAAGTAGCGGTCCCGAACCGGAAGTGACGCGCACCGTTGTCAAGACACCGACGACGCCAGCCCGCGTCCTGATGAAGGAGGATCGAAACGCGCGTCGGGGCTGACGTGCTCATCCAGTATACATCATAGTCCCTGCTGCTGCTGTGACCTGCTGGTAATTTAACCCCTTCATTACATGGTGTTTTTGGGGTAGTGATTAATATATGGTGGTCACTTGCTATCAGCAGGGTGGGATCTTTATGGATACGGCTAAGGGAAATAATTGTGGTATATATCCCAGTTGTGCATTTATGTGTCCATCATTTTCCCTTTGATACTATACATTGTATTTTTTCCCCATGTGGGTTAAATCACAATTGTGTGATTACTATACTTATGGCTGATATGTATTAATCTGGATGTGTACGTCCCTTTGTATGTGCCTATGTACCACCATTATGTGTGCGTTTTCCTACATCGTTCCCATACATACCTGTCGATTGGTTTTATTAGATCTTTAATAAAATTGTATTTTTTATATGTTATTACGGCCTTGTGTTCACCTTTTTTGGTTTAGTTTATGTGTTTTTGGTGATAGGTAGTTAAATCCGCAATAAATGTATGGTAGATGTACAAGCTAAATACCATGTATATATGTTTGACCTGCTGGTGTCATTTAATTCTTGCTGTGTTCTGCACAGGCATTTGGTTCAACATGGATTTTCAAGCTAAGGAGAAATCCTGGCTATCCCAGATCGATCAGGTTTTTGGGAGTGATGGAATCAACATCCAACAGAGCGGTGATGTGAAATGGGATGAGCAGGGAACAGTATTACAGAAATTAGTAATTAAGAGAACTAAACTGTGGTGGAACCGAACTTTTTTGGATAGATATTTGGCTAAGAAGATCATACCACGAGGGTTAAGGGTTCGTGTTATACCCACGTTTCCAGTGGAGGATGATGAGTTTGTGGCCAGGTGGGAGGAGGCCTGCAATGAGTGTTCCAAAACCTTAATGCAACTTCTTAGTAGGCATAATGGTGGTCTGATTTCACAATTGGATGGATCTATTAAAACTATTGAGGAAGATCTTAAGTCCTCTGGTACTGCTGAAAAATGGACTAGTTTTCAGGATGAGACTAATAAAATCTTGGAATCAGTGGTTAAACGGATACAGACCACCCAATTGAATAAAATTAATCGTGACCGACGAGATTATGATAATAACTCTGTCTATTTATGGAGAAAGCCGAGTCTACAGGGAAATCGAATGGGACGTGCTTCGTCCCAAACATCCATGTCCTCTATGAGTGATGTATCAGATATTTCTGGATCATCTATGGCCACTAGGTCAGGGATGGTCAGACGTAATCAACATGGACGTGGCTTTCATCCGTATAGACGGCAATACCGGTCTCCTGATGTCACCAAATATAATAATAAGGTAATTAATTTGAGTTCACATATTTTTACCAATATAGATTTGGCTGTTTTGGAAAAGGGGTTTTCGTTTTCACCCGCTGCGCCTTTTGACGCATTTTTGGCAGTGAAAGATTTACATCTTTTTGCCCGCTCCCTTATCTTTAAGAAACATTTTTTTGATGGCAACCTCTCCAAATTATTTCCCACAGAAGAAGAGCAAATAGCCCTGCAGACTTTGGAGGAACTATCCGCCGAATATGACACCCCTGAAGGAGGTAAGGTACCACCATCAATACGTCCGAGGTCTAGGAAATTCCCTCCTTTATCTATATGTCCCAATGTGGACCTCTTTGTACAGATTGTAAGTAGGGAGTTTCTTGAGATTCCACGATATATCCATGGTGATAATTTGACTAGAGAGGAGCGGGGACGCCTGCGCGCCCTACAAGATCTTGATGATGTTGTGTTCAAGCCGGCGGACAAGGGGGGTAACGTGGTCGTCTGGCCAAAGGTGCTCTATGAGCAGGAAGCCTTTCGACAACTTGATAATAAAATCTGTTATAAGAAACTAACGTTTAACCCCCTGTCCGCCTACTCCACACAGCTCTCTAGGATTATTAATAGAGCTAAGGAAGCTGGTGTAATATCTAAGGAGTTGGCTAGTGCTCTAATTGTATCTGAACCAACTATCTCTACGTTCTATTTATTACCCAAGATCCATAAGGATGCGCAGACGCCCCCTGGTCACCCAATTATCTCAGGGAGGGGTAATTATTTAGAACATGTCAATCGGTGGATAGACTCCAAACTGCAGCCGCTTGTGGAGGGGTTGACATCATTTCTGAAGGATACAGGTGAATTACTTAGGCGGGTTGATGGACTCCAATTGGAGGATGATATGCTAATGGTGACTGGAGACGTTGAGTCTCTTTACACCAGTATTAAGCATGAAGATGGCATTCGTGCCACATCATTTTTCCTTAATATGTCAAATCTTCCGGGTGATGTCAGAGAACTGGTTTTGGAGTTATTAACTTTTACATTAACTCATAATTTCTTTATTTTTAAGGGGTCCTTCTTCCTACAGCTCCAGGGGACAGCTATGGGGGCGTCCTTCGCCCCTGCTTATGCTAACCTGTTCCTGGGGCTGTGGGAGAGGGACCTCTCCCTGCCAGATGGATCGTCGCCGATGTGCCGCGTCCTGTCTTGGACGCGGTACATCGACGACATTTTCATAATCTGGCAGGGTTCAGGTGATGATCTCCATTCTTTTATGAGGTCACTTAACATTAATGGAATTAATATTTTCATTACGTATAAATTTGATCCTGTGACGATCGAATTTTTGGACGTCACTTTGAAAAAAGATATTAGAGGGGAAATACAGACCAATATATTTAGGAAACCAACTTCCACGAATATGTTACTGCATGCGACCTCTTCCCATCCTGGCCACATGATTCAATCTGTTCCAACGGGCCAATTTTTGAGATTACGTAGATTATGTTCCACCGACGAGGATTTTTTTAGACAGAGTGATGACTTAAAAGTAAGACTGTCTGAACGTGGATATAGTAATAGAAGGATTAAACGAGCATTCAATAGGGCTAGACACTCATCGAGAGATGTGCTTCTATACGGGCAGAGGTCTAGGGATGAGACAAATAAAGTTAGATTTGTTACTAATTTTCACTCACATTTTTCTCGTATGAGACAAATACTCGATAAATCCTGGCACATTTTGAAGGCCGACCCGGTATTATCTGGGTTCCTTCCTGAGAGGGCTGCCATTGCGGCTAGGAGATCTAGGAATCTACGTGATACATTAGTCAGTAGTCACTATACGAGTGCGATACCGGATACGTTCTTGGATCGAATGGCCAGGCGTTGTGGGAGTTCCTCGTGTGGACATTGCGTTGCCTGCCCCAATATGGATCGCACTGAGGTATTTACTAGCCAGGATGGTGTACGTGAATATAAAATTAAAAAGTATATCACATGTGAGAGTCGAAATGTGGTGTACTATGCGGTCTGCCCATGCAATTTGATATATGTGGGCATGACCACTAGACAGCTTAAAAAACGTATACGCGAGCACGTATTGGGGATTGAGGCAGCAATGTCCACTGAGGACCCCACTTCGCTAAAAACCATTCCCCGTCATTTCAGGAGGTTCCATGGCTGCAATGGTAGTCTTCTCAGGGTTAGAGGTATCGATATGTTGAATGTTGGTATTCGTGGTGGAGATATATCTAAAAGATTGGCCCAGTTAGAGTCCAGGTGGATTTGGACATTGGGTACTGTCCATCCATCTGGATTAAATGAACACATTAGTTTCGCCCCATTCCTTTGATCACACTGCCCTGTTGTTGTGAGAACGCTCGCGTTTTGTGTGGTCCATATTTTAACATTTATTTTATTTTTTAGTAAAATTATCATCGTGATGATGGCTTATGTGTGCTGGATGTATATCGGAGTAGCGGCTTTTTTGACAACATACGAGGAACTACGTCTAATGATCAGTGTTGGAGCGCTGATGAAGAAGCGATTGATACCCATATATATGTCTATCTTGCTGTTATATACTTGGATTTCCCTAATCCACTCGTTCCTTCTTGTATATATATGATATTTATATATCTTTTGTATACTTTCTGTATATGCCTCTATTTACGATACTCCAGGTTTACACCGTAGTCACCTTGATGTATTTTAATTAAATAGGTTGATTTCTGTGTGACTAGCTCTCCCGACCTGTACGCGCCTGTTTGTCATCACCCCCTGCGCCTGCCTGCTTTCGGCGTCTCTATGCATTGGTGGTTCCTGTGGTTCCTCCTCCAGCATGACGCTGACGCGGGCTGGCGTCGTCGGTGTCTTGACAACGGTGCGCGTCACTTCCGGTTCGGGACCGCTACTTCCGGTCGCGCGGTTAAACGCGCTCTCACCGGGCGGTATAAAATGACAGGCAGCCATCATTGTAGCTATGCCCCCTGATGAAGGAGGATCGAAACGCGCATCGGGGCTGACGTGCTCATCCAGTATACATCATAGTCCCTGCTGCTGCTGTGACCTGCTGGTAATTTAACCCCTTCATTACATGGTGTTTTTGGGGTAGTGATTAATATATGGTGGTCACTTGCTATCAGCAGGGTGGGATCTTTATGGATACGGCTAAGGGAAATAATTGTGGTATATATCCCAGTTGTGCATTTATGTGTCCATCATTTTCCCTTTGATACTATACATTGTATTTTTTCCCCATGTGGGTTAAATCACAATTGTGTGATTACTATACTTATGGCTGATATGTATTAATCTGGATGTGTACGTCCCTTTGTATGTGCCTATGTACCACCATTATGTGTGCGTTTTCCTACATCGTTCCCATACATACCTGTCGATTGGTTTTATTAGATCTTTAATAAAATTGTATTTTTTATATGTTATTACGGCCTTGTGTTCACCTTTTTTGGTTTAGTTTATGTGTTTTTGGTGATAGGTAGTTAAATCCGCAATAAATGTATGGTAGATGTACAAGCTAAATACCATGTATATATGTTTGACCTGCTGGTGTCATTTAGTTGGTATTAGGCAACCCATGCTGCTCGGGGGATGGGCAGCAGCCACACATCCCCGGACATCTGTTAGGTCTTGTCAGCATCAAAACTCCAGCTTAACTGACGAATTCCAAGTAAGGGATATCTTATAGCCTAGGGTCGGTTACATCACGAAAGGGGCAGTCTGCAGAAGTTCAGGCCCCCTTTTCCAAGTTGCCATTTAACTAAAAAACTTTATAATAACCATATCTTAACGAGGGACGATCGCATAGACACACCGAGGGTCTCATTGGTTGTAGTTTACCAAATACAATAAAACAGCATCAAACATGCCATAATTAAGACACTACATTTGGGAGCAATCCATATCTCAGTTTCTGGAGGGGTTAGAGCCGTGAGAATTAGGGATTAGAAAGCTGGTTTCGTGCCCTTCGCAGAAATGTAATTATTATATCTCTGGCACGAGCGAAGTGCACGCTAGAGCATATTTTATTATTTCCTATGCCTTTTATCCAGCCTCATGGCCAGGACAAAGGAATCCTTTCCCTTAACTAATTAACATTCCTTTCTCAACAGGAAATGGACGGTGTCCTGTTACCCAAATGCAGGCAGAGAGCTGTATGTGGAGGAAGGGAAGATTCTAGAAGTCATACCTAACAGACATTTTACATTACACCTCCCCCTTTTAGAGGGTGCTACGGAGGCATAACCTGACGGTAATCCGCCATGCGCACCTCAGCGGGTTTGCCCCAGCGGGACAAACCATCGGCATTACCATGATCGCTGCCCTTTTTGTGTTGTGCAGTACAGTTGTACTGTTGAAGGGCAAAGTTCCAGCGGAGCAACCTTACATTGGTTCCGTACACTGTGTGCAACCAGCTCAGAGGGTTGTGGTCACTTACCACCGTGAAGGTGCGCCCGTACAGGTAGGGCTGCAAACGTTGCTGTGCCCACACCATGGCCATGCACTCCTTCTCGATGGTGGAGTAGGCCACTTCCCTCGGCAAAAGTTTCCGGCTCAGGTACAACACGGGGTGCTCCTGGTTCCCCGAGTCGACCTGGCTGAGCACAGCACCAAGGCCAAACTCGCTGGCGTCGGTCTGTACCAGGAAAGGGCGACTGCTATCGACTACTTTCAACACTGGTGAGTTGCACAGGGCTGTTTTCAAAGCTTGGAAGGCCGCCTCACAGTCATTTGTCCAGTGGACTGTTTGGGGTAGCCTCTGCTTGGTGAGGTCGGTCAAGGGTTTTGCAAGGTCTGGTACGAACTGCCTATAGTACCCTGCAGTGCCCAAGAAGGACTTCACCTGTTTCTTGGTCCTGGGGGTGGGCCAGGACACGATTGTGTCCACCTTTTCTGGCTCCGGACTCATGGAACCCCCGCCTACCCTGTGCCCCAGGTAGTGGACCTCGCTCATGCCCATCTGGCACTTTCCCGGCTTGATAGTCAGGCCTGCCTGGTGAAGACGCTTGTGCACCTCCTGGAGATGCTGAAGGTGTTCCTCCCAGGTGGAACTGAAGATGGCAATGTCGTCCAAGTATGCCACCGCGTACTCCTCCAGTCCCCGGAGCAGGTGGTTGACCATCCGCTGGAAAGTGGCAGGGGCATTTTCATGCCGAAGGGCATGACTGTGGACTTGTACAGCCCAAAGGGGGTGATAAAGGCAGATTTCTCCTGCGCCTCAGGGCTCAGGGGGATATGCCAGTATCCCCGACTCAAATCCATGATGGATATGTACCTTGCTTTCGCCAACCGCTCAAGCAGATCCTCAATGCGTGGCATCGGGTGGGCATCAGAGGTTGTGATGGCGTTGAGCTCCCTGTAGTCCACACAGAACCGAGTGGTTCGATCCTTTTTAGGCACGAGGACTACAGGTGAGGTCCACATGCTTTTGGATCGTCGAATCACCCCCAGCCTTAACATCTCATCGATCTCTTGGCACATGACTTGCTGCACCACCTCAGAGATCCGATAAGGTGTTCGCAGTAGTGGGGCGTGATTCCTGGTGTCCACCTCATGAACCGCTAACTCCGTCCTCCCAGGTCAGTTGGTGGACACGGCCCGGAAGAGTTCCAGGGTGGCCACCAACTGTGACCGCTGGGATATGGTTAACAAACCACTTATCTCCATGTCCTCAATGGACCCATTGGCCTTGGCTTGGGCCAGCATGTCCAGGAGGGGATCTTCCTCCCCATCCTCGGGCAGGTTGCAGACCGGTAGTGCGCCTTCAGCATGTTGACGTGAAAGGCCTTGCGCCTACCCCGAGCATGGTCAAGCATGACCACGTAGGTGACCGGGTTGAGCTGTTGGTGGACGATGTATGGGCCTTCCCAGGCTGCCTGAAGCTTATCCGTTGGTACGGGGACCAGCACCCACACCTTTTGACCCACCTGATAGGTCCGCTCCTGGGTGTTCTGGTCATACCAGTGCTTCTGGTCAGCCTGAGCCTGCGTCATGTTGCCATGCACCAACTGCGTCAAGGTCTTCATCTTGTCACGGAAGCACATGACATAATCCATGATGGACACTTCTGTGGGGTTTGGCTCATCTTCCCAGGATTCTCTTATCAACCCAAGGGGTCCCCGAACTCGCCTGCCATACAGGAGCTCGAAGGGGGAGAACCCGGTCGAGGCCTGCGGAACTTCTCTGTAAGCAAACAGCAGGTGTGGGAGGTACCGCTCCCAGTCGCGCCCTTGGGTCTCAATTAGCATGGGGAGCATCTGTTTGAGGGTACCGTTGAAGCATTCACGCAAACCATTAGTCTGTGGGTGATATGCATTCGATACCAGGTGATTCATCTGAATTTTCTCACAGAGACCGTCCATTAGGCGAGACATGAATTGGGTCCCTTGATTAGTAAGCATCTCCCTGGGAAATCCTACCCTTGAAAAGATGGTCACCAGTGCGTCAGCCACCTTATCTGCTCTGGTTGAAGACAGAGATACTGCCTCTGGGTACCGGGTAGCGTAGTCTACCACGGTGAGAATGTATTGCTTTCCAGAGCTGCTGGGGACTGCCAGCGGGCCTACAATGTCCTCCGTGATTGTCTGGAAAGGCTCCTCTATCACCGGCAAAGGAATAAGGGGAACCTTAAGAGCAGGCCCCGCCTTACCCACTTTTTGACAGGTGGCACAGGAGTGGCAGTATTGCGTTTCATCTGTCCCCATCTTGGGCCAATAGAAGTGTTGAGACAGCCGTGCCTTTGTTTTGCTGATCCCCAAGAGTCCAGCGAGTGGAATCTCATGGGCAATCCGCATTAACTCAGTTCTGAACTGGAGGGGGACGATCATCTGTCTTTCCCTCAACCATGCCTTTTGGGAATCTCCGGGTACTGTCTCCCGGTACAACCTTCCTCGTTCCCAGAACACCCTCTCCTTATCAGACTCGGAGGTGGGCATCTTGGCGAGACCTCTCAATTTCTCCAGGCTTGCGTCTGAGTGCAGAGCAGCCTGGAACTCCTTGCTGGAGGCTCCCAGAAGCGACGTCAGGGTCCCTTCCTTACTGGGACCCTCTGGAACCTGCTCTGGGTTCACCTCTGGTTCAGTCTCTCCTGTAGCAGAAGAGGGTCCAGAAGGCAAGGCGCTACCTGGGATCTGGCACTCTGACTGTGTGTGACAGCTGCTACGTATGCTGCCTCCCTGGGGATTTCTACAGACCCACCAGTCGGTGCTGCTATGGGCTCTACCTCCCCATCCACCCCCATCACTTCAGGAGCAGTGCTACTTATGAGCCAGTTACCTTCCTCGATGGCACTGATCAGTTGCATGGCATTACCTTCCGCATGGTCCCCATGCACCTCCCCATTTCCTTGAGCACCATTGCTTGCTCCTGCCAGGGGTTCCTCAGCCGTCTCACTCCGCAGAATGACAGGGCTGAGCACTTCGGTACCTGTGGACACATCTACCGTTTCAAAGAAATAGTTAACAGGTTCAGTCGGCACAGATACATCATCATCATCCCTAGGAAAAGAATGGTTATCAGATTTCTTTGGTATGTTTACATCACCATCAGCATCCTTCCTGGGGAGAGAATGGTTATTAGTTGCATCATTACTCATCAAGGCATTAGTAGGTAACACATTCAGTTTCCCGTCATCATCATCATCATCATCATCAGGGTCAACGTTACCCTTATTATCAGATTGGGGAGGGGTGTCAGGGACCTAGTATGCAACCATCCTCTCCAAGTCAGTCCCCAATAAAACATCAGTGGGCAGGTTTTCAGACACTCCCACTTCCCTCACCCCACTCCCAGCACCTCAATCAAGGAATACCCGGGCCACTGGCAAGGGACAGCGGGTACCCCTGATCCCGGTGACAGTCAGGGTTTTCCCCTCAACAAACTCTTCAGGGGCCACCAGTCCAGGACGGAAGAGGGTTCGTTCAGCCCTGGTGTCCTTGAGGCCTGTAGCAAGACGGGCCCCCACCTGGACGGGTTGAACATTGTCAGCAATCCTCTCACCAACAGAACAGAGGCATTGGGTCCACAGGCCTTGGCTGGGGGGTTCTTCAGCTTTTCCGGACAGGTGAAATGGAGGTGACCAGTCCGATCGCAGTTGTAACACTTGCGACTGTCAGTAGTAGGCCTGTCGTTGGCAACAGGGACAGGGCCTCCGGAGTGACGGCTAGCTGGGGCACTGGGGTTGGTTGCAGGCTTACCCCCTCTCCAGCTGGTAGTGACTGGCCTCCGTGTCTCTGGCTTCCGGTTAGCCTCATAGTTGTTGGCGATGTGCGCCGCTTTGTACGCATTTGTTGGTTCGCGGTCCAGGATGAGCTGTCGGACCTCAGCTGGGCAAAGATGCAGTAACTGGTCTTTGATCATCAGGTCCCATAGCAGCTCAAAGGAATCAACTGAGAGTCCAAGGATCCATTGGTCAAAGTGGGTCCAGAGTCCTTGCACCACATCGCTATAGCTATCGTTTGGGCCACATTGGAGGTTCCGGAACTTCTTTCGGTATACCTCAGGTGTCAGCCGGTATTTGGCGATCAGGGCCTGCTTTATGGCATCATAGTCGTCATCGTCTTCTGGCGGAAGAGAAGCAAATGCGCTTGAGCTTTGCCCTTTAGCCCTGGGGTCAAGTACCTTGCCCATTGGTCCTTATCCAGCCGGTACTGTCTGCAGGCTTTCTAAAAAGGCTCGCAGAAACGTGTCAAAGTCCCCATCCTTTTCCATCACGGGAAAATGCTCTGGCCGGGGTTTAGGACTCTGGACGCTGCTGGGCTCACTGCTTTGGGCTGTGGAGGATATTCCCCCTTGTCGGAGCACCTCCAGTCCATGGGCCCTCTGCGCCTGGCGCTCGGCTCTCTCAGCCTCTGCTCGGCGCTCAGCTCTCTCTCGAGCTTCCTGGATCAGCTGTAGGCACCTGTCCATATCATCATCGGAGATCTGCTGCAGGGCCATTTGCAGATAGGGGTCCACTCCGCTCTGGTTGAATGTGGGGCCAGCGCTCATGAGTGGAGCCTCTGCTGCAGCCCCATTGTCACATGGGCCAGCTTCTGCACCCGCTGGGCTCTGGGCGTTGTCCAGCTGCACCAGAGCCGCAATCAATTGGTCCCTGGTTTTGTTTGTGGTGTCAATGCCTCGTGCATACTCCAGCAAGGGTTTCCTTTTTCTGCTGTATGTACCAGCATCCTCCTTTTGCCGCCATGGTTGCCAAATAAAAGATAGAAAAGAAAAACGAAGTAAAGGGAGGGAATACTCGCACGTACACAGAAATGTCTCAGGACTAGTAACCACTGAGTCTGTTCTTCAAAACCTATGATGCAGGATTCCCGCAGGAACCGTGCAGGTCTTTAGTGAGAGGAATGATTGCTCAAACCAAATCACTAATGCTCTATGATAATCCCACCGCTCTGCCACCAAATTGTGACGAAAGCACACCCTGGGCCCCCAATATGTCATGATCCCACCACTGACACTGGTGTGTCAGCGGACGGAGGGATGCGACGCACTGCCGGCACACGGCTATCACACGGCTATCACAGGCACAGTGGGGGCTTATCTTAGTTATTCCGCCACTAGTACCATGTGACAAAAATACACAGCAAGCTAATCCCGCTCTAACAATTTACCGCAGGGGGGTTATTTTGGATGCCCCACCACTGCTAACAACCTTCCAAGAACTGCGGGGATTTATGGATATCCCACTTTCTCCGTTCCACTTTGGAACTCGCAGCTCTCCAGCACCCCCTTACCCTCAGGTCAGGGTACTGCACCTACGATAATTAGTCGCCGGTTGAGCTGCTTGTTGTGCACGGGCAGTTAGACTACTGCAGTAAGGGAATTATCAATGCGTTGGCCTCAGCCACTCATTCAGCAATATAAGACCCTTCCGGACTGCCAACTAGCCTAACTAACCGCACACACCACGCTGCCACCAGCCACAATTCACTTAATCAAAGAGTTAATTAAGAGGGTCTGTGGCAAACCCCGAAATTAGTAGCGATTATCTAAAAAAGGCGCATAGTTCGTTTCTTAGAGCATGAAGGCAGACTGAGATGTCAAAATTTTTGCAAATTTATTAAAAAAGTAAAATTGAAATATCACATGGTCATTAGTGTTGAGCGATACCTTCCGATATCAGGAAATATCGGATCGGATTGGATTGGACCGATACCCCAAAAATATCGGGTATCGCCGATTCCGATACCGGAAACCAATGCAAGTCAATGGGACACTAATATCGGAATGAAGATAAACACTTTCTTTCCTTGCACATCCAGTTCGGGAGGGGGGAAGAGTGTGGGCGGTGCATGGGCAGAGACTTGCGTGTCTGTGTGTGTGGGCAGGGTCTGTACGGGCGGGCCTCTCAGGGGTCTGCACGGGCCAGCCTGGGGTCTGTGCAGGCTGCCGGGGGTCTGTGCGGGCTGCCCGGGGGTCTGTGCGGGCCTTCTGGGGGTCTGTATGGGCCTGCCGGGGGTCTGTGCGGGCTGCCGGAGGTCTGTACGGGCTGTTGGGGGTCTGTGCAGGCTGTCAGGGGTCTGTGTGGGCTGCCGGGGTTCTGTGCGGGCCTGCCAAGGGTCTGTGCGGGCTGCCGGGGATCTGTGCGGGCTGCCGGGGGTCTGTACAGGCCTGCCGGGGGTCTGTACGGGCCTGCTGGGGGTCTGTGCGGGCCTCTCAGGGGTCTTTGTGTTTGTGTGCAAGCGTCTTCCGATGGGACTACAAATCCTATTGGGCTATGCCTGCTACCATGACAGTGATTGACACATTAGCCAATGATGGGACAGTAGTAGTCCCATCATCCGGCTAATGTGTTTAATGTTAAAAAAACCCACAAACATACATACTTCATACATACATACATACTACATACAACATACTACATGCATACTACATACATACTACATACATACTACATACAATACATTCATACAACACACACATATATACATACAGTACATATAACATAGAGTACATACTCACCATCACTTGTCACTTTGATCCCCGAAGCCAGTGTCATGTGTAAAAAATATTAAAATAACAAACAAACAATATACTCCCTGATCCGCAGAAATCCACGAGTGTCCCACGATGATCTCCCATGGAGAACAGCAGCATCAGCTGATGCGAGCGCTCTCTAGGGGCACCAGAAATACAATGACGGGAGGAAGGTATCCTTCTGCACTGTATTGCTCCGCCACTGTAAAAAAATAGTCCCTAGTCTCACTTTTGGCATTGCTGTGTGAGAAAGTTCCCATGCAGCTTTTGCCATAAAGTGAGACCAGTGAACTATAGTAACCTCTCAGTGATGCACTGCAGGAGCCATTGTCTCCTGTCAGTGTGTCACTGAAGGTCCTATAGATGTCACTGTTCTATAGGGGAGATCGTCGTGGGACACTCGTGGACTTCTGCAGATCAGGGAGTATATTGGTTGTTTGTTATTTTAATATTTTTTACAGATGACACTGGCTTCGGGGATCAAAGTGACAAGTGATGGTGAGTATGTACTCTATGTTATATGTACTGTATGTCTATATGTATGTATTGTATGAATGTATGAATGTATTGTATGTAGTATGTATGTTGTATGTAGTATGTTGTATGTATGTTGTATGTATGTAGTATGTATGTAGTATGTATGTAGTATGTATGTTTTTTTTTTACATTCAACACATTAGCCAGATGATGGGACTACTACTGTCCCATCATTGGCTAATGTGTCAATCACTGTTGTTGTAGCAGGCATAGCCCGATGGGACTTGTAGTCCCATCGGAAGATGCCTGCACACAGACACAAAGACCCCCAAGAGGCCCGCACAGACCCCCGGCAGGACCGCACAGACCGCCGGCAGCCCGCACAGACCCCCGGCAGGCCTGCACAGATCCCCGGCAGGACCGCACAGACTCCCGGCAGGCACGCACAGACCCCCAGCAGCCCGCACAGACCCCCAACAGCCCGCACAGACCCCCGGCAGCCCGCACAGACCCCCGGCAGGCCCGCACAGACCCCCGGCAGGCCCGCACAGACCCCCGGCAGCCCGCACAGACCCCGGCAGGCCTGCACAGACCCCCGGCAGCCCGCACAGACCCCCGGCAGCCCGCACAGACCCCCGGCAGCCCGCACAGACCCCCGGCAGGCCCGCACAGACACCTGGCAGGCCCGCACAGACCCCCGGCAGCCCGCACAGACCCCGGCAGGCCTGCACAGATCCCCGGCAGGACCGCACAGACTCCCGGCAGGCCCGCACAGACCCCCGGCAGCCCACATAGACCCCCAACAGCCCGCACAGACTCCTGGCAGCCCGCACAGACCCCCGGCAGGCCCGCACAGACCCCCGGCAGGCCCGCACAGACCCCCGGCAGCCCGCACAGACCCCGGCAGGCCCGCACAGACCCCCGGCAGCCCGCACAGACCCCCGTCAGCCCGCACAGACCCCCGGCAGCCCGCACAGACCCCCGGCAGCCCGCACAGACCCCCGGCAGGCCCGCACAGACCCCCGGCAGGCCCGCACAGACCCCCGGCAGGCCCGCACAGATCCCCGGCAGGACCGCACAGACTCCCGGCAGGCCCGCACAGACCCCCAACAGCCCGCACAGACCCCTGGCAGCCCGCACAGACCCCCGGCAGGCCCGCACAGACCCCCGGCAGGCCCGCACAGACCCCCGGCAGCCCGCACAGACCCCGGCAGGCCCGCACAGACCCCCGGCAGCCCGCACAGACCCCCGGCAGCCCGCACAGACCCCCGGCAGCCCGCACAGACCCCCGGCAGGCCCGCACAGACCCCCGGCAGGCCCGCACAGACCCCGGCAGGCCCGCACAGACCCCCCACGGTCACGCATAGACCCCACCTGCACACACAGACACGCAGTCTTCGCCCATGCACTGCCCACACTGCATTATGACGCATCATGACGATATCATTTCATCATGCCTAACAGGATGTGCCCACACTACTTAGGATCCTCAACTGGCTCATTGCATTATGGGAACTTCTGATTCCGGTATTTGATATTGTAAAAATATTGGAACTCAGTATCAGAACTCCGATACCGCGAATATCAGCCGATACCCGATATTTGCAGTATCGGAAGGCTCAACACTAATGGTCATGAGTATTCAGACCCATTGCTTAGTATTGAGTAGAAGCACCCTTTTAAGTTAGAACAGCCAGTCTTCTTAGGAATGATGCCATAAGTTTTTCACACCTGGATTTGGGGATCCTCTGCCATTTTTCCTTGCAGGTCCTCTTCAGTTCCATCAGGTTGGATGGTGAACGTTGGTGGACAGCCATTTTCAGGTCTCTCCAGAGATGCTCAATTGGGTTTAGGTCAGGGCTCTGGCTGGGCCAGTCAAGAATGGCCACAAAGTTGTTCTGAAGCCACTTCTTTGTTATTTTAGCTGTGTCCTTAGGGTCAGTGTCTCGTTGGAAGGTGAACCTTCTGCCAAGTCTGTGGTCCAGAGCATATATATCTCTGTACTGGGCCGCATTCATGTTTCCTTCAATTGCAATCAGTCGTTCTGTCCCTGCAGCTGAAAAACACCCCATAGTATGATGCTGCCACCACCATGTTTCATTGTTGGGATTGTATTAGGCAGTTGATAAGCAGTACCTGGTTCTCTCTACACATAACACTTATAATTATCACCAAAAAGTTCTATTATTGCCTCATCAGACCAGAGAATCTTATTTCTCATAGTCTGGCAGTCCTTCATGTGTTTTTAAGCAAACTCTATGCGGGCTTTCGTATTGTCATGATCTGAAGTGATCTGACAGTTTTAAATCACTGGGTGAACTTTTTTTACTTTGGAAAGTTCCAAGGTGTCTTGACTGTCCCCGGTGGTGGTTTTGATATTGCAGTTTAGGTTTTGTGCACTTAATCATGTATCAGGTGTTACACCCTATAAAGGTGTGCTAGAGGTGTGCAATCACTGCCTGTGATATTGTGAGTTTGTGTTCACTCTGTTTTTGGAGAGCCTGGATGAAGGATGGAGCTGGTGAGGAGTCCTGCGCAGCTTAGCCAGGGGGGACGTGTTGCAGCTATGGTGTCTGGACGAAGGGCTGGCATGGCGTTGTGGGGTCGCAGTGATGGTGTCAGCGGGAAGTGTCTGCATGGGCTGGTGGAGTGGTGACTATGGAGAGTGGCACTCACCATGTGGGACTTGGCCGCTGAGCTGGACTCAAGCATGCTCGACTTCGTGTCAGCAGCTGAACTCATCCTTGGGACTCTGGTTCTAAGCAGCTGCAACTGGTGTTGGACTCTGCTCCAAGGTTGCACTAAGGTGAAGGATCCTGTTATGGTGATGGATCCGGGTGGAGGAGAAGATGCACTCAGGTGGAGGGCTCTGTTGCTAGGAGCGCACGCAACAGAGCAAAGCTAAGTGGTGTTTCCCCTGTATTGTCTCTTTCCTCATGTGTGTTATTAGTGCAGTGGTGGGATTAGTCTCCGCACCGACCCATTCCCTAGTGAGGGTTTAGGGTCAGGGTGAGCAAGGGCGTTAAGGTACGCGTGCGGCGCCCGGTGCGAAACCGGCATAGGGAATGTTAGGAGTGCAGGGACACTGGCTCAGGGGAGCTCAGGAGGTCTCCAATTCCCTTTTCCCTATAGCAGGGCCCACCATTGTTAATGTTTCCCAGGTTCCCCTTATTATTTAAATTCGCCATACTGGAGGCGGGGTTTCCAGAATGTTTATTAACGTGTAATACCTAAATTCGCCAGGTGGAGGCGGCGTATCCACCTGCACGTATTATTATTTAAATTCGCCCCACTGGAGGCGCTGTATCCAGGGTCACGTGTGTTATGGGTTCGCCTTGCGGAAACATCTGCGTCCTGACACACGTGATCATGACATTATCACAGGCCATACAGTTTTTTTTTTCTGGTGAGCTTTGGCCATGTGGAGACCGCTGAGTAATTGCTGCCGGGCCTCACTGATGTGAGTGGGGAGCGGCAAGGTGTTTAGAGCCGCTGCAGCAGCAGTTATCACGGTCTGGGGCCTCTGCTCAGATAACCAGAGGGAAAAAAAAAATGGCGGCTGCGGTCTGGCAAAAGCCCCTAGAGTCGCTGCTGGGGAGCGGGACTTGCTCTCGCACGGGGAGGTACCCAGGCAGGTGGGAGGAATGGTGCCCCACGGAGCTGCCTGGTATTCCCCGAGGTGAAGGGGTACATCCGTGTGGTGAGCAGACTAGGTGTGTAGTCGCTGCTGGGGAGCGGGACTTGCTCTTACAGGGGACGCACCCAGGCAGGTGGGAGGAATGGTGCCCCACGGAGCTGCCTGGTATTCCCCGAGGTGAAGGGGTACGTCCCTGTAGTGAGCAGATTGGTGTATAGTCCGCGGGGCTCATGCCAAATCTTCAATGCCGCCCCCTCCTGGTCGTGTGGAGGCGACCAGCGAGTATATATATTTTCCTCCATATTCCTGCGGCTATGGTACTAAAACCCCCTAGAGTCGCTGCTGGGGAGCAGGACTGGTTCATGCATGCGGGCGCACCCAGGCAGGTGGGAGGAATGGTGCCCCACGGAACTGCCTGGTATTCCCCGAGGTGAAGGGGTACGCCCCTGTGGTGAGCTGACTGGTGTGATAGTCCGCGGGGTTTACGCCATATCTTCTATGCCATCAAAGAAGCCGCCCTCCTGGTCATGTGGAGGCGACCAGCGAGAGTATATTTCCTCCATTTCCCGGTCCCCTTCTCCTCCTGGTGTGTGCAGCAGGTGTGCTGCGGGGGAGTAGGGACAAATCTCTACCCTCGCCATTAACCAACCCTAGGAGGCGCAGTCCTCATGGTGAGAGGGTTGGAGGGTGGTGTCCCTTGGTGAATAGTGGGGGTGTGAGTGTGGTGACACAGGGGGACGCCTCTGGTGTCAAGTTCAGAGTGAGTTCACCAAAAAATGACAAACGAATGCGTGTAATAAACGTTCAGGTCCGGACCTGTGTGTGAACGAGCGTGTATGTGTGCCACCAAAAAACATCTTGGAAATGTGTTGTGGAGTCTGATCAGCTCTTAGCATACATACACATACATAATCTCGTTCCCCAGGTCGGCGCTGTGGAGATGAGTGGTGCCTCCAAAATGAACTTTATTGCCAATACCAGCGGTGCGTTTGTCATAAACCTGAAGTGTCAGGTAATGGTGGGGTGAACTCAGGGTCTGGGCGTCCCCGCTGTAGGTGTTTCCCTAATGAGGGGTGGTCTTGAGGGTCCAGAGGCCCCTCATTAAGGAGGGGGTACTGTCATGATCTGACAGTTTTAAATCACTGGGTGAACTTTTTTTACTTTGGAAAGTTCCAAGGTGTCTTGACTGTCCCCGGTGGTGGTTTTGATATTGCACTTTAGGTTTTGTGCACTTAATCATGTATCAGGTGTTACACCCTATAAAGGTGTGCTAGAGGTGTGCAATCACTGCCTGTGATATTGTGAGTTTGTGTTCACTCTGTTTTTGGAGAGCCTGGATGAAGGATGGAGCTGGTGAGGAGTCCTGCGCAGCTTAGCCAGGGGGGACGTGTTGCAGCTATGGTGTCTGGACGAAGGGCTGGCATGGCGTGGTGGGGTCGCAGTGATGGTGTCAGCGGGAAGTGTCTGCATGGGCTGGTGGAGTGGCGACTATGGAGAGTGGCACTCACCATGTGGGACTTGGCCGCTGAGCTGGACTCAAGCATGCTCGACTTCGTGTCAGCAGCTGAACTCATCCTTGGGACTCTGGTTCTAAGCAGCTGCAACTGGTGTTGGACTCTGCTCCAAGGTTGCACTAAGGTGAAGGATCCTGTTATGGTGATGGATCCGGGTGGAGGAGAAGATGCACTCAGATGGAGGGCTCTGTTGCTAGGAGCGCACGCAACAGAGCAAAGCTAAGTGGTGTTTCCCCTGTATTGTCTCTTTCCTCATGTGTGTTATTAGTGCAGTGGTGGGATTAGTCTCCGCACCGACCCATTCCGTAGTGAGGGTTTAGGGTCAGGGTGAGCAAGGGCGTTAAGGTACGCGTGCGGCGCCCGGTGCGAAACCGGCATAGGGAATGTTAGGAGTGCAGGGACACTGGCTTAGGGGAGCTCAGGAGGTCTCCAATTCCCTTTTCCCTATAGCAGAGCCCACCATTGTTAATGTTTCCCAGGTCCCCCTTATTATTTAAATTCGCCATACTGGAGGCGGGGTTTCCAGAATGTTTATTAACGTGTAATACCTAAATTCGCCAGGTGGAGGCGGCGTATCCACCTGCACGTATTATTATTTAAATTCGCCCCACTGGAGGCGCTGTATCCAGGGTCACGTGTGTTATGGGTTCGCCTTGCGGTAACACCTGCGCCCAGATACACGTGACCATGACACGTATGACTTGCACTGAGAGGCTTCTGTCGGGGCACTCTGCCATAAAGGTCTGACTAGTGGAGGACTGCAGTGATAGTTTACTTTGTAGAACTTTCTCCCATCTCCCTACTGCATCTGTGAAGCTCAGCCACAGTGATCTTGGGGTTCTTCTTTACCTCTCTCACCAAGGCTCTTCTCCCACGATTGCTCAATTTGGCTGGACGGCCAGGTCTAGGAAGACTTCTGGTGGTCCCAAATTGCTTCCATTTAAGGATTATGGAGGCCACTGTGCTTTTAGGAACCTTGAGTACTGCAGAAATTCTTTTGAAATTTCTTAGCCAGATCTGTGCCTTGCCACAATTCTGTCTCTAAGCTCCTTGGCCAGTTACTTTGACCTCCTGATTCTCATTTGGTCTGACATGCACTGTGAGCTGGGAGGTCTTATTTAGACAGGGGTGTGCCTTTACAAATCTGACATGCACTGTGAGCTGGAAGGTCTTATTTAGACAGGTGTGTGCCTTTACAAATCAAGTCCTCTCAGTTTAATTAAACACAGCTGAACTCCAATAAAGGAGTAGAACCATCTCAAGTAAATGGACAGCATGTGACTGAAATATGAGTGTCTGAGCAAAGGGTCTGAATACTTATAACCATGTGATATTTCAGGTTTTGTTTTTTAATAAATTTGCAAAAATGTGTACATTTCTGTCTTTTTTCAGTCAAGATGGGGTGCAGACTGTACAGTAATGAGAAAAAAATACTTTTTTGAATTTACCAAATGGCTGCAATGAAACCAAGAGTGAAAATTTAAAGAGGTCTGAATACTTTCCGTACCCACTGTATGTCCCCAATCCTAGACCCATTCCTTGTATATATGTCCCCTAACTTGGTTTATGTCCCCTTTCCTGGTATATGTGTCACACAATCATATACAGTATATATATGTCCCTCAACCTGGTATATATGACACCTTCTTCATATATATGTCTCGTAACCTTATGTATATGTCCCCTATCCTGGTATATATCTCTCCCATCCTGGTAAATATGTCCCCCATCCAGGGCCCATTCCTGATGCATATGTCTCCAATCCTGGTATAAACAGTGGGTGAAATAAGTATTGAACATGTCACCAGTTTTCTATATAAGTTTTATTTCTATGTAAATATTTCTAAAGGTGTTATTGACATGAAAATCTGACCAGATGTCAGTAACAACTGATCCACTCCAAACAGGCAAAGAAATCAAACCATCAATGTCCATAAATTAAGTTATGTGTGATAATGAAAAATGACACAAGGAAAAAGTATTGAACACGCTTACTGAAATTAAATTAATTTATTTAATTAATGCTTCATAAAAATGCCTTTGTTAATGACGATAGCTTCAAGATGTCTCCTGTATGGAGCAAACTATTCGCATGTATTATATTACTCCAGTATCATTTTGGCCCATTCTTCTACTCAAACACTCTTCAAATCTTAAATGTTCCATGGGCTCCTATGAACTCTGAGCTTTAGTTTCTTCCTTAATTTTTTTTAAATTTCATTCAGGTCAGGTAATTGGCTTGGCTATTATAGCAGCTTTATTTTCTTTCTATGAAAGCAATTGAGAGTCTCCTTGGCTATGTATTTGGAATGATTGTCTTGCTGAAATGTCCACCCTCATTGTATTTTCATCATCTTTCCCCCATCTCACTCAACTCCCCTAACAGACCTATCCATTAAAGTAAATGGCTGCTCACTCTCCCCAGTCCCACACTTCACTGCTTTGGGGTAATCCTTGACTCTGATCTCTCCTTCAAACCACATATCCAAGCCCTTTACACTTCCTGCTGACTTCAACCACTATTGAACCCAGAGCAGTGTCCAAAGGTTGTTGGTTGGATAGCAGATAATGCTTCCAGTCACTTTGCCACAACCATCACCACCACCACCCTGTCTTCCACACGGTCAAGTCTCAGTAGCAATGTGAACCCCAGCACACCTGTAATCCTAGCTACTATTGGAAGGCTTGGGCTGTGGGATCACTTGAACTTGTCAGTTCTGGTCCATTCTGTGCTATGTGGATCAGGGGTCTTCTCTGTCCTCAGCATCGATATGGTGACTCTGAGCCAGCTTCTTAGAGACATTAAGTTGATGGAGGAAGGGGTGTCCTTGATCCCACACTTGCACACTCTGAAGAGCTGGTCACTTTTACATTTATAGATTCAGGCCTCTCACCCAGTCCACTTGAAGCTGGGCAAGAGAAGATCGCATGTAGCGATGCCCACATATTTGAGCAGCCACAGTCACACGAAGGCGACGGTGGAAAAGTGTAACAAAAGGTGGACGATGATGAGATACAATTGCCAGAAAGTCAGGAGGAGGACCAGGGTTCGGAAGTAGAAGACGAGGTGATGGATGATATGCTAACTGACCCAACCTGGCAGGAGGACATGCAGAGTGAGGACAGCAGCACACAGGGGAAGGGAGGCATAGCACCCCAACAGGCAGGAAGAAGCAGTGTGGTGGCAGCAAACAGAAGGCGGGCAACCATTCCTTGTAACACCAACATGACGGAATTTGCCTGTCCAACTGTTAGGTCTTCCCTAATCTGATTGTTTTTTAAATACTGCCGATAGCACCAGAAAGGCCATTTGCACCACCTGCCAGGCCAGCATCAGCAGGGGTAGCAAAACTACCAGCCTGACCACCACAAGCATGATCAGGCACATGGCAGCAATGCACCCGACTTTGTGGGCTCAGCCCCAAGGTCCGTGAACAGTGTCTGCGGGTGACACCACTGCTTCTTCTGCTGTTGTGCGAGCAAGCCAATCCCCTGTCCATGGTGCATGCTAAGATGCCTCCTGCACTACACCTGTCATTGCACACACTCAACTAGCACAATCAGCAAGCAATCCCACGTCCTTGTCCCAGCGCAGCCTTCAGTTGTCCATACCCCAGTCCTTGGAATGCAAGCACAAATATGCAGCCAACACCCCACAGGGCACACTACTAAATTCCCACATTTAGTGACTGCTTGCACTCGATAGGTTGCCTTTTAGGCTCATGGAGTTGGAAGCTTTCCACAACCAGATGGCGGTGGCTATCACTGGGTACTCGGTCCCCAGCCACCACTATTTCTCCCGGTACGCCATCTCCGCATTACACAAGCACGTGTCCCACAACATTAGCCGTGCCCTGAACAATGCAGTTACTGGGAAAATCACCTAACCATGGACACGTGGACAAGTGCTTGTGGCCAGGGATGGTACATCTCGCAGATGGAACACTGGGTTAACATAGTGGAAGCCGGGACCCAGTTGGACCTTGGGATGAACACGTCCTCCCGATGACGAGGATTGCAGGCCCTAGGTCAATCAGGGTTGCCCCAACAGTCTACTGCTCCTGCACCTCATCCTTTTTCTCCTCTTCAGCCTTCATCTCCAAAATGACCACATCAGTCACAAGCTGGAAGCACTGCAGCACTGCCTCAGCCAAGCGGCAACAGGCTGTTCTGAATCTAATATGCTTAGGTGACAAACTGCACAATGCTGAAGAGTTGTGGACAGATCTGAAAGAGCAGGCAGATCTGTGGCTGACACTGCTGAACCTATAGCCAGGCATGTTGTGTGTGACAATGGCCTGGAACCTGGAGGCGGCTCTGAGGTTAGGCGAGCTCTCATACGTTCCATGCCTAGCACATGTGCTTAACATCTTGGTTCAGCGGTTTCTCAAAACCTACCCGGAGCTGCCAGATCTGCTTGTCAAAGTACACCACCTGTTTGCCCATTTTAGAAAGTCAGCTACAGCTTCCGCCGCCCTTGCTGTGCTTCAGCAGCGTTTGCAGCTTCCGGCTCACCGACTGATGTGTGATGCCCCCACATGATTGAACTCTACACTGCAGATGTTGGAAAGGATTTGTGAGCAGAAGAGGAGGGCGTTTGTTGACTGCCAGCATCAACAAGACCATTGGTATTCAGTTCAGACTCCACACGAAAAACCGCAGGAGTGGACATGGATGTCAGACATATGTACCATCCTCCAAAACTTTGAGGACTCCACCAAGATGATGAGTGGCAATGATGCCATAATTAGCATCACCATCCCTCTTCTCTCTGTTCTGAAATGCTCTCTGCTCACAATCAAAAAGGATGCATTGCAGGCGGTGCATGATGAGATGGAGCAAGGGACCATACAGAGTGTTTACACACAGCCCAGCCTCATCTCATCCCAACGTGGATTGGGTGACAATGAGGAAGAGTAGTAGGAGGAAGAACAGGAGCTAGTTTCATGTGCTACAAACGGTACTACCTGCACAACTGTCATACTGTCTGTACAGCACGGATGGCCTGAAGACAGGGAAGAGGAGGAGAGCATGGTCAGTCGTCCTCTTGGTGAGGACAAGGAAGTCTTGCCTGTTAGCAGTCTGGCATGCATGGCTGAGTTTATGTTATGTTGGATTTCCCATGATCCTCGCATTCTCAAAATTTTGGGTGACAGTCATTACTGGTTGGTGACACTTCTAGACCCATGCTACAAGAAGAGCTTTCTATCTCTTATTCCCGAGAAGAACAGGTCTACTAAATGGGGCAGTACCAGAAGGCCCATGTTGCGGAATTATTAAAAAAATTCCCATCTGGCAGTAGAGATCACAGTTCGTTGGACAACCACGGAGTACAGGTGAGAGAGACACAACTCCAATCCAGCAAAGGCAGGGGAACACTGGCAAAGTTTTGGGAGAGTTTTCTCAGACCCTCCCATTTCATAGGTGGGGTACTCTCACAAAGAGTGCAAACTTTTGGAAGATGCTGAGGAAGTACCTTGCTGACTATACCAACGTCCTCCATGATTCCACTTTGCATTATAATTATTGGGTATCCAAGTTGGAAAGCTGGACACATGGCATGAACTGGCTCTCTACACCTTGGAGGTCCTGGCCTCCCCTGCCGCTAGTGCTTTATCAGAGCGGGTTTTTAGTGCCGCTGGTGGAATTATAATTGATGAGTGCATCCGCCTCTCAACTGAAGATGCTGACTCTTATTAAAATGAACAAGGGCTGGATTGGGCCAGACTTCTCAACACCACCAAATGATAGCAGTGTGACATAAACTTAAATCCACAGTCTTTTTTTGGGAGGTCTATTCCCATGCACCTCTTCACACCCACACATGGGTATACGCGTCCTGTTTTTGGTTTTTGGCTATTTGCTGTTGCCCTACTCCTTCTCCTCATTCTCATCCTCTACCACCATATCACCAGGGTGACCAGTGTTCCATGATGCAACACCCACAAAATATTTTAAAAGGGTGTATATGATGCCCGTAAAAAATGGTTACACAGTATGTTCATGTACACCCCCCAGGAGTACACTTAGTTCATGGGCATTACAACTATAGGAGACCTGCTCCTTTTTAATGGGAACATTTTTTTATGAGGCCCTCATCCATGTCTCTTCCAAGGGGCATTGGAGTGCCTCAAAATTATTGGCAACCCTTGCATTCACTGCATAGGCAAACACTATGGTAGACCCACTTCCTAATAATGGGAAAATTGTTTTCAGGAGGCCCTCCTGTACATCTCTTCAAAAGGGCATTGGAGGGCCTCCAAATTTTTGGCAGCCTTTGCATTCACTGCATAGGCAAACACTATGGGAGACCCACATCCTAATAATACATTGACGTAAAACATCACCACTTGCGTGACTTAGTGGAATGTGGTGTGCTCGAGTTTGTTTATTGCGAGTCTGACAAGATGATAGCTGATGGTATGACAAAGCCATTATCAAGAGCCAAATTTGTGGACTTCAGAAGCGCAATGGGACTAACAGGATAAGTATTTGTTGAGTGGGGGTGTTGGAATATGTTTGGTGCAACAACTCCATTCCTGTCTATGAGTGTTTAATTGCTAGATTTGTAAGCTGTTCATAAAGTTAGAACAAAAAAAAAACTCCCAGAGGCTCACACAGGGAGAGCATGTGACTGTATTTCCTGTTTTTCCTGTGTCTGTGTATGGAAGATGAAGCAGCCTGCTGCAGATGCTGCAAAGGTAGAAAAACAGAAATGATTTATTCCTAATCTATTAAGCTTATCATACTGTATATTATTCCTGATTGTTCCTGAATAAAGAAGCTCTGTTGTCACACACTTGGAGAGTATCCTGAATAATCCGCTGCAAACACCTACAGTTATATGATAAAGTTTGGGCACCCCTATTAATGTTAACCTTTTTTCTTTATAACAATTTTGGTTTTTGCAACAGCTCTTTCAGTTTCATATAACTAATAACTGATGGACTCAGTTATATTTCTGGATTCAAATGAGGTTTATTGTACTAACAGAAAATGTGCAATCTGCATTTAAAACAAAATTTGACCTGTGCAAAAGTATGGGCACCTCAACATAAAAGTGACATTAATATTTTGTAGATCCTCCTTTTGCAAAAATAACAGCCTCTAGTCGCTTCTGTAGCTATTAATGAGTTCCTGGATCCTGGATGAAGGTATTTGTGACCATTCCTGTTTACAAAACAATTCCAGTTCAGTTAAGTTTGATGGTCGCCGAGCATGGACAGCCCGCTTCAAATCATCCCACAGATGTTCAATGATATTCAGGTCTGGGGACTGGGATGGCCATTCCAGAACATTGTAATTGTTACTCTGCATGGATGCCTGAGTAGATTTGGAGCGGTGTTTTGGATCATTGTCTTGCTGAAATATCCATCCCCTGCGTAACTTCAACTTCGTCACTGATTCTTGCACATTATTGTCAAGAATCTGCTGACACTGAGTTGAATCCATGCGACCCTCAACTTTAACAAGATTCCCGGTGCCGGCATTGGCCACACAGCCCCAAAGCATGATGGAACCTCCACCAAATTTTACTGTGGGTAGCAAGTGTTTTTCTTGGAATGCTGTGTTTTTAGCCTCCATGCATAACGCCTTTTTGTATGACCAAACAACTCAATCCTTGTTTCATCAGTCCACAGGACCTTCTTCCAAAATGTAACTGGCTTGTCCAAATGTGGTTTTGCATACCTCCGGCGACTCTGTTTGTGGCGTGCTTGCAGAAACGGCTTCTTTCGCATCACTCTCCCATACAGCTTCTCCTTGTGCAAAGTGCGCTGTATTGTTGACCGATGCACAGTGACACCATCTGCAGCAAGATGATGCTGCAGGTCTTTGGAGGTGGTCTGTGGATTGTCCTTGACTGTTCTCACCATTCTTCTTCTCTGCCTTAAAGATATTTTTCTTGGCCTGCCACTTCTCGGCTTAACAAGAACTGTACCTGTGTTCTTCCATTTCCTTACTATGTTCCTCACAGTGGAAACTGACAGGTTAAATCTCTGAGACAACTTTTTCTATCCTTCCCCTGAAAAGCTATGTTGAATAATCTTTGTTTTCAGATCATTTGAGAGTTGTTTTGAGGAGCCCATGATGCCACTCTTCATAGGAGAATCAAATAGGAGACCTACTTGCAAGTGGCCACCTTAAATACCTTTTCTCATGATTTGATACACCTGGCTATGAAGTTCAAAGCTCAATTTAGTGCTTCAGGAAATCAGTAAAAAGTAGTTAGGAGTGTTCAAATCAAGAAAATGATAAGGGTGCCCATACTTTTGCACTGGTCAAATTTTGTTTAAATGCAGATTGCACATTTTCTGTTAGTACAATAAACCTCATTTGAATCCAGAAATATAACTGAGTCCATCAGTTATTAGATATACGAAACTGAAATAACTGTTGTAAAAACCAAAATTGTTATAAAAAAAGTTAACATTAATAGGGGTGCCAAAACTTTAGCATATGACTGTATACTGGGTCCCATCCTGATATATATCTACTTTTCTGCCTCTGCAAAAAAAAACACAAAAAACAACAAAACAATAAAATATTCTACTCAACTTCCTCTGCTACCTTTATGTGTGGTGTCCTCTTCTGTAGCTCACAGCAGACATTGGCATGCCTGCTATGGTGACACATGAAGTCACTGCCATGCAACACCAATGCACGTTGATGTTAGCTGCCAACCTCTAATTTGCTGGCAGTGTGTATTGCAGTGCAGTGAGTGGGAGTGACACTATGCAGCAGTACACTTTAGCTGGATGTATATTGTTGTGAGTTCATTTTCCCCTTCACCATTGAGGTCTGATGAACTCCCTCTTCTGGTGAAGGAAGGTAGTGAGGCTGATTACAAAGCACCTGAGCAGAATGATGATGACTGGGTGACTGGAATTGCTGACTGGATATAAGGCAGCCGACACCCTTCTGCCTTGCGGGTGATTTCTCTGAGAGATTCTAGGAGACCAGTCTGATTCCTGCTCCTCAAAAGCTAAGTTTTCTGCTCTGTTTTTTGCATTTGTGTTTTGGTTTTGTTTTGCCTTGTTTTTCTGGATTTCTGCCTTCCCCTGCTGGGTGAGCTGAATTCCTTTTCCTGTCTTCAGAAAATACCTGAGTACTGATATAGTCTTTTTGAAGCCTAGCGTCTTCAGGGCTTTTTTCCCTATCAGTCTGTTGGCTCTTGTTTTTTAGAGGGTTTTGGCGGATTGCAGACAGCAGCTTTTCTATTCTGTCCTATTTAGTTAGCTTGGGCCCCATCATTTGCTCAGCCTGTCTTTCTATCTGTGTGAGTGTTTTTTCATCTTGCTTCACCGTCATTTATGTTGGGGGCTGCCTATTGCTTTGAGGTCTGCTCTGGGGCAGTTTAGATTTCCCTTTCTGTCTTTAGGCTATGTAGTTCTCCGGCTGTGATCGAGGGGTCTAGGGCACCGTAGGAACCCCCCACAGCTACTGCTAGTTGTTGTTGTTAGGTTCAGGGGTCTGCAATCCGATAGCTGCCAACTTCACTGGTTTTCTGGACTTAGCTAGTATTTCTGTTTTTGCCTCCTACGGTGACTCATTCATAACAGAATCACCCGCCATACCGCAGATCCTAGGGTACTCAATAGCAGGAAAGAATTGTAAAAAAAAAAAAAAAGTGTGTATCTTTTTTCCTCTATATCTCTGAGGCTGTAGGGGGAATTTTTTTTTCTCTCAATGGAGATAAAGCAATTGTCTGATCGTGTGGAGCAGCTCGTTGCGGAAGTGCGGGGAATTTCCATCTGCCTTGCTCATTCACATGCTGCTGAACCAAAGATCCCTACTCCTGATGTGTTTTTTGGGGATCGGCCTAAATTTTTGAATTTCAAAAATAATTGTAAATTATTTTTTGCCTTGAAGCCTAACTCGTCAGGGAGCTCCGCGCAGCAGGTTAAAATTCTCATCTCTTTGCTGCGTGGCGATCCCCAGGATTGGGCGTTTTCTTTGAAACCAGATGATCCTATTCTGTCTAATGTGAATGCATTTTTTCAAGCTTTGGGGTTGTGGTATGATGCTATTGATCAGGCTGAAAAGACCCTGTTGGCATTGAGCCAGGGTCGAGATACTGCAGAATTATACTGTTAAAAATTCCAAAAGTGGGCGGTCCTTACTACCTGGAATGATAATGCCTTGGCAGCTCTCTTTCGGAAGGGTTTGTCAGAAGCCGTAAAATATACTATGGTTGGATTTCCTGTTCCCTCTGGTCTTGACGATTCTATGTCATTAGCCATTCAGGTTGATCGGCGTTTACGTGAACGCAGGACTGCACGAGAGGTGTTGCCACCTGTTGAACAAGTGTCTGAACCTATGCAATGTGATAGAGTTTTGTCCAGGGAGCAATGTCAGGAGTTCAGAAGGCGTAATAAGCTGTTTTTTTTTTATGGAGATGCCTCGCATATTATTTCTGTCTGTCCTAAATGAGAGAAATGTTTTGTACACACGTTTTCTGTGGGTGGTGTTCAACCTAAGTTTCTTCTGGCAATTACTCTGATCTGCTCCCTGTCTACATTTTCCGCCAAGGCTTTTGTGGATTCGGGAGCAGCCCTGAACCTAATGGACTTGGATTTTGCTAAACGTTGTGGATTTCCGATGACACCTCTGCAGACGCCTATGCCTTTGAGGGGGATTGATGCTACTCCTTTGGCGAAAAATAAACCTCAGTTTTGGACCCAGGTGGTAATGCGGGTCGCCCCAGACCATCAAGAAAATTGCAGATTTTTGGTGTTGCATAATTTGCATGATACCATTGTTCTGGGGTTTCCCTGGTTGCAAATTCATAATCCAGTTTTGGATTGGAAATCTGTGTCTGTGGTGAGTTGGGGTTGTCGGTGTGCCCTTAGTGAGGCTCCGGTTTTTTCCACCTCTCCTCAGTCGCATGATGTTCCTGACTATTTGGCGGACTTTTGTGATGTATTTAGTGAGAATGAGTCTGCGTCTTTGCCTCCTCATAGGAGTTATGACTGTGCAATTGAACTGAGCCCGGGGTGTAAATTTCCCAAGGGTCGGCTCTTCAATTTATCTGTACCCGAGCACGAGGCTATGCGATCCTATATTAAGGAGGCGTTGGAGAAGGGTCATATTAGGCCATCCTCTTCACCCTTAGGTGCCGTTTTTTTTTTCGTGGCTAAAAAGGATGGTTCATTAAGGCCTTGTATTGATTATCGTGCCCTCAACAAAATTACTATTAAATATCAGTATCCGTTACCCCTGATTTCGGATCTATTCTCCAGAGTTAAAGGTGCTTGCTGGTTTACCAAGCTTGACCTCAGGGGGGCGTATAGTCTTATCCGCATTAAGCATGGGGATGAATGGAAGACGGCGTTTAATACTCCGGAGGGACATTTTGAGTACCCGTTTCGGCTCACTAATGCCCCTTCTGTCTTCCAGTGCTTCATGAACGACATTTTCCGGGACGTTGTGGATACATTTTTGATTATCTATCTGGATGATATTTTGATCTTCTCCAAGTATTGGGATTCTCATGTGGAACATGTTCGGACTGTGTTCCGGATCTTGAGGGAGAATTCCCTGTATGTCAAGGGATCGAAATGCCTTTTTGGGGTACAGAGGATTTCATTTTTGGGATTCATTTTGTCTCCGTCAACTATTGAAATGGACCCGGCCAAGGTACAGGCCATTTATGATTGGGTTCAGCCCACTTCTTTGAAGGCCCTCCAGAAGTTTTTGGGTTTGGCTAATTTTTATCGGAAATTTATAGCAAAATTTTCTAGCATTGCCAAGCCATTGACTGATCTGAAGGGTGCTGATGTGTTGAATTGGTCTCCGGAGGCTGTTTCTTCCTTTCAGGAGCTGAAGCGAAGATTCACTTCTGCCCCGGTTGTCATGGTATGCCTAGGTTACTTTAGGCAAAAACCCCGGGACCCCTGCGATGTCCCTCAGACTAGGGGAACCCTGTCTGTCCCTCTACCCAGGGTTTACACTGAAGGTGTGCCTGCCTGAGCCTCCACCCTGTCCCTGTCTCCTGTCCAGCCCTAAGCTGAACCCACCACCCTCCACCCAGTGAGGGGACCAGACACCAGACCCCACAAATACGTATGGACAGGGGTAAAAGAAACACCACACCGTTAATACACAAGGGAATACAATAATGTGCAAGGGCAACCAAATATATATATAACAGATTGGAGAAAGAACCACTGAGGGATATACTGCACCAGATATCAGACGCTCCAACACCACTACTGCTGACCGGTATTGCTAGCACTAGGCTAAAGCTATAGTCGGCGACGCCCATAGTCAGGACGAACTATTTAAAGACCAAGGGCGTGGCCCAGCCCTCAGCCAGCATGACAACCTGGTTAACCCTATCCCGACTGGAACAGAATACCCAACAGGGTATTACCGCTGTCTGCCGGACACCCTGGTGTGAACAGTGTCCGACATGACAGTACCCCGCCTTCTACGAGGGACCTCCGGAACCTCACCATGACGAGGACCTGGCTTGTCCGGATGGCGACGATGGAACATAGTAACCAGTCGATCAGCATGAATGTCAGAGGCCGGCACCCATGTCCTCTCCTCAGGACCATAGCCACGCCAGTGGACCAGGTACTGTAGAGTGCGACGCACAACCCTAGAGTCCACCACTTTGGACACCTCAAATTCTAACGCGCCATCCACCAAGACGGGAGGTGGTGGCCCGGGGGAACCATCCACCAAACCCACGACCTTCTTTAGCAATGCTTTGTGAAATACATTATGAATCTTATACACAGCCGGCAACTCCAAACGAAATGCCACTGGGTTGATCACTGCGGAGATTCTAAATGGGCCAATGAACCTGGGACCCAACTTAAGTGACGGTATTTTGAGCTTAATGTTCCTAGTAGATAACCACACCCAATCACCCACACACAGGTCCGGACCTGGCACACGTCTGCAGTCAGCCACCCGTTTGTACCTGGAACCCACCTTCAACAAGCGCTGCTTGACTCTCTTCCAAACAGATGACAATTGAGCTCCCAACTGGTCCTCTTCAGGGACGCCAACTGAGCACCCCTGACGCAAGGTGCAAAATTGAGGATGTTGACCATACACACAAAAAAAAGGAGATTCCCCAGACGATTCCTGGCAATGGTTGTTTATTGCGAATTCTGCCAGAGGAAGAAACGCTGACCACTCTTCCTGATTGTCGGAAATAAAGCAGCGCAAGTATTGCTCCAGGTTTTGGTTCATCCGCTCAGTCTGTCCATTCGACTGAGGGTGGAAAGCCGATGAATGAGATAATTTGATTCCAAGGCGAGAACAAAAAGCTCTCCAAAACTTTGCCACAAACTGCGTACCTCGATCAGACACAATGTCAGACGGGACACCATGAAGTCTGACCACCTCGTGAATAAATATCTGAGCAAGAGTCTTAGCATTGGGCAAAGACGGTAAAGCAACGAAATGTGACATTTTGGAGAACCTATCAACAATTACCAAAATGACCGAGTTCCCTGCCGAGGCGGGCAAGTCAGTAATAAAATCCATGGAAATCTCAGTCCATGGCTTACTGGGCACCCCGAGAGGCTGCAAGCTACCAGCGGGACGGGAACGAGGAGTCTTGGCCCGTGCGCACGTGGTACAGGCAGCCACATATGAGGCCACATCCTGCCGGATTTTAGGCCACCAAAAACGACGCGATACCAGTTCCAGAGTGCTCTTAACCCCTGGATGACCTGCCAGTACCGTGTCGTGATGTTCGCCCAACACTCTAGAGCGTAGATGTAGTGACACAAAAGATTTATTAGCAGGCAACCCCGGCGGTACCACCTCCTGAGCCTCCGCAATTTCTGCCTCAATCTCTGTCGTGATGGCAGATACCACCACACCCTTTTGGAGAATAGGCACCGGCTCTTCACATAACTCTCCACCAGGAAAACACCTGGATAAAGCGTCTGCCTTAACATTCTTCGACCCAGGTCGATAGGTAACAATGAAGTTGAACCGGGTGAAGAATAATGCCCAGCGAGCCTGTCTGGAGGACAGGCGCTTAGCAGATTCTAAATAAAGCAAATTCTTATGGTCGGTTATCACAGTAATCTGATGAACAGCCCCCTCCAAGAAGTGTCGCCACTCCTCAAATGCCAATTTGATGGCCAATAGTTCCCTGTTGCCAATATCATAATTACGCTCCGCAGGTGACAGCTTCTTGGAGAAGAAGGCACACGGATGCAACTTGGCCCAAGAAGGGCCCTGAGACAGTACAGCCCCCACTCCAACCTCCGACGCATCCACCTCCACGACAAACGGTAAGGAGACATCGGGCTGCACCAGAATGGGCGCTGAGGCAAAACTATTCTTGAGGAATTCAAACGCCTGTACCGCAGGCTCAGACCAGTCAGAAAAGTCGGTACCCTTCTTAGTCATGTCAGTCAGTGGTTTGGCAATCATAGAGAAGTTCTTAATAAATTTCCTATAGTAATTGGAGAAGCCAAGAAATCGCTGAAGCGCCTTAAGATTATCAGGCCGATCCCAATGTAGTACCGCCTGCACCTTTGCGGTGTCCATCTTAAAACCTGAGGCGGAGATTATATAACCCAAGAACGGTAGCTCCTGTACGAAAAACACACATTTTTCAAGCTTGACATAGAGCCTGTTCTCTCTGAGCAACTGCAGAACCTGTCTAACATGCTCTATATGTGTATCATGGTCGCGAGAGAAAATGAGGATGTTGTCAAGATAAATTATAACAAACCTCCCCAACAACTGAGAGAAGACATCATTAATGAAGTGTTGAAAGACCGCCGGTGCCATAGTCAACCCAAACGGCATTACCAAACTCTCAAAGTGACCCTCAGGGGTATTGAACGCTGTCTTCCACTCATCCCCCTGACGGACTCTTATAAGATTGTACGCCCCCCTGAGGTCCAGTTTGGAGAACCACCTGGCACCAACCACTTGGTTGAATAAATCGGGTATAAGTGGCATAGGGTAAGGATCACGGACCGTAATCTGGTTGAGTTCTCTGAAATCCAGACACGGGCGTAAACCGCCGTCCTTCTTTTTAACAAAGAAGAAGCCAGCAGCCAGAGGAGAAGAGGAAGGTCTAATATGACCCTTGCTCAGGCTATCCGCAATGTATTCCTTGAGAGCTAGCCTCTCGGGACCTGAGATATTAAACATTCTAGCTTTAGGTAACTTGGCCCCTGGTTTCAACCTAATAGCACAGTCATAGGGGCGATGCGGTGGTAGTTCCGAACAACCCTTCTCAGAAAATACATCCGCATAATCCAGCAACGGCTCCGGGATACTGGGGGTCAAAGCGGAAATACATGTAGCCAGGCACCTCTCCTGACACTCCCTGCTCCACTGAATTATGTCCTGGGTCTTCCAATCAATAACAGGATTATGCATTGACAACCATGGAAAGCCCAGAACCATCTGAGCCGGTAAGTTACTAAGCACCTTACAAGTTACCCGCTCTGAGTGTAATACTCCGATGTGGAGTTGTATATCCAACACACACTCTGTGATCTCCCCTTGAGACAACGGGGAAGCATTGATGGTAACCACCCGGATGGGGTTCGGCAATTTCTCCACCGGAAATCCCGCTGTATGCGCGAACCTCTCATCAATGAGATTGGCAGCTGAGCCACTATCAATAAATACTGTAATAGAGAGCATTTGCCCCCCAAGTACCACCCTAGCAGGGAGCATACACTGGGAAACCATGACGGAGGATACACAAAGGCTCAGACTAGACTCCTCCAAACCCTCTGAGCCTATCAGTTTTCCGCCGGCGCGCCCTTCTTAGGTACCAGGGGGCAAGCGTTAATAAAATGTCCTCCTTTGCCACAAAAAAAACAGAGCCCCTGCCTTCTGTGCCAAGGACGTTTAGGCTTGTTACTCGGTGACTGTGCTATACCAGCGATCTGCATGGGTTCCACGGATTCACCTGCGGCAACCTCACCGACCACTCCCCCACCTCCCGGAGGCAACGAAACCAGCGCCCCCTGACGGAGACGTCGGTCTATGCGTACTACAAGTGCCATCGCAGCCTCCAGAGAGGCGGGAGTCTCGTACATTAGGAGAGTCTGTTTAACCCTTCCAGAAACCCCATGCAAAAATTGACTTCTAAGCGCAGGGTCATTCCACTGCGTGTCCACCGCCCAGCGCCGGAATTCCGTGCAGTAATCCTCAGCTGGTCGATCACCCTGTAGCAGTGAGCGTATCTTAGACTCTGCTAAGTTTAATCTATCCGGATCGTCATAGATCAAACCCAGAGCAGAGAAAAAAAAAATCTACAGATTCAAATGCCTGTGAGTCTGAAGGGAGTGAAAAGGCCCAGGCCTGTGGGTCACCACTCAGCAAATAAATCACCAAGCCCACGCGTTGAGCCTCATTACCTGAGGAATGTGGACGCATACGGAAATACAATTTGCATGATTCACGAAACACCGTGAACTTACCACGATCACCAGCAAATCGTTCAGGAAGGGGAAACTTGGGCTCAGCTGCCCTGGCTGCAGCCTCAGCAGGTACTGCAGGAGCTGACAGGCCTTGTTGCTGGACCGCCCCCCTGAGTTCAGTGACCTGTATGGATAGAGCCTCCAGCTGCTTGGTTAGGGAAAGTATAGGATCCATAGTAAGTAACCCCTATATTCCCTATCTATACTTCTTTTTTTCTTTTTTTTTTCTCTCACTTTATAATTTGGGCCGACTATAATGTCATGGTATGCCTAGGTTACTTTAGGCAAAAACCCCGGGACCCCTGCGATGTCCCTCAGACTAGGGGAACCCTGTCTGTCCCTCTACCCAGGGTTTACACTGAAGGTGTGCCTGCCTGAGCCTCCACCCTGTCCCTGTCTCCTGTCCAGCCCTAAGCTGAACCCACCACCCTCCACCCAGTGAGGGGACCAGACACCAGACCCCACAAATACGTATGGACAGGGGTAAAAGAAACACCACACCGTTAATACACAAGGGAATACAATAATGTGCAAGGGCAACCAAATATATATATAACAGATTGGAGAAAGAACCACTGAGGGATATACTGCACCAGATATCAGACGCTCCAACACCACTACTGCTGACCGGTATTGCTAGCACTAGGCTAAAGCTATAGTCGGCGACGCCCATAGTCAGGACGAACTATTTAAAGACCAAGGGCGTGGCCCAGCCCTCAGCCAGCATGACAACCTGGTTAACCCTATCCCGACTGGAACAGAATACCCAACAGGGTATTACCGCTGTCTGCCGGACACCCTGGTGTGAACAGTGTCCGACATGACACCGGTTTTGCAGCAACCTGATGTCTCACTCCCGTTCCAGGTAGAGGTGGACGCTTCTGAGATTGGTGCAGGAGCTGTTTTGTCCCAAAAGGATCCTGTAACATCTAAAATGAATCCCTGTGCTTTCTTTATCCGAAAGTTCTCTCCATCTGAACGTAACTATGATGTGGGGAATCGGGAACTGTTAGCCATGAAATGGGCATTTGAGGAGTGGAGACATTGGTTGGAGGGAGCTAAACATCAAGTCGTGGTCCTCACTGACCACAAGAATTTGATTTACCTGGAGTCGGCCAAACGCTTGAACCCTAGACAGGCTAGGTGGGCCTTGTTTTTTACATGTTTTGATTTTGTGGTCTCTTTTCTTCCTGGCACTAAGAATGTCAAGGCAGACGCCCTCTCTAGGAGCTTCTTTGCTGATTCTCCTCTGGTGACCAAGCCTGCTACCATCTTAGGCGAAGGGGTAGTTCTTTCTGCCATCTTGCCCGATTTGAGACGTGCTCTGGAAGAGTTCCAGGAGGACAAACCTGAGCGTTGTCCCAGTGGAAAGTTGTATGTTCCTGACCAGTGGAAGAAGAGAGTGATGTGTGAAGTTCATTGCTCTGCATTGGCTGGTCATCCAGGTATTTTTGGTACTAGAGATCTGGTGAGTCGGTCTTTTTGGTGGCCCGCCTTGTCTCGTGATGTCAGGAATTTTGTGCAGTCCTGTGGGACTTGCTCCCGGTCTAAACCTTGTTCTCGCTCTAGTGGGTTGTTGATGCCTTTGCCGGTCCCCAGGAAGCCATGGACCCATATTTCAATGGATTTCATCTCTGATATGCCTGTCTCTCAGAGAATGACTGTTATTTGGGTGATTTGTGATGGGTTCTCTAATATGGTTCATCTTTACCACTCCCTAAGTTGCCATCTTCCTCCGAGTTGGTGCCCCTGTTTTTGCAACAGGTGGTACGCTTGCACGGGATTCCAGAGAACATTGTATCTGACAGAGGAGTTCAGTTTGTGTCTAGATTTTGGAGGACTTTCTGTTCCAAGCTGGGAATTCAGTTGTCCTTCTCCTCTGCTTTTCACCCTCAGACCAATGGGCAGACGGAGAGAACAAACCAAACCTTGGAGTCGTACTTGAGATGTTTTATTTCCGCTGATCAGGATGATTGGGTTTCATTTTTACCCTTGGCCGAATTTGCTTTAAATAATAGAGCTAGTTCTGCCACTTTGATGTCACCTTTTTTTTGTAACTTTGGGTTTCATCCTCGATTTTCTTCAGGGCAGGTGGAGCCTTCTGCCTGCCCAGGTGTTGACACTGTGGTGGAGAGAATGCACCAGATCTGGGACCAAGTGGTGGATAAGTTATCTCTCTCCCAGGAAAAGGCCCAGCGGTTTTCCAACCGACATAGGACCATTGGTCGCCAGTTTAAGGTTGGTGATATGGTTTGGTTATCATCAAAAAATATCGCTATGAAGGTGGCTTCTCCTAAGTTTAAGCCTAGATTTATTGGACCTTACAAGATTTTGGAGATTATTAATCCGGTCTCTTTTCGTTTGGCTCTTCCTGTCACATTTAAAATTCATAATGTGTTTCATAAGTCCTTGTTGAAGAGGTTTGTTGAACCAGTTGTTCCTGGGGTGGCACCTGTATTAGTTGAAGGTAACATGGAATATGAGGTAGAGAAGATACTTGATTCCCATCTGGCTAGATGGAGACTCCAGTATTTGGTTAAGTGGAAGGGTTATGGTCAGGAGGATAATTCCTGGGTCTCTGCCTCTGATATTCATGCCAAAAGATTGGTGCGTGCCTTTCATCGGGCTCACCCTGATCGCCCTGGTGGCGTGGATGAGAGTTCGGTGACCCCTCCTCAAGGGGGAGGTGCTGTTGTGAGTTCATTTTCCCCTTCACCATTGAGGTCTGATGAACTCCCTCTTCTGGTGAAGGAAGGTAGTGAGGCTGATTACAAAGCACCTGAGCAGAATGATGATGACTGGGTGACTGGAATTGCTGACTGGATATAAGGCAGCCGACACCCTTCTGCCTTGCGGGTGATTTCTCTGAGGGATTCTAGGAGACCAGTCTGATTCCTGCTCCTCAAAAGCTAAGTTTTCTGCTCTGTTTTTTGCATTTGTGTTTTGGTTTTGTTTTGCCTTGTTTTTCTGGATTTCTGCCTTCCCCTGCTGGGTGAGCTGAATTCCTTTTTGCTCTGTCTTCAGAAAATACCTGAGTACTGATATAGTCTGTTGGCTCTTGTTTTTGAGAGGGTTTTGGCGGATTGCAGACAGCAGCTTTTCTATTCTGTCCTATTTAGTTAGCTTGGGCCCCATCATTTGCTCAGCCTATCTTTCTATCTGTGTGAGTGTTTTTTCATCTTGCTTCACCGTCATTATATGTTAGGGGCTGCCTATTGCTTTGGGGTCTGCTCTGGGGCAGTTTAGATTTCCCTTTCAGTCTTTAGGCTATGTAGTTCTCCGGCTGTGATCGAGGGGTCTAGGGCACCGTAGGAACCCCCCACGGCCACTGCTAGTTGTTGTTGTTAGGTTCAGGGGTCTGCAATAGCTGCCAACTTCACTGGTTTTCTGGACTTAGCTAGTATTTCTGTTTTTGCCTCCTACGGTGACTCATTCATAACAGTATATCTTCTACACCCCTGTTGATGCACATGAGCAGACAGAGTAGTACCATCTGAGCAACCAGATTCAGTTGTATCTGGACTATGTCCTTTCTCCAGCAGATATCCTGAGCCCTGACTTCATGGATTCTGTGTCAGCTTATTGGACCAGTGGCTCAGCTCATCAATAGACACCTTTATTATGCCAGCATATACACCTCTCCTTCATCTCTCTGCCAGAGTTAGTGCTGCAACAAATAGCGACAGTATCAGCTACAGTCTATTTGACAAGATGAATTAGCTGTAAGAGATTAGATGTAACAAATTGATGCACTTCCATAAACAAAGATACCACCTTTAACAGCCAGGTTCAGTCATAGCAGGACAACATCCTTTCTCAGTCAGATACTCTGAGCCCGATCACTTGGACTTTTAGCTCAGCAGATTGGCCCAGTAGTTAAATGTGGCCCAATTCAACGTAGGTGTACTGCTTTATTCAGCTTCCAATGTCAGCACAAATGGTGGCTTTGTCACACCCAAGAGAATTACATTTTTCTCCACTAGAGTGGAAAACATGACAGTTGTCAAAATAAATCAGGCATGGATCAGTGAGAATTTTCTGTCACTTGCAACAGATGTCTGTGATTAGATGGACTGTAGCAATTAAGTCTTTTTTTTGCTAAAATTGCCTCAGAATTCTGGTGCATTTCACCATTTCACTTAGTAAATCCCCCCACTTTGTGGAAGTGAATGTCAGAGTGGCAACACAGCCAAAGAGTGAAAGTTACTGAAAAGTCACACTATTCAGATACATCGTAGTTCATCCACAGAAATTTCTGCAATGATCCATCACCAGGGGCCTACATTGAAATCACGGGGTCCCATAGCTGAAGACCTAATTGGCCCCACCCCTAAAAATAAATAAATGATATTCAGTGGGGTCACAGAAGAGCATATCTCATAACTTTGCAGCCCTTACAAAGTAGTTTTGCTGCTATTGAAGCCCCCTCGAGGTCCCACTCACAAAGATACCTCTTTCATGACCCCCCTTAAAGTAGGATTCCAACAATTGTGCCCCCCAAACACAGTATGATTCCCACATAGTGAATTCCTCCACGGTACCCTCTACACACACAATATGATGACCCTACAAAACCACTATCTGCCCGTAAAGTATGATACCCCCACAATGACCTTAACACAGAGTAATGGCCCTCATAGTCACCCACACTGAGTATGATGGCCCCAACAGAGCCCTCCAAACAATGACAGCCCCCACACAGCCTTCCAAACAGTATGATGGCCCGTACATTTAATAGTGGTCCCCACACATCCCTTCAAATAGTACACTGACCCACACAAAACCCTCTACTCTGCATAATGATCCTCACAAAACCCTCCTCACTGTTTAATGACCTGCAACAATTGAGCCCCAACACAGTTCTCCAAACAGTATAATGGCTTCCACACAGCCCTCCAAACAGTATAATGACCCCACAAAACACTCCACATTGTAAAATGGCCTACACACATTATATTAGTCTCCACTAGACCTCTAAACAGTATAATAACCCGTCACATAGCCTTGTAAACAGTACAATGGCAACTACTCAACCCTTTACACATTGACCCCTGAACAACGTCACCATAATATAATGGACCCAACACATTATATTGGCCACCAAGGAGCACTCCAAATTGCATAATAGCCCCCAAATAGCACTCCAAATAGTATGATGGACCCGACATAGTCCTCCAAATAGTATAATGGCCCACACAAAGTACTCATTTATTAGAAAAAATATACTCGCCTTTCCTCGTTTTCCCAATACTCTGGTCTCTAATGTGTGTTGTCTGATCCTCTGCACTGCTTGGCATAGAGGGGGGCGATGTAGTGATATTATCAGACACAGAGGGAGCATGATGTGGAAGACGGAGTTGATGGCTCCTTTTTCCATCATTGCTTTTAACTGTATCCACATTCAAGATTCACATACAATTGAAGATGTGATGATGGGCTAGAGGGGGACTCGGTGGCGGAACATCTCCCATCAACTCACAGGACTCATAGCAGTCGCGTGGTCTGCCGCTAATAGCGGCACGCCAAGGGTCATCATGTATTCTTACATTGTGACAGTGATACCACAAGCACACAATGGCCAAAGGAGGGGGAATGACCACAAGTGGTGTGTTTGGCCACAGGTGCCCAATCACCTGTTTTTCATCTAATATATTATTAGAATTATTTTGTATTGTGAACAGTATAGCTGTAAAGATGTGCAGATTGCTGGTTGTTGAACAAAAAATTACTTACTACAAAACAAACTTAATTATACTAAGATATATTTATACCCTCGAAGTATTGCTAATTTCCAAATAATCTTCACGTCTGCAAGATTAACATATGCAAAATATGCATATTAATATGCAAAATAATTCCTAATGAATGTATCGTAATCCATTAATTCGTCTACTTCATTTTATTCCTTAAATGTAGGTCCTATAATTCGCTCATCTTTTTTTTATTTTTGCAGCTCATACAATTCATATCTACATACTGCTGATTTTTTTCTTCACAACATTGAGAAAATCCTTCCACTTATTTATTTTTACACTTCTAACACACTTATCTACTATGGCAGCCAAGTTAAGCTGCTATTTAATATATCAAAGATGTTCTCTTACTGGGCTGAATATTATACATAGACTAACTGAAGTGTTTATACTTAAATATGTCCTTCATATTTGTCATAAACTACTCAGCTGCAGCACAAATAAATTGTGACGTCCGTCCGCTGATCTGGACTGCAGTAGGGACAGCACCCCGAGAAACCCCGAGACCCTTAACCCTTATACAGGGATCTGAAATTGTAGCAAGGCCCAGGGAGTGGCTGTCTGGTGGAGTAGTGCGCCAGAGCAGGACGGTCGCCAATAGGGAAGAAGGCAGGGAACCAAAAACGTAGTCAGAAACCGGGAGAGCAGCGGACATACAGAAACGGCAGGCAGTGGCAGAGTCGACAGTCCAGGCCAAGATCACAAAACAGGAGGGCGGCAAAGGTACAAAAACAGCAGGCAGTAGCAGAGTCGAATATCCAGGCCAAGGTCACAAACCTGGAGAATAGCAGAGGTACAGAATCGTCAGGCAGTAGAGGGGTCAGAAATCCAGGCTGAGGTCACAGTCAAACAATAGCAAATCACACAGTAGCACATAGGGGAACCAAGAATATATCCGGTGGCTTGCAAGACCAGTCCCAATGTATTTGAGGGATCAGGTCCTCCCTCACAGGCTCCCGGACTGATGATGTCATCAGGACCGCTCCCAGGACCAGGCCAGATGCACCAACCCCTTCTTGACTGACAGAGGAGCAGAGCCTGCGTCCATCAGATGCCTGCGCAGGAGCCCCTTCTCTGTCGCCGCCATCACTCGGGGGCGAACCACGATGCCTCCCAGTGGCCGAAGCAGGAACAGCAGGCCCCGAGTCTGACGGCGACGTGACAGTCCGGCGCCTCCTAGTGGCCAAGAACGGGACAGCAGGCCCCGAGTCTGATGGCGACGTGACAGTCGGGCGCCTCCTAGTGGCCGAGGCCGGGATAGCAGGCCCCGATTCTGACGGCGATGTGACAGTACCCCCCCTCTAAGAGGGGCCTCCGGACCCTCAAAACCCAGTTTGTCAGGGTGAAGGAGATGAAATCTCCTAATTAATGCTTTGGCATGGATGTTCCCCGCGGGGACCCAGGACCTTTCCTCCGGGCCGTAGCCCTTCCAATATACAAGATACTGTATGGAGCCTCTCACAAGGCAGAAGTCAAGGATACCCTGGACTTCATACTCCAAGGTACCCCTGACCGAAACAGGAGGAGGAGACTGGACAGGGTGAATTGGGGAGCGATACAGCTTGAGGAGAGACTTGTGAAACACGTTGGGCAACTTAAATGACTGAGGAAGTTTTAGACGGAAGGCTACTGTGTTAATCACTTCTATAATTTCGTATGGGCCAATAAATCTGGGCCCCAGTTTGGCAGATGGCACTTTAAGCTTGATGTTTTTGGTAGATAGCCAAACCTTGTCTCCAACTCCCAGGTGCGGCCCCTTAGATCGCCGTCTGTTCGCAGCCGAAGCCTGTCTAACCTGGGCCCCTTTCAAGTTCGAGTTTACCTCAGACTAAATCGTTTTTAAGCGATGTATATTTTTCTCTACCCCAGGGAGCTCCGACATCCTGGCCGAGAATGAACCAAAGCGCGGATGCAGTCCTTGGTTGCAGAAAAAGGGGGTAGTCTTAATGGAGTCCTGGTATCGATTATTTAGGGCAAACTCATCTAATGGCAGATGTTCCACCCAATCGGACTGATGTTCTGACACACAGCGGAGGTATTGCTACAGAGCCTGGTTGGTACGCTTGGTTTGACCATTGGTTTCGGGGTGGTAGGCAGAGGAGAAGGACAACTCAATACCAATGTGTTTGCAGAACGCCTTCCAGAATTTTGAGATGAACTGGGTACCTCTGTCAGACACAATATTCACCGGAGCACCGTGAAGACGTACAACATGCACAATGAACAGTTTACTCAAGGTTTCTGAGTTAGGTAACCCAGACAGGGGGACAAAATGACACTGTTTGCTGAACCTGTCCACCACCACCCAGATACACGTTTTTCCATCTGAGGGCGGCAGGTCCGTAATGAAGTCCATGGAGATGTGGGTCCATGGACTCTCAGGCGTGGGCAAGGACTGGAGCCAGCCGGCAGGGCAATTATGGGGGGACTTGGCGCGGGCACAGACTTCACACGCTGAAACATAGTCTTTACAGTCCTTAACCACCATCGGCCACCAAAAGTTCCCAGTTGCCAGTCTGGTGGTATGATTGAGACCAGGATGGCCTGCCAGAACAGAGTCATGCGATTCTTTAAGAACTTGTAGGCGAAACGTAGCCGGGACGAACAATTTTTTGGGGGGCGTAGTGTCAGGAGCTTGTTCTGGGGACCTACGGATCTCCTCCAGAAGGTCCAAAGACACTGCCGACACAACGATCCCATTGGCCAATATCAGGACTGGCTCACAGTCCTCGGCTTGTGAGGGGCAAAAACAGCGAGAGAGGGCATCTGCCCTCTCATTTTTAGTACCAGGGCGAAAGGTGATTAAAAAATCAAACCTAGAGAAGAACAAGGCCCACCTTGCCTGTCTAAGATTTAGTCTTTTAGCTGACTCCAGGTAGGTCAGGTTCTTGTGATCAGTAATTACAGTGATCTTATGTTTGGCGCCTTCAAGGAAGTGGCGCCATTCCTCGAAGGCCCATTTGATTGCCAATAATTCCCGATTACTTATATCATAGTTTTTCTCAGTGGCAGAGAATTTACGGGAAAAAAAAGCACATGGGCGAAGCTGAGTGAGGGATGCGGTGCCTTGCGATAGCACTGCTCCCACTCCGACTTCAGAGGCATCTGCTTCTACAATAAATGGGCAGTCCAGATCAGGCTGAACCAAAACCAGGTTGGCCACAAAGCACTCCTTTAGAGTAGAAAATGCCTGAATTGCCTCAGGGTTCCAATTGGCCACGTCTGCCCCTTTCCGGGTCAAATCCGTGAGTGGTTTGGCAATTTCTGAGAAACCCCTGATGAACTTGCGGTAGTAATTAGCAAACCCTAAAAATCGCTGCAGCGCTTTTAGCGACTTGGGTTGCACCCAAGCTTTAATAGGTTGGATCTTGGCAGGATCCATGCGGAACCCTTTGCCTGATACCATGTACCCTAAAAACTGTACCTACTCAACAAGAAAAACACATTTCTCCAGTTTAGCAAACAAGGAGTGTTCTCGCAGTCTCTGCAGCACAGAAAAGACGTGTTGAGCGTTTGTCACAGGGTCTGCAGAGTAAATCAAAATGTCATCTAAATACATGACGACATACACCCCACAAATGTCTCTGAAAATATCATTAATGTCACAGTCACATGTGTCTGGACGCAGCGAGTACCGCAAGGCGAACCCATATGACTCACGGGACCCTGGATGCACTGCCTCCAGTGGGGCGAATTTAAATAATAACACGTGCAGCTGGAAACGCCGCCTCCAACAGGCGAATTTAGGTATTACACATAAATCTGGAAACCCCGCATCCAGTAAGGCGAATTTAAATAATAAAGGGGAAACCTGGGTAACATGATGGTGATTTTTTCCTGCCTCTTGAGGTCTTAGTTTCCAGCTCAGTTCCTGCCTTCTCAAGCTAAGTTGTCTTTGCTAATGTTCACATTTGATTTGGTTTGGTCTATTCAGTTTCTTTTGTGGTCAGCCAGCCCCGGCTGGGGCGGTGCTCAATTTCGACTCTTATGTCACTGTATGTGCCAGCTTGTTTTTTGTCCCTTATTAGATTGGCCTCTTTTTGCTCTGTTCTCAGAATATGCCAGAGTGTTGATATAGTGGGAGAAGTCTAGTGACTTCAGGGTATTTTTTGCTATCAGAAGTGTGGGACATTTTTGCAGGGTTTTTTGGCATGATTGCAGACAGTATCTTTCCTTTCCTGTCCGTTCTAGCTAGTGTGGGCCCCATCGTTTGCTCGGCCTATTTTCCTACCTGTGTTCGTGTTTTCATCTTGTCTCACCATCAATACATGTGTGGGGGCTGTTTATTCCTTTGGGGTCTGCTCTGGGGCAGTTTTAGATTTCCCCTTTTCTTGCTTTAGGCTTATTTAGTCCTCCAGCTGTGATGAGGCATCTAGAATCATCGTAGGTACGCTCCATGGCTGCTGTTAGTTGTGGGGCTAGGATCAGGGGTCTGCAATCTGTGTAGTTACCAACCTCTCTGGTTTTCTGTGACTTGGCTTGGTCTTGTTTTCCTCCTCGGTGACCCATTCATAACACCGTACAGTCTGATCCATAGTGCCCATACAGCCTGGTTCACACTGCCCATACAGTCTGATTCAGTGAGCTGGTACAGCCTGGTGCACAGTGCACTTACAGCCTTTTGATCACTGTGATATACCCTATCTCAGTGATCAAAAGCACAACGATTAGTGAATATGACAGCACTTGGGTGGTGCCTTGCTGTGCACCCCTTCGATCATCCCCCTATGTCATCCCTCTAGTAAATTTTTTTTTTTTTTTTTTTTTTTTTTTATCATTTTTATTTCTTTCATTCGTTGCTGTTAGGGTTATACTTAGGATGAAGATTAAGGTGAGGAGTAGGGTTGGGGACTTTTCAAAAGTAAAAAAAATTATGACAATATGACAACACATTCAATATGACTACCTAATGTTAAAAAGTTATGTGTAAAAATGCACACTATTTCTCTGGATGAAATCCTTGTTTCCAAACTTGGGTCACTCATGGGTGGTTTCTGCTGTTTGGGTGCCTTAAGGGCTCTGCAAATACAACATGGTTTCCACAATCTATTTCAGACAAATTTTTGTTTCAAAATTCAAATATTGCTCTTTCTGTTCCCAGCCCTGCTACTTGCCGAAACAGAACTTTTTGAGAACATGTGGAGCATTGCCACGTAAGAAAGTGGGCAACAAACTGTAGGGTTGAAATTTTCGTGTTACCTCATGCAAAAGTAAAAAAAAATAGGGCTAACCCCACATTTTAGAGGTAAAATTTAACCTGAATTTTCCTGAAAGCAGCATTTGAGGGGTGCTGGTTTAAAATGGTATCACTTTTGGGGAGTTTACAATATATAAGCCCCTCAAACTCCATTAAAATCTGAATAGGTTACTAAAGAAATAGGTTTTGTAACGTTGTTGACAAAATGTGAAATTGCTTATGGGAGTTTATATCGCAGGACAGGGAAAGGCAGCAGATGATTTACCACTTTTTTTAACTTCTTGAAAGTGGGGATATTAGAGAAAATGTGGTAGATTTGGTCCTTTTTTTATTACAGCATAGTTTGAATTGTGAATTAGAATGCTGTTCACTCATCGCAGTAATTTTTTTGCAATATTTTTTAAAATTGCATCAAAAACAGTTTTTTTCATATTGCAACACTTGGCATGCCAGCAAAGAATTTAATTACTTAAGAATGAATACCAAAGTGTTCACTATAACATTCACACATAAAATAAAAAATACATTTTATTGCCCAAAATTAAAAGCATTTTTAAATATACTTTATAAACACAAGGTTCAAAGAGGAATGATCAAGTAAATAGGAATGATAAATCCTAGTAAACTGGATGAGGATTCACTTCTATAGAATACTAAAGATGGCGCTGTTAATATAAACAGTCTAATATTCACCCAAGTAGAAAATAAGGTGTCACTGCTTAACCATAATGTAGCATAAGGACCACCACAACTGCCTCAACGCGCATCTTCTACAGGTGCTTTCTCAAGGGGAGTGTGTCTGCTAACCTGTCCTGCATCCCTTATATGTCCAATATTGTTCACATAAGGGTCAATCAGGTGGTGCAAGTGATGTGATTCACACACCGCCGGTGCATCTATATTCTGGCACTGACTTCCAGTACACGTCAGGAGAAAATAACTCCATGATGTCAGTGAAGCGTGCTGACAGTATTAAGAGGCCTTTAAAGTTGCAAGAATGTAGGGGTTAGTGAGCATGCGCTCACAGGCGCCATTTTTTTCTGTCCATAGGCAATAGCCATTTTGTATGGTATCATTGCGGTGTGATTATACTGACATCTAGTGGGGAAAAGTGCCAAGTGCAAGGTGCAATTGTGATCAGCTTTTCTAGTAAATCGTGAAACATTGTAAGTAATGCCATAATACGGTATCATTAGTTAACTATATATAATAATGATAAAATAAAGACAATAATAAGAGAGGGAATTTGTGATCACTAACTTTATTTCATGCAATAGTTCATATGTTGTGCATTTTGCCACTTGTCCATGCTCTAAGATATATGTGAGTCTCACATCATGGGAGCTACGTATTCGGACAAGGGAACATGTTAGAGACATTGTTGCGGCACGAGAGGTGGAGGACATTTCTTTGCTTAAGACCAAACATTTTAAGTTATTTCATCACTCGGATCCCATTTCAATTGGGATAGTAAATTTATTGTTTCTACATCCAATAGATTTGCAAGAACATGCGTTATCGAATAGCCATTGCTATCAGTTTTTATGTATTTTATCTCCAACATTAGAGCAGGTCAATAAAGAGTAAAGGACGGTAAGCGCATCCTGAATCCTTATTAATAATGAAGTAGTCTGGCATCAGTTCCTTTTACATAAACATTATCATTCAACTGTAACCTCAGTAAAGTAATATTTTGTTTTACTAATGTTAACTCAATACTTAAACAATCATTTAAGGAGTAACTGTTTTAGTTTTTACTTCATAAATCAATAATACATATGAACATAAGATACTTTGTAATTTATCTTTAAAGACAAATTTCCTGCTTTCCCCTCCAGGTCTGATCATTCACTTTGCAAACTCTGGTCAGTGTTAAAATCTGTATTCAGTGAAGACAGATTTCCCATTACTAAGAAGGGATGACAGTTGCTGCTTATAAAATTCCATGGGAGGAGGAGGAGGAAGAAGCTGGAGCGAGACATATACATTCTACTGCAAGATCTCTTTGATAGACAGTTACACTTTATGCTTAATTTTAGCACCAACTATAACCTCCTATTTCAGTACAGGGAAATTCTATATTCACTGAGTGCAGACTTTACACTTACAGTTCTGCTGCCTCTCTTCCCTTTTCTCCGCCTGCCACCAAGCTCCTGTCAGTAACTGACAGGTCACTCTTCCTTCAGTAAACTGCCTCTCCTGCCTGGAATTTAGTGCAAGAGTCATAATTCCTTTAGGCAGTGCATGCACAGCAAAGTCTGGATGAAGAAGACTGTCAGCGTTTGTCACGATCCACATAGTTTACAGATTGGGCCAGACACTGAATGTTTTCTTCACTAGGACAACAAGTATTGGTAATGAGCAGCAGGAATGAAGAAGGCAGCCAGTGCCTGGCGCCATGCTCAATTTGTGGCCGAAATTATGATGAATTTTCTAGCCATGCTTAGTATTGCCCCCTCCCATAGAAGTTTTGCCCACTTTTCAAAATGTATGCAGTGTTACTAGGACTGGTGTAAAAAATGACAAAAGTTGTTACATTTTTGTGCAACCATGAGTTGAAAAAATTGTGCCATTTCAGCTTTATGCCAACATTCTGTTTGATGATTCAGAAAAAATCTGCTTTGTTTGTAACCCCAAGTTCCTTTACAAAATTATAAAATTCTTATAAATGACCCTAAAGCATACCAAAGCCCAATGGAATCTGCTATAAGCATTTTAACTGTGATTTTTAGAAATCACCGGCCTGATATATGTTCTCATATTCATTCATGGGTAAAATAATAGGTGAATAATAATTCTCTTCCTTATTATTATAACAGCAAATATTGATTATGAAACATGTGCATGTAATGTGCTTGGTATTGTTGCAGACTGTCGTTTTGAAAACATAAAAAGGTTTTGCCTTTGTCCTAAATAGGTAAAATTGTAAAATACTTCTAATAACAAGCAATTTTGCAATTTATATTTTAGTAAAAAACATACTCTACATTCTCAAGAACGGATGGGTTTTTAATTGTATAGCTGAGTGCTAATTTACTGGGATACCAATGATCTATGCAATCTGTCAGTAGTTACTACTGGTTTCCTTGGAAAGGACCACAGTGCTTGCAAGCTCTGCTATATACAGTTGAAGCCAGAAGTTTACATTCACTATATAAAAAGAAACATGTACATGTTTTTCTCAATATCTGACATGAAATCAGAATAATCCTTTCCTGTTTTAGGTAATTTAGGATTACCATAATTATTAATATTTGTCAAATGCCAGAATAATGAGAGATAATGTTTTAATCCATTTTTATTACTTACTGCAAAATCAAAAGTTTACATTCATTTTATCAGTATTTGGTACTGTCGTAGCTGTTTTCGTTCTGCCCCCAGAGTTAGACATGCCAGATCACCAGTGAGGCCAAATTAGGAGTTTACGCCCTTAATTTAAAAGGGCTTGGAGAAAAAGAAAACTGCACACAGATTGTGCGCAAGTCACTTTATCTGACGTAATGAAACACAAGGCAATCTTTTATACCATTTACAACAAATATGTAACTCTATGGAGCTCATGTAGCCACCACTGTTTACCCAGGGTCATACCTTGTTTACCATGTACCCTGAACACGTTGTGGCTGACTATTGAGAACATATATGATAAGAAGCATATTTTCCTTGAAGAGGAGACTGGCAAACTGCTGTGTCATAAGAATAAATTCTAGCAATGAAAGGCAAAAGGCAATTGAAGAATTAAAGGCAAACCATTAACTCTTCTATATCAGTACCTTTGCCCTTAAACTGAATGACTTGGGTCAAATGTTTGGGATATCCTTTCACAAGCTTCTCACAACAGTTGGTTGAAATTTGGGCCCATTCCTTCTGACAACTGATTCAGGTTTGGAGGTCGCCTTGCTCGCACCTGCCTTTTCAGCTTTGCCCATAAATTTTCAATAGGATTGAAATTAAGGCTTTGTGATTTCCACTCCAAAACATTAACTTTGTTTGCAGTATGGTTCGGGTCATTGTCAATTTGGGAGACCCGTTTCTGCCCAAGCTTTAACTTCCTGGCTGATGTCTTGACATGTTGCTTCAGCATTTCCACATAATCTTCTTTTCTCATGATGTCATCTATTTTGTGAAGTGCATCAGTCACAAAACAGCAGCAAAACAACCCCACACCATGATGCTGCCACCCCCATGTTTCACAGCTGGGATGGTGTTCTTAGGCCTCCAAGCTTCTACCTTTTTCCTCCAAACATAACGATGGTCATTATGCCCAAAAAGTTCCATTTTAGTTTCATCAGACGACAGGACATCTCTCCAAAAATGAAGGTCTTTGTTCCTGTATGCATTTGCAAACATGAATCTGGCTTTTTTATGTTTCCTTTGGAGTAATGGCTTCTTCCTGGCTGAGTGGCCTTTCAGCCAATGTTGATAAAGTACTCATTTCACTGGGAATATTGACACAATCTTTCCAGTTTCCGCCATCATCTTCACAAGGTCTTTTGCTTTTGTCCATATGTTGTTATGCACATGTCGGACTAAAGCGCTTCCATCTCTGTGTCACAGAACTTGTCTCCTTCCTGAGCGGTATTATGGCAAGACATTCCAATCTTATTTGTACTTGTGTATAATTGTTTGTACAGACGAAGGAGGCGCCTTCAGGTATCTTGAAATGTACCCAAGGGATGAGCCAGACTTGTACAAGTCCACAATTCTCTTTGTGATATCTTGGTTGATGTCTTGAGACTTTCTCATAATGCAACACAAAGAAGCAGTGTGTTTCAGGTGTGCATTAAATACATCCACATGTGTGTCTGTAATTAACTCAGATGTTGCCAAAAAACCAGAAACTTCCGAACACAAGACATCATCATATGGGCAGTCAAAAATTGTTTAAAGGCATAGTACTCTTAGTGTATGTAAACTTTTGACTTTGCAGTAAGTAATAAAAATGCTTTAAAACATTTTAATATTAATAATTAATCTTAATTGACCTAAAATGGGAAAGGTTTATTCTGAGTTCATGTCAGATATTGAGAAAAAAACCCATATTTATCTTTTTATATGTTGTACGTAAACTTCTGGTTTCAACCGTAGCTAGCAAGCACTGTTCTGAACCTGGTTGTATTCAGTGTCCCTGTGCTCTTTAGATGCTACATAAGTGTATATGCCTTTGCTTGCATTGGAGAGTGCATAGCATGGATCAACATTCAATCATTCAACCTGTCAATAAATTAGGAACACATGACTTGCAGCAAGTAGGAAGCCAGGAGGATGGAGTGAGGTGCACTCCTGAGCTTGAACATGAAAATAACCTTTTAAGATATCTAATATATAAAGCTCAATGTGGGTGTGTGTGTATGTATGTATGTGTGTATGTATGTGTGTGTGTGTGTGTGTGTGTGTGTGTGTGTATATCAGGGATTGGCATCTGCACCGTTGCAGCTACAGCCAAAAAATTTTACACAGTCACACGTCTGGACCCGAGAGCGTCATTGGCTATGTTGTGAGGCAAAATTTTAACCCCGTGTGTTCCAATTCACCAAACAATTTTGCCCCTAGGTACATAATGGGGAAAAAGTGTATTTATTTATGTGTGTATGTCCGGGATTGGCATCTGCACCGTCGAACCTACAGCCACAAAATTTTGCACAGTCACACATCTGGACCCTGAGAGCGTCATAGGCTATGTTGTGAGGTGAAATTTTAACCCCGCGCATTCCAATTCACCAAACAATTTTGACCCTATCTACATAATGGGGAAAAAGTAAAAGTAAAAGTGTTGGAGGCAAATTGACAGCTGGCAGAAGTGAACAAGGGGGACTTAAAGAATGAGAGCGATGGCGCCAAAGAGTATATACCGTACAGTTGCTAAAGTGGGGCCCTGACATGGGATACTCACCACACATGGGGATATGAACACACACACAAAATGCGCCACATACTACCACGTGCTTCAACACATATACCACCCTCAGCACGCATTTCACCACATTTCACCACACATACACAAACCTCGCCACATAAAAGTCGAAACACAAAAGTCGCCACTCAAAACTCGTCATGCTGTCCCAGAGCTGTTTAAAAGATGAAAAATCAGCTGTGATTGGTTGCTATCAGCAACAGTTTTCTTTGTAGACAGTTGTGGTAACTGAGGCCTATTATTCTTATCATTTCTATGGTGTTATTGTCCTTCTGTAAAGCTGGAAATAACACAATTTATTACTGTGCCAACACAGACCACCCTCTGACACAGACTGCAGGGGGAGCCCAGTATCACACAGGATAGGATTAGATACACGGCTCAGCAGTCAGTATCACACAGGAGAGGATTAGACACATGGCTCAGCAGGCAGTATCACAAAGGATAGGATTAGATACACAGTTCAGCACTCAGTATCACACAGGTTAGGGTTAGTTACATGGCTCAGCAGATGGTATCACACAGGATAGGATTAGATACACAGCTCAGCAGTCAGTATCACACAGGATAGGATTAGATACATGGTTCAGCACACAGTATCACACAGAATAGTATTAGATACACAGCTCAGCAGTCAGTATCACACAGGATAGGATTAGATACACAGCTCAGTAGTCAGTATCACACAGGATAGGAATAGATACACGGCTCAGCAGACAGTATCACACAGGATAGGATTAGATACATAGCTCAGGACACAGTATCACACAGAATAGTATTAGATACACATCTCAGCAGACAGTATCACACAGAATAGGATTATATACATGGCTCAGCAGTCAGTATCACACAGGATAGCATTAGATACACGGCTCAGCAGTCAGTATCACACAGGATAGTATTAGATACACGACTGAGCAGTCAGCAACACACATGACAGGATTAGGTACACGGCTCAGCAGTCAGTATCACACAGGATAGGGTTAGATACACAGCTCAGCAGACAGTATCACACAGGATAGGATTAGATACACAGCTCAGCAGTCAGTATCACACAGGATAGGATTAGCTACACAGCTCAGCAGTCAGTATCACACAGGATAGGAATAGATACACGGCTCAGCAGACAGTATCAAACAGCATAGGATTAGATACACAGCTCAGCACACAGTATCACACAGAATAGTATTAGATACACGGCTCAGCAGACAGTATCACACAGAATAGGATTAGATACATGGCTCAGCAGTCAGTATCACACAGGATAGGATTAGATACACGGCTCAGCAGTCAGTATCACACAGGATAGGATTAGATACACGGCTCAGCAGTCAGTATCACACAGGATAGGATTAGATACACAGCTGAGCAGTCATTAACACACATGATAGGATTAGGTACACGGATCAGCAGTCAGTGTCACACAGGATAGGGTTAGATACACGGTTCAGCAGACGGTATCACACAGAATAGGACTAGATACACTGCTCAGCAGTCAGTATCACATAGGATAGGATTAGATACACTGCTGAGCAGTCAGTAACACATGATTGGATTAGATACACAGGTCAGCAGACATTATCACACAGGATAGGGTTAGATACACAGCTCAGAAACAGGATGTGCCAAAGGAGAGGACATTTTCATTCCAAGAATTCCACTCATTCCATCTGATTTGTTTTTTGATTTGAAACGCCTCCACTTTCCAGTTCAACTGCTATTTGCAATGTCCATTAACAATGCTCAGGGACAGTACTTGAAAGTAGTAGGGATCGCTTTAAGTAGTAGGGATCGGTTTGCAATCTCCATGCTTTTCTCATGGTCAACTTTACGTGATCTGTTCAAGAGTTGGAACTGCCAAAAATCTGTTTATCTTTGCACCGAAAGGAAAAACCAAACATGCCAAACATGTTGTTTATCAAAAGGCTCTTGAGTTTGTATGTTCTCCCCGTGTTTGCGTGGGTTTCCTCCGGGTACTCCGGTTTCCTCCCACATTCCAAAGACATACTGATAGGGAATTTAGATTGTGAGCCCCATCAGGGACAGTGATGATAATGTGTGCAAACTGTAAAGCGCTACGGAATATGTTAGCGCTATATAAAAATAAAGATTATTATTTATTTATTAAAAGGCTCTTGAATGAGTTGAAAATAAAATACTATCAATACTTGGGTAATCGTTTAGTTAATTTGTGTTGCAAATCTGAAGTGTTGAATACATGATGTGAAATGTTTTTAGAGTCATATGTTAAAGTTTGGGCACCCCTATTAATGTTAACCTTTTTTCTTTATAACAATTTTGGTTTTTGCAACAGCTATTTCAGTTTCATATATCTAATAACTGATAGACTCAGTTATATTTCAGGATTCAAATGAGGTTTATTGTACTAACAGAAAATGTGCAATCTGCATTTAAACAAAAAGTATGCACACCCTTATCATTTTCTTGATTTGAACACTCCTAACTACTTTTTACTGACTTCCTGAAGCACTAAATTGGTTTTGTAACCTCATTGAGCATGGAACTTCATAGCCAGGTGTATCAAACCATGAGAAAAGGTATTTAAGGTGGCCACTTGCAAGTAGTCCTCCTATTTGATTCTCCTATGAAGAGTGGCATCATGGGCTCCTCAAAATAACTCTCAAATGATCTGAAAACAAAGATTATTCAACATAGCTTTTCAGGGGAAGGATACAAAAAGTTGTCTCAGAGATTTAACCTGTCAGTTTCCACTGTGAGGAACATAGTAAGGAAATGGAAGAACACAGGTACAGTTCTTGTTAAGCCCAGAAGTGGCAGGCCAAGAAAAATATCTTTAAGGCAGAGAAGAAGAATGGTGAGAACAGTCAAGGACAATCCACAGACCACCTCCAAAGACCTGCAGCATCATCTTGCTGCAGATGGTGTCACTGTGCATCGGTCAACAATACAGCGCACTTTGCACAAGGAGAAGCTGTATGGGAGAGTGATGCGAAAGAAGCCTTTTCTGCAAGCACGCCACAAACAGAGTCGCCTGAGGTATGCAAAAGCACATTTGGAGAAGCCAGTTACATTTTGGAATAAGGTCCTGTGGACTAATGAAACAAAGATTGAATTGTTTGATCATACAAAAAGGCATTATGCATGGAGGCTAAAAAACACAGCATTCCAAGAAAAACACTTGCTACCCACAGTAAAATTTGGTGGAGGTTCCATCATGCTTTGGGGCTGTGTGGCTAATGCCGGCAACGGGAATGTTGTTAAAGTTGAGGGTCGCATGGATTCAACTCAGAATCAGCAGATTCTTGACAATAATGTGCAAGAATCAGTGACGAAGTTGAAGTTACGCAGGGGATGGATATTTCAGCAAGACAATGATCCAAAACACCGCTCCAGATCTACTCAGGCATTCATGCAGAGGAACAATTACAATGTTCTGGAATGGCCATCCCAGTCCCCAGACCTGAATATCATTGAACATCTGTGGGATGATTTGAAGCGGGCTGTCCATGCTCGGCGACCATCAAACTTAACTGAACTGGAATTGTTTTGTAAACAGGAATGGTCACAAATACCTTCATCCAGGATCCAGGAACTCATTAATGCTACAGGAAACGACTAGAGGCTGTTATTTTTGCAAAAGGAGGATCTACGAAATATTAATGTCACTTTTATGTTGAGGTGCCCATACTTTTGCACTGGTCAAATTTTGTTTAAATGCAGATTGCACATTTTCTCTTAGTATAATAAACCTCATTTGAATCCAGAAATATAACTGAGTCCATCAGTTGTTAGATATATGAAACTGAAATACCTGTTGCAAAAAACAAATTTGTTATAAAGAAAAAAGGTTAACATTAATAGGGGTGCCCAAACTTTAACATATGACAGTATGTGCAATAAAATCATTATAATTTGTTATAACTAACCACAATTGGTTACCATGCCCAGGCAACGCCGGGCTCTTCACCTAGTTTTGTATAAAAACAAACAAAAGCAAAGGTGTAAAATAAAAAAAATTAACACTCTACTTACCCCAATATACTCCTGTGGTAACAGTAGCCTGGTCTCCTGCTGATACACCTGGCCTCATGCTATCATGTCTTAGCCAATCACAGTTGCAGCTTAAACATGTAACACACAATAACTGGAGGCCAGGATACAGCCTTGGGATCAGGCTACTATTATTAAGGCAGTGCCATGGGGGTGAGCATACTAAAAAAATTTTTTATTATTTTACTCAATCCATGTAAAAACAAAAATAATTTGTATCAGATTTCACTGTAGCGTTCTTGCTTTTCCAGATTTGCATCTTTTTTTTTAGATCGTTCCGGTTTCCAATTAACGTTTTGTGTTAAACTGTGACAGATTATGCAAAGTGGCAAATTTTAAAGGATGCTTTCTAGTAACACAAAAAAAGATTTTGCATATATCAACAACTCAGCTATAAAGTGAAAAGTTGTGAATATCCATTTGATAAAAAAATTTTCCCTAGCTGCTATTTTATTTAATTTGTAAAGCAAGAAAATGTGATGCTATTGTTATGATACAATACAGGCACATTGATCACAGATTTATATACTCGCTCCACAATAACTTCGCACAACCAGACCTCTTTACTACAACACTAAATTTTAAAGAAATATGCTGCTTTCTTAATGCAGCTTACTCCAGCATCCCTCTCTTCCCGCTCTCCGTTCACATGCAGATTTAGTGTAGGTGTTTTTGACTTGTTAACGCCAGTTCTCAATCACAAATTCAAGTTTACAGCACAGTTTGAGGCAGACTGAAATGCAGATGGTGCTGTAGAAAGTTTTGCAAGACTTGTCAAGGAAGATAGAAAAGCAGCTTCAAACAAAGAATGCTTCAATTAGCAGATCAAGGAGAAAATGGAGAATGATCAAATAAATAATATTGCATTTGAAAAAAAAAATTTTCTTGCCACTATAAAGAACTACCTTACTATGAAGGGTAATGTCTTATGATTGATAACTGAGTAACATGTCTCCTCCAACAACCTGTCTCCTTCATACATCTGTGACATGGTCTCCCGGTACGTACCCACATGCAACCTTCGATCTTCTCAAGATCTCCCTCTCTACTCACCTCTTATCTCTTCTTCCCACAACTGCATACAAGACTTCTCCCGTGCTTCCCTCATACTATAGAATTCTCTACCCCAACACATCAGACTTTCGCGTACCATGGAAACCTTCAAAAAGAACCTGAAGACCCACCTCTTCTGACAAAGCCAATAACCTGCAGTGATCCTCAGTCTACTGAACCACCGCATGACCAGCTCTACTCTCTCCTAGTGTATCCTCACCCATCCTTTGTAGACTTTGAGCCCTTGCGGGCAGGGTCCTCTCTCCTTCTGTACTTGTGTGTCTTGTATTGCTCATGTTTATTGTACTTGTCTATATTTGCCTCTTTTCACATGTAAAGTGCCATGGAATAAATGGCGCTATAAAAATGTATAATAATAATAACATAGAATACCATCAAGCCCAGGTGGAATCTCTCTCTATGCTTAAGAGAGAACGCAGAGAGATGTTGCACATAGCAGCATTGGTTTTCTTAACCTATTCAAGTGTGGACTTTATTTGAACACCCACCATGAAATAGTACATTTTTCTGGAGGAAAAATGTTTAACCACCCAAAAAAAAACCCTGGAATTAAAAACTGATCAACTGAAAGAGAGTTTATCTATGATGTATAGCAATTCATTCATATGTGTTAATTCTATTGATGAGCAAATATTTTTAAATTTGCTGTACAAACTGTGCTCCACTTGTAGTCGGTGATCTGTGATGGCTCAGGTACTGACCACCACTGTGGAATGTATGATAATCTGTAAGATGTTATAGCTGCAAGGCATTATGGAGAGGGTTACACAGCAACGCCTGCTCTCTGAGGCTTCAGCAATGTGAGAAATAGTTTCAGGCAAAGCTTTTTATTTTTGCAAACTTAGAATATAATCTCAAAATGTTTGAATTCATGAGAAACTATGTATTTTTCTAACTCGATTCTCCATTAATCGATCAGCTCATCTCTAGTCAGTTCTGTAGGCTGTACATGTGTTTGTCTCACTGTTTTCAGCTTTGACTCGCACATGAATGAGAAGTTTCTGAAAAGTTATTTTTTTCATTAATCTTTATTATATACTTGATTTTATAAAACAATCCATAAAAATGTACATATTCAGAAAATTAAATATTGATGTTTTGAATTAGTGTGTGAATTCCTATGATTGTTTCTCAAACAGAAGAGCATAATAAGGTGCCTTTAACTCCTGAGTTACAACCTGACTTTTGATTTTGACTTACTGCCACCCTTTTCTTCCTTCATGAACTTTAAGTCATATACAGCACAACAGTGAAACTAATTATCAGCTCAATTGAGGGTGGCAGAGACCTTGTCCATGGAATGGCTAACATTTCTATTCATTGTCTTAAATTCATCATTATTATAAAAAATTAACATGTTAAGAACCACTCAAATATCAAGGGAAATCTGCTAACTAATATAGATGAGTGATTTTTTTAATGGAATTGAATTCTTGAATTTTACAAAAATTCATGTTTTCAGACTATGGATTTTTTGCAATTCAATGTAAATTTAGCAACATGGTGGCCAACCATGACCACCAGTTTTCTGAACCATAGACAGCAAGGCAAGCAAAAAAAAAATAATACCTCAGCGCTCACCTTTCTCAACATCTGTGCAACTTGCTGTCTAGTCCTCCGCAACTCTCCTTTTCTCCTTCTTTACTGCACCCAGAGCCTAAGGCCGGGGTCACACTGGCAAGGAATACGGACGAGTGAGAGGCGTTAAAAGCACGCATTACACACGGACAAATTATTCTCTATGGGTTTGCTCCCAACAGCCTTATCTTTCTCTCACGTATTCTACGGTCCGTGCCAATCGCAGCATGCTGCGATTGTCAGCGTAATACGGCCGTAGTACGCCAATGCAAGTCTATGGGTGCGCAAAAAATACGCATTACACACAGACCACACATGTGACTTGCGAGAAATACTCACCCGGTGTCTTTTAGAAAAGCCGGCAATTCAGTGCGCTATACAGTAAACTCACACTGACAGGTTTAATAAAGAAACGAAAGAATAGATATATACACATAGAATACATATATATATATATATATATATATATATACATACATGTCATTGTGACAAACAGATATATATATATTTCTATTTCACAGAGTTCTTCATAGCAGAATAGGCGATAATTAAATTGCCGGCTTCTATCAAATCATTCCCCAACCCGACATGAAATGACACATGGTTTACATTCAGTAAAGCATTTAATTTCATGTTTTTTAATATGTCCCTGACTAATAATTAGATGAGGGTTTGTGTGCAAAATTTGGGAGTTGTAGTTGTTATTTTAAGGGGTTAATTCGTTGTTAAAAAATGCGTGGGCTACCCATTGCCCTATAGTGGTGGCGAGTGGGTTAATCTAACAAAGGGTTAATGTTGCCATTCGATTGTAAGGTGACATTAACCCTTTGTTAGATTAACCCATTCACCACCGCTACAGGGCAATTGGAAGCCCACACATTTTTTAACAAAGAATTAACCCCTTAAAATAACAACTACAACTCCCAAATTTTACGCACAAACCCTCATCTAATTATTAGTCAGGGACATATTAAAAAACATGAAATGAAATGCTTTACTAAACATAAACCATGTGCCATTTCATGTCGGGTTGGGGAATGATTTGATAGAAGCCGGCAATTTAATTAGCGCCTAGTCTGCTATGAAGAACTCTGTGAAATATAAATATATATATGTTTGTCTCAATGACTTGTGTGTGTGTGTATGTATATATATATATATATATATATATATATGCAGTCTATGTGTCTATATCTATTGTTTCGTTTCTGTTAGAAACCCTGTCATAGGGCTCCATTATGTGTCCATTTTGCAAGCCTGCGAGAAAATCTTGCCATACGGATTACTTACGGATGCAGACATGCGCAAAATACGCAACCACACCTTGGTTACGGATGACATACGGAGCACTATTTAGGGGTCATTCATCCGTATTACGCATGTAAACTACGGACCGCATTTTGCGTCGGTTAGTGTGACCCCGGCCTTATAACAAACCTTCAACTCACAGATATGTTTTGTGCAAATTGAATTTTCCTATTAAATCTGTATTATTTGCCAAATATGAATTTTGGCAGATCCGCTGATTTCTACTAACCACTAGTGACTAATGATGAGTCAGCACTAAAATGCTGGGGTGCTTGTTACTCAAATTGTGCACATCGGACTGCTTGGGTGCTCGTTACGGTAGCGAGTAAAGTAAAAGTCAATGGGAAACTCAATCATTTTGTCAGCAGACATTCCCAGGAGTTATCAACCTAAAAAAATTTCCGTGGCCAAATGGATATACCTCTCAGGCCTAAAGCTACAACCAAAGAAAGAGGAAAGCAGAAAAAACACATCTCAATCATAAGGCCTCTTTCACACATCAGGTTTTCTCCGTCAGGCGCGATCCGGCGCTTTTGACAAAAACCGGATCCGGCGAAATGCAATGCCGAATCCGGTTTCCCCCCCATTGACTTGCATTTGCGTCGGATCGCGCCGGATGGCCATGCGTTTCATCCGGTTTTCGCCGGATCCGGCAATGTGTCTCAATCCGGCGTCTGGAAAAAACGGCTACTGTAACGTTTTTTGTCTCCGGCGAAAAAGCCGGACGCGCCGGATCCGGCGCGTCCGGCTTTTTCACACAATGAAAGCCTATGAGCGCCGCAATGCGCCGGATCCAGTTTTTTTGGTCTGAGCATGCTCAGTAGCTCTGCCCACAAGACACATATATAAAAGCAAGACAGTGGGACCCTCAGCCACACCCAACATGCCACCCAAGACAGCAACCAGGCGCAGGAGAAGGCAGGAGACCACTGCAGCACCATCAGCACCACCACCACGCCAAATGGAGCAGCAAATGGAACATGCTGAGGAGGGGAGTCCAGCAGCAGATGAGAGACGATAATTATCAAATCCCCCATTCCTCCAAACTAGGGCCATGGAATATCAAGATATTCATTGGCCCTTTGTTTCTCTTTATTCAACAGCCGCCCAAGAGATGCAGCAGCAGCAGCACTGGCAGCACTGGCAGCAGCTGTAACACCACCCACAGCCATGGAGTCTGGCCAGCAAGAGGACAGCACATCTTCTTCTGGGAGCCCTCCCTCGCATCGTCAGCGTTTGACGGTAAGTTTTTATTTCCAAAATCCATCATCTCTGTAATATATGTCTATTCATTGCCTTTTATTTCAAAACAGGAATCACAAGATGAAGAGGAGCTCCCAGAAGAAGAAGGAAGGGGTGGACAGACACCTGGAGTGGGCTCACAATTGGTAAGTTTTTGGCATCAAACGCAGAAACACAACATCACACTACACACAACACATAGAAAACAATGTTCTGCAGACCACACACAGCAAACAAATGCCTACATCCAAAGACATAACATTTTTTGTTTTCTTCTCTAGTCTTCCCAATCTGGTGCTCGGCCAAGAGGTCCTCGCAGTGCCTCCCAGGGTCGTCGGCGACAGCAACGCGGCAGTCACCAGCGTGTAAGTATAAATATTTTTGCTTTGTTTTTTTGCACTTTTTATTTCATTTATTTTGTGGAGGCTAATTATGTTATTTTTGTCTTTTTCTTTAACAGCCTTCACAGCGTGCTCCCGACTCTGACGGTGAGGATGGAGGAATCGATGTGGACCACCTCATCGATCTCGTCAGAGAAAGGGAGCCGCTCTGGAATATGGCTGACCACCACCACGCTGACCTGATCATTACCCGACGACTCTGGGAGGAAATCTGTTCGCTCCTTGTGGACCGCTGGGAGGACCTCGATGCTCGGGCCCAGATTAAAGAGCGTAAGTATATACAGTACCGGTTGCTTGATGTAAACCAGTGTTTCCCGAACAACAGTCCTCGTGGTCCCCACGGATCATGTGTTCAGGATTTCTATTTACTATGGAAATCCTGAAAACATGACCCCTGGGGACCATGAGGACTGGAGTTTGGGAAACACTGATGTTGTATACTAACCACTCCTTTCTCGTTTCAGGGGACAGAATTCTGAAGCGGTGGCGGTCTGTGAGGGATCGTTTCAAGAAGGAGTTCAATAAAGAGATGAGGGGCCCCGAGTGGATCTGGAGGACGCAGGAGCAAGTACAAGTACGCACAAGCCCTGTCGTTCCTCCGGGATACAATGGTCACCAGAAGGTAAATATTACACACATGTGAAAAAAAAATGTTTAGATGTAACAATTTTTTTTCAGCCAGGGCCATGCCATGTCACTTTTTTAATTGTTTTTTTTTCTCTTTATTCCACAGCACGGTGAGCAGCACTCGGGAGCCTGCACGGTTGGACCCTTCTGAGGCGATCCCTGAGGAGACCGGCACCGAGGGACACTTCGACCGCCCCGGTACATCTGCACCTTCACAGCCTTCCCACACATTCGACCCCTCTGTCCCATCCACCAGCACAGGAGCATCGTGGCCGCCTACATTACATGAAGCTGCTGGTGAGGAGATCGCTTTCCCTTTACCCCACCCTTCTGCCCCTGCCATCTCTAGTACACCTGCGGGTACTGGGCGGCAGTGGCAGAGGGGTCAGGAAAAGACTTATGCGCCAGAGTTCTTGCATCTGAATGTATCTTTCCAGAACTGTCTAAAAGTCTTGTCAGAGCAAATCTCCGCAGGCTTTCAGCAGATCAACTCCAGCATTCTGGAGGTGAAGACACTTCTGCAAACCATGCATTCAGAAGCAAGATCTTCGCCAAACCACACCTTTTTCAGGTCTTTTGTGGAGCGCATGGAAATGCTATCTCCTACCCAGCAGATGCATGTAATGCATTCATGCCACGGTGCTCTCCAGCACGTTACCTCCCAACCTCCTCTTCCCACCCCAGTAGTTCCTCCACCTGCACCCCCTCCAGCCACTTTCCATCCTCCCCCTCCTATTACATACCATCCACCTCCCCAGTACCAGCAACCTCCCCAGTACCAGCAACCTCCCCAGTAGCAGACATCTCCCCACTTCCAGCAACCTGCCCCATACCAAACTCCTTCCCCATACAAGTTAAACAGGAAAAAAGAGGAGTACAAGTCCAATCTTATAAAAATAATAAGCAAAGTTTATTAAACATATAATACTGACAATTACATAAATGACAAAAAATATATAAAGGATCAGATAAGTATCTGCTGCTTGTTAGTCCTAAAAATTAACAAAATAAAGTGCTTAGTGCCTGTAACAAATATGGGCCATATTTGAGGGATATGAAGGTAAAAGAGATCCTAACAGGTGCGCATCCTGAAAAAATCACTATCCCAAGCCATAGTGCTTACCCATACTGAACTTAGCCAAGGACCACAAGCAGCGCCGCCACCGACGCGCGTTTCGCCTCTTTTTCAAGGTGCCGTACTGTGTTGTGTGAGGGGCCGAGTTATATATCCTGTTTCCAGGTGCTCCAATCAAGCGGCGCATGTGTCCGGTGTCCTGCCCCGGAAGCTGCATCACCACCGGCGACAGCGCGGCGCCGCGTCTCAGACGACGTCGGTATGACGTCACTGACCCGCAGATGCCACTGATGCGCCTCAGCAATGCTCCATGGGCACACACCGCAGACATGCGCACTGGAGCCAACTCTCTAGGTGATAAATCCAAGAAAGGGAAATGGGTTCTAGATATAACAGATTACACAAAGTGGATATATATAAATGAATCCAAAAGATTAATGAATATTAGCTCATAACAACTATATCAGTAATAATAGTGAAAAATAAAAAATCTATATAAAATATATAATCCCATTACAATGGGCATTAATGTGATTATACCATCAACTATGTACTCCTTTTATATATAAAGGAGAGATGGTGCATGTGAATTACTTCAAAAAAGGTGCACACATAAATGTGATTATACTATCAACTATGTATTCCTTTTATATACACAGGAGAGATGGTGCATATGAAATGCTTCAAAAAAGTGCACACATAATACATGTGACATATATAATAATACACCAACGTGAATAAAAATATTTATCTTTTTTTCTTTTTTATTATTCATCTTTTTTCTTCTTTTTCTTGTTAAATAAAAATAGTCCCATAAGCCAAACTTGATATGATGTTCTTGAGCCAGGATATAACACCAAAGGTCCCTCCAGATATTCCCCACTAAACGTCCTAGAAATTACGGTGTTCCATGAGATAACTAAAGGGAAACAAACCAATACAGTAAACATACAAACATATATAATAAAAACAAAACCATATCACAACACAAAAATTACAAATATGAGCTAAAACTCAACTGCTCATTGAGTCCAGCCGGTGTGATGGTATCAAGAACTGTGATCCACCAGCATTCCCTTTGAGCTAACACACGTTTGGTGTCACCCCCCCTTATTCCCGCACGGATCCTGTCAATACCCCAAGCTTGGAGTCCACTCGGATCACATTTATGTTTCAACCGAAAGTGTCTCGGAATAGGTTTGAGAGCATTAATCTCCTCCACTTCACGTGCCGCCATTATATCTCTAACATGTTCTCTTATGCGAATGCGTAGTTCGCGTGTAGTTAATCCAACATATATTAGCCCACACGGGCAAACTGCATAATAGACCACATATGTGGTACTACACGTGATGTAACCTCTAATTTTGAATTCACGACGGCCATCCGATGAAGTGAATGATAATGCTCTCCGAAGATTCCTACATGCTAGGCACACTCCACATGGAAAAAATCCATTCCTGGGTGTGCCAGCCTGAAAGAAGTCTATACTTTTGGTGGTATAATGACTCCTCACTAGCATGTTCTTGAGGGTATTACACCTCCGCGCAGTCATAAGGGGGCGTTCAGAAAGGCACTCACGTAAAATTGGGTCAGTTCTCAAAACCGCCCAATGTCGGTTCAAGATAGATCTCATCAAATCCCACTTGTGATTGTATGTTGAAATAAATCTTACTTCTCCATCCATTTTAGGTTTGGATTTTTTCCACCTGTTTCCCAAGAGATCAACCCTAGAAGAACTTTTGGCCCGCCAGTAACCTCTCCTAATGCTTTTACCACTGTAGCCTCTTTGGGCAAATCTTTCCCCAAGGTCCACCGCCTGAGCCTCAAATAAGGCATCAGTTGAGCAAATCCTCCTCGCACGTAAAAACTGTCCAACTGGAATAGACCTGATCGTGGAATGCGGATGTGACGAGGATGCATGCAAAAGGGCATTCACAGAAGTCTCCTTTCTATACAGATCGGTGTGAATTAAACCATCATCCTGTACTTTTATCATAACATCAAGAAATGTAATTTGATGGTGGTGAAAAGCATACGTGAGATGGATATTGAAGCTATTCTGGTTCAGAACCCCCACAAAGTCATGTAACTCCGAGACAGGGCCTTGCCAGACAAATAGAACGTCATCAATGTATCTGAACCATCCCGCAATCTGGGGAGCGGCCAGTGCGCCATCCGAGAAAATCTCCCTCTCCCAATAACCCAAGAAAAGATTAGCGTAGGATGGCGCACAAGCCGCCCCCATCGCGGTGCCCTGTCTCTGTAGAAAATATCTGTCCTTAAAAGTAAAGAAGTTGTGGGTAAGAACTAACTCCAATAGCTCCAAGACCAACTCACGCATGTCCGGATCTAAATTACTCGTTTCCAGGAAGAATCTGGAAGCCCTCAGTCCATCCACGTGTCGAATACTGGTGTAAAGCGATTCGACATCTGCTGTAACCAAAATCATGTCCGCATCCACAAACAGGCCATCCAATCTCCTGAGGACATCATTAGTTTCCCTGACATAGGAGGGCAGCGTCTCAACCTGCGGATGTAGATAGTATTCAATAAATTTGCAGGCTGGGTCGCATAGCCCCCCCATGCCAGACACAATGGGACGTCCAGGAGGAAGCACAGCATCCTTATGGACCTTGGGGAGAAGATAAAAAGTGGGAATCACCGGAGTATGAACCAAAAGACCCTGCATGACTTTTTTAGTTATAATACCTCTTTCATATGCCATTTCATGGATATTATGTAATTCACTCTGAAAGATCTTAAGAGGACTATTTGGCAACTGAGAATAATTTTCTTTATTCCTCAATTGTCTGAAGGCCTCTTTTTCATATTTATCTACAGGCCAGAGAACCACGTTTCCCCCCTTGTCAGCCGATTTAATAACAATGTCATCCCAACTTCCAATTTCACATAAAGCCACTCTCTGTTGTGGGGTCAAATTATCGCTTTTTTTGTAATTGGTGATGGTCTTAAGATCTTCAGTCACCAACCTTGTAAATATCTCGACCTGGGGACAAAGTGAAAAAGGGGGAAACGTGGTACATCTGGCTGCAATAGGAGGTAAAGATCCACTTACCGAATCTCCATGAGACTCACTCTCCAATTCTTCTAGAGTATGTATTGCCTCAGCTTCTGAGACCGATAGATTTTGGTCTGACAGAGGACGTGAGTGTAATTTTCTAAGGATGATATTTCGGGAAAACAGGTGGAGATCCTTTACCGCTGTAAAGTAATCAAAATTATTTACTGGAGAGAATGATAAACCAAGTTGTAATACACTTTTGTGAAGATCAGAGAGCACATGTGAGGAGAGGTTAATTACCTCTAGTGTGTTTGTTCGAGCTTTTTTGTCACTCTTAGGTGAATTAGCCATTTTTCTTTTGTTGGTTTTTCCATTCTTCCAACGTTTATCTCTCACATGATCCCTCCTGTCCCACAAAGGCCGTACACCATCTGAAGTATTCATGGGTTCTTCCAGTGATGATACCGATGAAAGTGAGGTGGACCTTCCTCTTATAGGATTTTTATTATTATTACCATTCATTTGGCGATAACGCCATTTATAAATCCGATCCTGTTGTCGATCAGTAAGGTCACGCTGATATTTTTTAGTTTTTCTCTGAACAACCTCCGTTTCACATTTTTTTAAAAATGTCTCCACCTCCACCTTCACCTTGGCTACCATCTCACCAGCAAGGTTTTTGTTCACCTCATCCTGTATAGATCCAATTTCAACATCTAATTCATTTAGTTGTTTTTCATTATATTTAGACAGTAATTCCATATATTTCCTTGAACATGTGGAAGCAGCATCCTCCCACTGATTGACAAACTCACTGTCATTAATATTAAAAGATGGGAACACTTGTATCCGTAAGCCTCTTGGTATGAGGCCACAGATTAAGTACTTATCCATGAATGCCTTATTCCACCATAACCGTATACGTTTGTTGAGTAGCTCTTTATATTTAACCCTCCGTCAGGCGCAATAGATCTGACAGGCACACAGTAATTAGTTTCACTTCTCTCTCCTTGCCCACTTATCAGAAAACCCCACCCCTCCTAGTTATCTCCTGACTCTACAGGCTCTGTGAAACCTGATATCACAGTGACTCAGCAGACCTTCTAGTGAGCAGATATCAACACTTTGGCTTCTCAGGCACATTGCGCCTGATTTCAACACAAATTGAAAGGTTAGTATTTTCTTTTTTTATTCATCACGATTGTGTATTTAGCTTGTTTTATGAATGATTAATGCTAAGTTAGTGTACATAAGTACTGTTTTCTTAGACAAAAGGAGGGTGGCTTCTAAGGCACATTGTGCCCTAACACATACTCTTTCTCTCTTGCTTCAGATTTTCTGCTGCAATGGCCAGAAAACAGTATGATTCATCTAAACCCCTTCATTTAGAAGAAATGAAGATTTTTTTGTTAGAAGATGATGAGGAAGAACCAGCAGTAACTGAGGATTTAGAGGAATCTAGTGACATTTCATCTGAAGATGAGGTAGCAGAATGTAACACTGATTCTGGAACAGAGCAGGATGGTGATGACACTGATACAGAGGAAACAGACACAGATCTAGCTTATTATTTGGGCAAAGATAAAAATACAAAGTGGAACAAAAAGGCACCCAAGAACAAACAGCGCAGAGAATCCCACAATATTATTACACACCTTCCTGGAGTTATTGGAAGTGCTAGAAAAGCTAAAACTGCAGTGGAATGTTGGAGTAATCTAATTACAGATAGCATGTTGGAAACTATTGTTCGATTCACTAACCAGTATATTGACACAATCAAAGAGCAATTCTCCAGAGAGAGGGACATCAAAAACACTGATGTGATTGAACTCAAGGCATTTATTGGCTTGTTATACCTAGCTGGTGCTTTCAGAGCAAATAGGCAAAGTTTGGAGGAGCTGTGGGGGACAGACGGTGATGGCATCGAAAAATTCAGCCTTGTGATGAATCTGAAACGATTCAAAGTCCTGATCCGTTGCCTCCGTTTCGATGATCGAAGTACCCGGACAAAACGAAAAGGTTATGACCGGCTTGCACCAATTCGGGACATATTTCAACAATTTATTATGAATTGTCAAAAAAGCTATTGCCCGGGGCAAAACCTCACTATTGATGAGATGCTTCCAGGTTTCCATGGAAGATGTGGTTTTCGGCAATATATACCATCAAAGCCAAACAAATATGGAATTAAAATTTTTGCCATGGTTGATGCAAGGATGATGTACACTATGAACATGGAAGTTTATTGTGGAAGACAGCCACCAGGTCCTTTCAATGTGAGCAACAAGCCTAGTGATGTGGTAAAGAGAATTGCTGAGCCAATGTTTGGATCTGGTCGAAATATCACTGCTGACAACTGGTTTACTGACTTTGATCTGATTGATTTTTTAAAAACGAAAAAGCTGTCATATGTGGGAACTGTTAGAAAAAACAAAAGGCAGTTGCCGCCAGATTTTCTATATACAAAAGGCAAACAACAGTATAGCACTATGTTTGGGTTCAGTAATGGAAAGATTTTAGTTTCTTACATCCCACGCGAGAGGAAAAATGTGATTTTGGTCTCTTCATTACATAATGATTACACCATTGATCCAGAGTCTGGGGAGCTAAGGAAACCAGAAATCATAACTTTTTATAATTTGACCAAAAGCGGCGTTGACACTGCTGACCAAATGTGTGGCAATTTCAATGTAAGTCGAAATACCAAACGCTGGCCGATGGTAATCTTCTTTACAATGCTGAATGTGGGTGGCATCAACTCACAAGTAATTTACCTCGGTAATGAACTTAAACAAATGCGCAGAAGAATGTACCTAAAACAATTGGCTAATGAACTGGTGAGTGGAGAGCTAAGCCTAAAAAGTACAAAGACGGTTGGAATGCCCCTTGCCCTGCAACACCGGTTGAAGAGATATCGTCCCAAGGACGTTCCAGAACAAACACCGACTCTACCACCTTCTAAAAGATGCAGTTGTACTACCTGCTCATTTGTATCTGGTTTCAGAAGGCTTTCTAAATATGACTGCAAAATATGTAAAGAATCAATCTGCCTTTCCCATGCAACTTTCGTCTGCCAGCCTTGCTTTTCTAAGTGTACCTGTGCTGCTTCTGCTGCAATTGAAACCACTGAAGATGAGTAGAAAATAATTAAGTAACATCTAAGTGCAATATCCTTTAAGTTTTTTTCCATAATTTTATATTTAAGCAATAGTTAAGTAAAGATAACTGGAGCCTATTTGGCGGTACTACCGAAAAGTGGTACTTTTAGTTTTAATAAGTTTATGGTTAATAAATGTTTTTTTTTGCATCTGATTTGGTGTAATCTCTTTTAATACATTCCTATGAAGGTCACTGACTACTTCTATAGTCCTGAAATTGAAATATGTAGCTACTATAGGTGGTTTTCTGACCTGTGCTTGTCAGGCACATTGCGCATGAACTGAGGAGAATCTATATTGCGCCTGACGGAGGGTTAATAATCAATGTACTAGTGTCACCAAATTTACAATCCGTATTGATACCAGATCCTTCATTAAAAACTTTATCAAGTTCAGTCTGCCACGCTTTCTCGCGTTCACGGAAATCCATATGTTCCTTATTGGTAACTGTGAAAACACAGATAGCAAGCATATAAAACAAAACCATACGGAACCAAATGTAAATCCCAATAGAGTCGCCCACTATGTAGTGCCGTCTCAATGGGAAATGGACACTCCCACATAACATGTTAAACAGGAAAAAAGAGGAGTACAAGTCCAATCTTATAAAAATAATAAGCAAAGTTTATTAAACATATAATACTGACAATTACATAAATGACAGAAAATATATAAAGGATCAGATAAGTATCTGCTGCTTGTTAGTCCTAAAAATTAACAAAATAAAGTGCTTAGTGCCTATAACAAATATGGGCCATATTTGAGGGATATGAAGGTAAAAGAGATCCTAACAGGTGCGCATCCTGAAAAAATCACTATCCCAAGCCATAGTGCTTACCCATACTGAACTTAGCCAAGGACCACAAGCAGCGCCGCCACCGATGCGCGTTTCGCCTCTTTTTCAAGGTGCCGTACTGTGTTGTGTGAGGGGCCGAGTTATATATCCTGTTTCCAGGTGCTCCAATCAAGCGGCGCATGTGTCCGGTGTCCTGCCCCGGAAGCTGCATCACCACCGGCGACAGCGCGGCGCCGCGTCTCAGACGACGTCGGTATGACGTCACTGACCCGCAGACGCCACTGATGCGCCTCAGCAATGCTCCATGGGCACACACCGCAGACATGCGCACTGGAGCCAACTCTCTAGGTGATAAATCCAAGAAAGGGAAATGGGTTCTAGATATAACAGATTACACAAAGTGGATATATATAAATGAATCCAAAAGATTAATGAATATTAGCTCATAACAACTATATCATTAATAATAGTGAAAAATAAAAAATCTATATAAAATATATAATCCCATTACAATGGGCATTAATGTGATTATACCATCAACTATGTACTCCTTTTATATATAAAGGAGAGATGGTGCATGTGAATTACTTCAAAAAAGGTGCACACATAAATGTGATTATACTATCAACTATGTATTCCTTTTATATACACAGGAGAGAGAGATGGTGCATATGAAATGCTTCAATAAAGTGCACACATAATACATGTGACATATATAATAATACACCAACGTGAATAAAAATATTTATCTTTTTTTCTTTTTTATTATTCATCTTTTTTCTTCTTTTTCTTGTTAAATAAAAATAGTCCCATAAGCCAAACTTGATATGATGTTCTTGAGCCAGGATATAACACCAAAGGTCCCTCCAGATATTCCCCACTAAACGTCCTAGAAATTACGGTGTTCCATGAGATAACTAAAGGGAAACAAACCAATACAGTAAACATACAAACATATATAATAAAAACAAAACCATATCACAACACAAAAATTACAAATATGAGCTAAAACTCAACTGCTCATTGAGTCCAGCCGGTGTGATGGTATCAAGAACTGTGATCCACCAGCATTCCCTTTGAGCTAACACACGTTTGGTGTCACCCCCCCTTATTCCCGCACGGATCCTGTCAATACCCCAAGCTTGGAGTCCACTCGGATCACATTTATGTTTCAACCGAAAGTGTCTCGGAATAGGTTTGAGAGCATTAATCTCCTCCACTTCACGTGCCGCCATTATATCTCTAACATGTTCTCTTATGCGAACGTGTAGTTCGCGTGTAGTTAATCCAACATATATTAGCCCACACGGGCAAACTGCATAATAGACCACATATGTGGTACTACACGTGATGTAACCTCTAATTTTGAATTCACGACGGCCATCCGATGAAGTGAATGATAATGCTCTCCGAAGATTCCTACATGATAGGCACACTCCACATGGAAAAAATCCATTCCTGGGTGTGCCAGCCTGAAAGAAGTCTATACTTTTGGTGGTATAATGACTCCTCACTAGTATGTTCTTGAGGGTATTACACCTCCGCGCAGTCATAAGGGGGCGTTCAGAAAGGCACTCACGTAAAATTGGGTCAGTTCTCAAAACCGCCCAATGTCGGTTCAAGATAGATCTCATCAAATCCCACTTGTGATTGTATGTTGAAATAAATCTTACTTCTCCATCCATTTTAGGTTTGGATTTTTTCCACCTGTTTCCCAAGAGATCAACCCTAGAAGAACTTTTGGCCCGCCAGTAACCTCTCCTAATGCTTTTACCACTGTAGCCTCTTTGGGCAAATCTTTCCCCAAGGTCCACCGCCTGAGCCTCAAATAAGGCATCAGTTGAGCAAATCCTCCTCGCACGTAAAAACTGTCCAACTGGAATAGACCTGATCGTGGAATGCGGATGTGACGAGGATGCATGCAAAAGGGCATTCACAGAAGTCTCCTTTCTATACAGATCGGTGTGAATTAAACCATCATCCTGTACTTTTATCATAACATCAAGAAATGTAATTTGATGGTGGTGAAATTACACCATCTGTCTCGGAGTTACATGACTTTGTGGGGGTTCTGAACCAGAATAGCTTCAATATCCATCTCACGTATGCTTTTCACCACCATCAAATTACATTTCTTGATGTTATGATAAAAGTACAGGATGATGGTTTAATTCACACCGATCTGTATAGAAAGGAGACTTCTGTGAATGCCCTTTTGCATGCATCCTCATCACATCCGCATTCCACGATCAGGTCTATTCCAGTTGGACAGTTTTTACGTGCGAGGAGGATTTGCTCAACTGATGCCTTATTTGAGGCTCAGGCGGTGGACCTTGGGGAAAGATTTGCCCAAAGAGGCTACAGTGGTAAAAGCATTAGGAGAGGTTACTGGCGGGCCAAAAGTTCTTCTAGGGTTGATCTCTTGGGAAACAGGTGGAAAAAATCCAAACCTAAAATGGATGGAGAAGTAAGATTTATTTCAACATACAATCACAAGTGGGATTTGATGAGATCTATCTTGAACCGACATTGGGCGGTTTTGAGAACTGACCCAATTTTACGTGAGTGCCTTTCTGAACGCCCCCTTACGACTGCGCGGAGGTGTAATACCCTCAAGAACATGCTAGTGAGGAGTCATTATACCACCAAAAGTATAGACTTCTTTCAGGCTGGCACACCCAGGAATGGATTTTTTCCATGTGGAGTGTGCCTAGCATGTAGGAATCTTCGGAGAGCATTATCATTCACTTCATCGGATGGCCGTCGTGAATTCAAAATTAGAGGTTACATCACGTGTAGTACCACATATGTGGTCTATTATGCAGTTTGCCCGTGTGGGCTAATATATGTTGGATTAACTACACGCGAACTACGCGTTCGCATAAGAGAACATGTTAGAGATATAATGGCGGCACGTGAAGTGGAGGAGATTAATGCTCTCAAACCTATTCCGAGACACTTTCGGTTGAAACATAAATGTGATCCGAGTGGACTCCAAGCTTGGGGTATTGACAGGATCCGTGCGGGAATAAGGGGGGGTGACACCAAACGTGTGTTAGCTCAAAGGGAATGCCGGTGGATCACAGTTCTTGATACCATCACACCGGCTGGACTCAATGAGCAGTTGAGTTTTAGCTCATATTTGTAATTTTTGTGTTGTGATATGGTTTTGTTTTTATTATATATGTTTGTATGTTTACTGTATTGGTTTGTTTCCCTTTAGTTATCTCATGGAACACCGTAATTTCTAGGACGTTTAGTGGGGAATATCTGGAGGGACCTTTGGTGTTATATCCTGGCTCAAGAACATCATATCAAGTTTGGCTTATGGGACTATTTTTATTTAACAAGAAAAAGAAGAAAAAAGATGAATAATAAAAAAGAAAAAAAGATAAATATTTTTATTCACGTTGGTGTATTATTATATATGTCACATGTATTATGTGTGCACTTTATTGAAGCATTTCATATGCACCATCTCTCTCTCCTGTGTATATAAAAGGAATACATAGTTGATAGTATAATCACATTTATGTGTGCACCTTTTTTGAAGTAATTCACATGCACCATCTCTCCTTTATATATAAAAGGAGTACATAGTTGATGGTATAATCACATTAATGCCCATTGTAATGGGATTATATATTTTATATAGATTTTTTATTTTTCACTATTATTAATGATATAGTTGTTATGAGCTAATATTCATTAATCTTTTGGATTCATTTATATATATCCACTTTGTGTAATCTGTTATATCTAGAACCCATTTCCCTTTCTTGGATTTATCACCTAGAGAGTTGGCTCCAGTGCGCATGTCTGCGGTGTGTGCCCATGGAGCATTGCTGAGGCGCATCAGTGGCGTCTGCGGGTCAGTGACGTCATACCGACGTCGTCTGAGACGCGGCGCCGCGCTGTCGCCGGTGGTGATGCAGCTTCCGGGGCAGGACACCGGACACATGCGCCGCTTGATTGGAGCACCTGGAAACAGGATATATAACTCGGCCCCTCACACAACACAGTACGGCACCTTGAAAAAGAGGTGAAACGCGCGTCGGTGGCGGCGCTGCTTGTGGTCCTTGGCTAAGTTCAGTATGGGTAAGCACTATGGCTTGGGATAGTGATTTTTTCAGGATGCGCACCTGTTAGGATCTCTTTTACCTTCATATCCCTCAAATATGGCCCATATTTGTTACAGGCACTAAGCACTTTATTTTGTTAATTTTTAGGACTAACAAGCAGCAGATACTTATCTGATCCTTTATATATTTTCTGTCATTTATGTAATTGTCAGTATTATATGTTTAATAAACTTTGCTTATTATTTTTATAAGATTGGACTTGTACTCCTCTTTTTTCCTGTTTAACATGTTATGTGGGAGTGTCCATTTCCCATTGAGACGGCACTACATAGTGGGCGACTCTATTGGGATTTACATTTGGTTCCGTATGGTTTTGTTTTATATCCTTCCCCATACAACTTGCCATCAACATCATCTGCTCCTACAGTCCCTGCCCAACCCTCCACTCCACCGCCCACCACCTCTTCTGCCTCCCACATGTCCACCCATTCTGTAGCTTTTTCCAGACCATCACCTCTAACTGTTCCTTCCCCACCACGATCCCAGTCCTCTCTCCACACTCCCAGTGTCGAAGTGTCCCGCAGCCCCTCCAGCAGTATTTCCACCCCACACTACACAGATTTATAATATGTGTGTATTTTAATAAAAATGACCAGTTTTATGGTTTCAAAGCTTTATTAAAAAAGTTTATTAAAATTTAAAAACAGTTTACTAAAAAAAACATTTTTCAATAAAAGTTAAATTATTTTACACTGGTTGTCTGTCATTTCTTTCTGCGGCCAAAAAGGTTAAATACAGGGTATTTAAAAGGTAAAATGGTATTCAAAACTAGGTATATAACTGTGGGTAAATTTTAGCTTTTTGCCACAGTTGTGTTCCTGGTTGTGTTTGAAGCAAAGTATTTCAACTAAAAAGTTGTGTTTATTGTTGGTGATTTCCTAACAATGTACACAACTTTTGTTAAAAGGTGAAATACTTTGCATAAAACACAACCAGGTACACACCTGTGGCCTAAAGCTAAAAATAGTAAGACCATGACAAGATAGCCAACTTTGGTTGGCAAAGGTATAAACTGTTGGTACAGAAGGTACACAAGTTTGGTTAGGGCACAAATCTTTCACACTCTGTCATCCTGCCAGTGTACTCTGCCTTGAGGTGACATAAAGTATAGTGCAAAATTGTCCCTCATTACTGAAACCGTCACAGAACTTCTAGTGGTAATGTCATGGTAATCTTGCAAGGTGGTTTCTTCAGAGGTGTCCTCAATGGAAATGGGTTCCTTGCAGTTAACAAAATTGTGGAGTACCACGCAAGCTTTGATCACCTCGTCCACAGTTTCTGTCTTGAGGTTGATCGCAGTCAATAGGACCCGCCATTTGGATGTCAGAATACCAAAGGTACATTCAACCATTCTTCTTGCTCTTGTTAGGCGGTAATTAAAAATGCGTTTTGTTCTTGACAATCCTCTGCTAGAGTACGGTTTCAAAAGGTGTTCTGACAGCTGGAAGGCTTCATCCCCTACACAGACAAATGGCATAGGTGGACCAAATGTTTGCGGCAGCGGTCTAGGGGGTGGGAACTGGAAGGTGTTTCCATACAGTTTACGCCCCATGGCAGACAGTTTGAAAACTTGAGTCATTGGAGCGGCCATAGGCCCCAATATCAACAGCAATAAATTTGTATTCCGCGTCAGCGATGGCCATGAGGACAATTGAAAAATATTTCTTGTAATTGAAATATTCTGATCCCGATCCGGCTGGCTTTACAATGCGGATATGTTTCCCGTCCACAGCGCCCAAGCAGTTGGGAAACTGACATATCTGTTGAAACTTTTCTGAAATTTCAATCCACCTCTCTGTTGTGGGCTCTGGTAAAAACTCTTCAGCTAAGGAGTCCCACAGTGCATGGCATGTGTACTTCACTATTCCAGATATGGTGGAAATCCCGAGTCTGTACTGGAAATGCAGTGACGAAAGGGATTCTCCAGTTGCAAGAAATCTGTGGGGAATTAAAAAACAATAAATTAGTTTTAAATCACAGCATTACATACCAAAACTCAGCTATAACACTTGGAGATACAAACTACCACCAACAAGATTGCAGTGAAAGTGTGCTCTGATGCGAGCATATCCAATAAATGTGGCTTACCTTAAAGTCACCATCAGACGCTCTGCGGGTGAAACAGAGAAGCGGCAATAGGTGTCTGCTTTTCTTATGAGGTGTGCAATGCGCTCCACCAAGTAATCAAAATTCTCCATTTTCATCCGAACATATCCAAAAAATTTATCCGGGTTTCGTCGAAGGTCCATGCAGAGTGTAGAATAGACCCCACGCGTCATTCTCTTGGCTGTGATGGGGTGGATCCACAAACGTCGTCTACGATGCCTGATGCGCTGCTGTCTCGCTCTCTCCTTCTCCAGAACAATCACCCTCAAATGATTCGCCTCCGCTGTAAAATCCGCCAAATTCTTCAAAATATTTCCAATCACAACATCCATCTTCGCCAGTAACTTGCTCTTCTCTCCAACCTGCACTTTCTCCTCTACAACCTGTCAAAGAAGGGCTGTAGGAACACGCTATATATAGTTTTCCAGTAGCCAATCCCGTTCGGAAGACCACAAGGGGTGTTTTTAAAAACCGGATCCGGCATAATCCGTCGAAAAACGGATCGAAAAACGGATGAACCGGATGAGACGGATCCGGTTTTGTCTGTCAAGAACAAGACGGATCCGGCAGAAAAACGGATCCGTCACATCTGGTTTTATGAAATATTTGCCGGATCCGGCGCTTCGGCACGACGCCGGATCGCGCCTGACGCCGAAAACCTGATGTGTGAAAGTAGCCTAAGCCCGAAATGTAAGGCTACAATTAATCAATACTCCAATGAGCATTGAAAAAAATCACCAAAATTGAGAGGTTTTTAATACAATAATATAAATTTTATTGCACTTATAGTAATGACATACATAGTGTATTAAGGTGAGGTAGATGAAATATAACAACTAAAAGATAAATGGCATAAAATAGATGACAAATATCATGCCGGACAGAAAAAGCATCCTGTGCAAAAACACAGATAATCAATGGTAGACATTCAGTTACTAGGTATAATAGAAAAGAACATTAAATCTATAAGGACTTAGGCTACTTTCACACATCAGGTTTTCGGCGTCAGGCGCGATCCGGCGTCGTGCCTGAACGCCGGATCCGGCAAATGTTTTGTAAAACCTGATGTGCCGGATCCGTTTTTCTGTCGGATCCGTCTTGTTCTTGACAGAAAAAAACGGATCCGTCTCATCCGGTTCATCCGTTTTTCTATCCGTTTTTCGACGGATTACGCCGGATCCGGTTTTTAAAATTGACCCTTGTGGCCTTCCGAACGGGATTGGCTACTGGAAAACTATATATAGCGTGTTCCTGCAGCCCTTCTTTGACAGGTTGGAGAGGAGAAAGTGCAGGTTGGAGAGAAGAGCAAGTTACTGGCGAAGATGGATGTTGTGATTGGAAATATTTTGAAGAATTTGGCGGATTTTATAGCGGAGGCGAATTGTTTGAGGGTGATTGTTCTGGAGAAGGAGAGAGCGAGACAGCAGCGCATCAGGCATCGTAGACGACGTTTGTGGATCCACCCCATCACAGCCAAGAGAATGACGCGTGGGGTCTATTCTACACTCTGCATGGACCTTCGACGAAACCCGGATAAATTTTTTGGATATGTTCGGATGAAAATGGAGAATTTTGATTACTTGGTGGAGCGCATTGCAAATGTAGTGTCGGTGGTGGGGTGCCGAGCTGGGGGGGGTGGTCCTACTTTTGTACCGCGCAGAGATGATAACAGAGACTCGATGAGGCAGATTCTGGGTGCAACAGGTCCAAGTTTATTTCATTACTTGCCGTCCGCCTGACGGCCTCCGCAGCACACCGCACGTTTCTTCACTTATCGGCCCTCCGTTTCCAGAGCCGTTTACACACCGTACTTTTACAATAGGGACGTACATATGCGTACTGTCCCTCCTTCACTTGTTCGACGCTCCTGACAGGTCCGCCACTGTGGCTGCCCTAGGCCCAATAACCAACAGCGCTTTCACTGGTCAGTCGTCGTGTCAAATACGGTATATGGCACTCACTGCCTCGTCTCTTCTGCGGTATCTTTCTGTCAGGACCACCCCCTGACGTTTCCTCTCCTCAGTCCCCTTGGTCGGATTCTCCTCAGGGCACACAGACTGGCGAAGTCCTCCTGTCACCTGGGCTCCCCCTGGGGACTGGAATCTTCTGGAACCCTCCCTCAGAATTTATAACTTCCCCGGTTCCTTGAAACTGTCACTAACTGTCACCACGCCCCCCATGACCAACGGTTTCTAAAGCCCTAAGCTGCTGTAAAGTCCTTTACTCACACTCCACCCTGCCATCTAATGGTCATCCCAAGGTACTGCACGTCCACTACACTTTCCTAGTTGTTTCCCCACTGTAATCACTGACTCCTACCTACACTGTGCAAACCTATCTTTCTTCACTCTGACTAGTCCGTCCGTCCGTCAGGTCACCTTCCCTACACTCCCCCTTCCTTTGTCCATTGTCGTCCTCGACAATCGTCATCCCTGCCTTCGTCGTTCTGAATCTACACCTACATTCTGTTGTCGGACCAGAAGTTGAGCCAAACCCACTATCTGCGGGGGCCGAACCATACTGGGAGCACTATGCTCTGAGCAGCCTACTGCTACTCACCAGCGCGCACGCCACATGACAACGTCTTTCAAATTGGGCAAGGTACACCCGTATTCTCTCTACGGCGTGTATCTTTCCCCTACTCTCCCCTACTGTTACCTTTCACTATCCGGTACGCCATGATCGAGGCCACTCACCATACCAGATCATTGCCGGCGCCCGCCTTTCCTTCTTCAGGGGTGTCCGTGGTGTCGGGGGACCTGACCTAGGACGGCTGTCTTTCTCACATCTTCCCATTCATTTTCCTTCTTTCAATTACATGTCATGGTCGGCGTCCCGGTCTCCCAGACCTCAACTCTTAGATCCCTACCGGATCTCACACTTTCCTTTGGTCCCGCAGACCTTCCCTTACCCGGACCTGTTGCATTTTACTTTGCATATTATACATCATACAACTTTATAATAGCACAAGTACCCATTTTTTTTATAATTTTTTTTTTTCCATTTTCTCTTACTTTTAAAACCAAAATATAACATAACATTGCATTTCCTCTTTCTTCCTCCCCCCCTTCCTTGGACCTGGACACTCCTCCACTTTTCCGTATCCCCGTTCTGTCAGGTAAACATATTTTCGTATATAAAGAACATAGAAAGAAGAAAGAAAGAGAGAGAAAATAGTTGCATCAGTTAAACAACAACAAAACTTTTTTCTAAATGCAACTGTCCTTATAATCTGCACAACGGTGCATCGAACTCCTGACAGTCTATACCACTCTCAATGGACAGAGGTGAGGGCTCCACGGGGATACTGAGGGTGTCCATTCAAGTCCTCTTCTTTTCCATGACGGCCTCTCCTTGAGTGTGGAGCAGGTTCCACACTTCCTGCTCCCGGGCCTTTTTCTTCCTGATCACCTCCGCTTCCCACACGGAGGGAACAGCACGGGCCCTGGAGTCCGGTGGGCGGGACTTCGCTGAAAAAGACCGCAAGACAGAAACGGCCGAAGATTTCTGCGGCCCAGCAGCCGCTGGGGTCAGGTGGCAAATGGGGAGAACCGGGTCCTCGGGGGCTGGAATCACAGGGCCCGCTAAATCGGTCGCAGCCGACTCCAGCAGCGGCATAACCGCGGCCTCAGGACAGGCCGCATCCACTACTTCCAACGGAGTCGGAGTAACGGCCGATTTCAACAATGCAGCTGCTATTAGCAGGGAAAGCGCAGCAGCATCTTCTTTGGGTGAGCTCTGCACTGGTGACTCCGGGCGGGGTAGTTCGGGGACATGAGCGGGGACCTCGCTCAGCTCTGCATACACCACGGGGCCCGTGGTAACTAGGCCTTCCGGTGCGCAGGGGGCCGCGTGCTGCAGCAGAATGGTGGGGGCCGCTTGCGGAGGCACTGGTAGGGCCGGGGGTACTCTCACCTTCCCCGGCGCTGCGGCCTCCGTTTCATCATCACGCAGTTTCCCCCGCAGCCTCCGTTCCTTGCTCCACTGTCCTGCGGGCCTTCCCTCCGGACTCGGGGGCTCCGCTGAGAAGTCCTCTGCTGGTATTGGTGGCAGCCGTTCTCGCTGACTCCCCTCAGGCTCCGCTCCCCGGCTCAGCATCCCGCTGCCTGCCCGTAAATCTGAAGATGACTTCTGATGCAGCTCCATCTCTCGCCGCCATTGCCACTCTAGGCGGCCGATGCCCCGACACCCGCAGCATCTCATACCGTCCGTTGGGCAGCACTCGAATGGCGTCAGACAGCCGCAGCCAAGTTTTTCTTCTGTGCCACTCCTCCTGCTGGGTGGGGCGTTGGCAGACCTTTCCATCCATCTGCCAGGGTCCAATATATGGAAACGTCGGTCTCCGGGCATATATTGCTTCCTTTTGGGGTACGTTGGAGGGGGTCCCAGTCCATTCTGAACAACTGCAAACACCCGGACCTCTCCTCTGTGCTGAAGTAATACCGCCATCTTGGGCAGAATCAGCTACTGCCTTGGATCCTCTGCAAGCAACACAGATCCGACACAGCGTCCCAATTTGTAATCCACAGGTCAGTAATTTTTAGTCCACAGGTGTTTATAATCCGAAATAGAGCAGTCCAAGTTTTCCTCAGTCCTTCAGTTGCAGGCCTGCCGCAGAAGATAGCGTATTAGCGGCGGCTATCCTGCCGACTACGCCAAATGTAGTGTCGGTGGTGGGGTGCCGAGCTGGGGGGGGGTGGTCCTACTTTTGTACCGCGCAGAGATGATAACAGAGACTCGATGAGGCAGATTCTGGGTGCAACAGGTCCAAGTTTATTTCATTACTTGCCGTCCGCCTGACGGCCTCCGCAGCACACCGCACGTTTCTTCACTTATCGGCCCTCCGTTTCCAGAGCCGTTTACACACCGTACTTTTACAATAGGGACGTACATATGCGTACTGTCCCTCCTTCACTTGTTCGACGCTCCTGACAGGTCCGCCACTGTGGCCGCCCTAGGCCCAATAACCAACAGCGCTTTCACTGGTCAGTCGTCGTGTCAAATACGGTATATGGCACTCACTGCCTCGTCTCTTCTGCGGTATCTTTCTGTCAGGACCACCCCCTGACGTTTCCTCTCCTCAGTCCCCTTGGTCGGATTCTCCTCAGGGCACACAGACTGGCGAAGTCCTCCTGTCACCTGGGCTCCCCCTGGGGACTGGAATCTTCTGGAACCCTCCCTCAGAATTTATAACTTCCCCGGTTCCTTGAAACTGTCACTAACTGTCACCACGCCCCCCATGACCAACGGTTTCTAAAGCCCTAAGCTGCTGTAAAGTCCTTTACTCACACTCCACCCTGCCATCTAATGGTCATCCCAAGGTACTGCACGTCCACTACACTTTCCTAGTTGTTTCCCCACTGTAATCACTGACTCCTACCTACACTGTGCAAACCTATCTTTCTTCACTCTGACTAGTCCGTCCGTCCGTCAGGTCACCTTCCCTACACACACCTCATAAGAAAAGCGGACACCTATTGCCGCTTCTCTGTTTCACCCGCAGAGCGTCTGATGGTGACTTTAAGGTAAGCCACATTTATTGGATATGCTCGCATCAGAGCACACTTTCACTGCAATCTTGTTGGTGGTAGTTTGTATCTCCAAGTGTTATAGCTGAGTTTTGGTATGTAATGCTGTGATTTAAAACTAATTTATTGTTTTTTAATTCCCCACAGATTTCTTGCAACTGGAGAATCCCTTTCGTCACTGCATTTCCAGTACAGACTCGGGATTTCCACCATATCTGGAATAGTGAAATACACATGCCGTGCACTGTGGGACTCCTTAGCTGAAGAGTTTTTACCAGAGCCCACAACAGAGAGGTGGATTGAAATTGCTGACAAGTTTCAACAGATATGTCAGTTTCCCAACTGCTTGGGCGCTGTGGACGGGAAACATATCCGCATTGTAAAGCCAGCCGGATCGGGATCGGAATATTTCAATTACAAGAAATATTTTTCAATTGTCCTCATGGCCATCGCTGACGCGGAATACAAATTTATTGCTGTTGATATTGGGGCCTATGGCCGCTCCAATGACTCTCAAGTTTTCAAACTGTCTGCCATGGGGCGTAAACTGTATGGAAACACCTTCCAGTTCCCACCCCCTAGACCGCTGCCGCAAACATCTGGTCCACCTATGCCATTTGTCTGTGTAGGGGATGAAGCCTTCCAGCTGTCAGAACACCTTTTGAAACCGTACTCTAGCAGAGGATTGACAAGACCAAAACGCATTTTTAATTACCGCCTCACAAGAGCAAGAAGAATGGTTGAATGTACCTTTGGTATTCTGACAGCCAAATGGCGGGTCCTATTGACTGCGATCAACCTCAAGACAGAAACTGTTGACGAGGTGATCAAAGCTTGCGTGGTACTCCACAATTTTGTTATCTGCAAGGAACCCATTTCCATTGAGGACACCTCTGAAGAAACCACCTTGCAAGATTACCATGACATTACCACTAGAAGTTCTGTGTCGGTTTCAGTAATGAGGGACAATTTTGCACTATACTTTATGTCACCTCAAGGCAGAGTACACTGGCAGGATGACAGAGTGTGAAAGATTTGTGCCCAACCAAACTTGTGTACCTTCTGTACCAACAGTATATACCTTTGCCAACCAAAGTTGGCTATCTTGTCATGGTCTCTATTTTTAGCTTTAGGCCACAGGTGTGTACCTGGTTGTGTTTTATGCAAAGTATTTCACCTTTTAACAAAAGTTGTGTACATTGTTAGGAAATCACCAACAATAAACACAACTTTTTAGGTGAAATACTTTGCTTCAAACACAACCAGGAACACAACTGTGGCAAAAAGCTAAAATTTACCCACAGTTATATACCTGGTTTTGAATACCTTTTTACCTTTTAAATACCCTGTATTTAACCTTTTTTTTAAACATATTTCACCGCAGAAAGAAATGACAGACAACCAGTGTAAACAATAATTTAACTTTTATTTAAAATATTTTTTTTTTGTAAACTGTTTTTAAAGTTAAAAAAATTTTTAATAAAGGTTTGAAAAAAAACTGGGCATTTTTATTACAAAACACACATTACAAATCTGTGTAGTGTGGGGTGGAAATACTGCTGGAGGGGCTGCGGGACACTTCGACAATGGGAGTGTGGAGAGAGGACTGGGATCGTGGTGGGGAAGGAACAGTTAGAGGTGATGGTGTGGAAAAAGCTACAGAATGGGTGGACATGTGGGAGGCAGAAGAGGTGGCGGGCGGTGGAGTGGAGGGTTGGGCAGGGACTGTAGGAGCAGATGATGTTGATGGAAAGTTGTATGGGGAAGGAGTTTGGTACGGGGAAGGAGTTTGGTACGGTGAAGGAGTTTGGTACGGTGAAGGAGTTTGGTACGGGGCAGGTTGCTGGAAGTGGGGAGATGTCTGGTACTGGGGAGGTTGCTGGTACTGGGGAGGTTGCTGGTACTGGGGAGGTTGCTGGTATGTAATAGGAGGGAGAGGATGGAAAGTGGCTGGAGGGGGTGCAGATGTAATAGGAGGGGGAGGATGGAAAGTGGCTGGAGGGGGTGCAGGAGGAGGAACTACAGTGGTGGGAGGTGGAGGTTGGGAGGTAACCTGCTGTAGAGCACCGTGGACGAATGCATTACATGCATCTGCTGGGTAGGAGATAGTGTTGCCATGCGCTCCACAACAGACCTGAAAAAGGTGTGGTTTGGCGAAGATCTTGCTTCTGAATGCATGGTTTGCAGAAGTGTCTTCACCTCCAGAATGCTGGAGTTGATCTGCTGAAAGCCTGCGGAGATTTGCTCTGACAAGACTTTTAGACAGTTCTGGAAAGATGCATTCAGATGCAAGAACTCTGGCGCATAACTCTTTTCCTGACCCCTCTGCCGCTGCCGCCCAGTACCCGCAGGTGTACTAGAGATGGCAGGGGCAGAAGGGTGGGGTAAAGGGAAAGCGATCTCCTCACCAGCAGCTTCATGTAATGTAGGCGGCCACGATGCTCCTGTGCTGGTGGATGGGACAGATGGGTCGAATGTGTGGGAAGGCTGGGAAGGTGCAGATGTACCAGGGCGGTCGAAGTGTCCCTCGGTGCCGGTCTCCTCAGGGATCGCCTCAGAAGGGTCCAATCGTGCAGGCTCCCGAGTGCTGCTCACCGTGCTGTGGAATAAAGAGAAAAAAACCCAATTAAAATAGTGACATGGTATGGCCCTGGCTGAAAAAAAAAAGTTACATCTAAACATTTTTTTGTCACATGTGGTGTGTAATATTTACCTTCTGGTGAGCATTGTCTCCCGGAGGAACAACAGGGCTCGTGCGTACTTGTACTTGCTCCTGCGTCCTCCAGATCCACTCGAGGCCCGCATCTCTTTATTGAACACCTTCTTGAAACGATCCCTCACAGACCGCCACCGCTTCACAATTCTCTCCCCTGAAACGAGAAAGGACAAAGTGGTTAGTATACAACATCAGTGTTTTCCAAACTCCAGTCCTCATGGTCCCCAGGGGTCATGTTTTCAGGATTTCCAAAGTAAATAGAAATCCTGAACACATGATCCGTGGGGACCACGAGGACTGGAGTTCGGGAAACACTGGTTTAAATCAAGCAACCGGTACTGTATATACTTACGCTCTTTAATCTGGGCCCGAGCTTCGAGGTCCTCCCAGCGGTCCACAAGGAGCGAACAGATTTCCTCCTAGAGTCGTCGGGTAACGATAAGGTCAGCGTGGCGGCGGTCAGCCATATTCCAGAGCGGCTCCCTTTCTCTGACGAGATCGATGAGGCGGTCCACATCAATCCCTCCATCCTCACCGTCAGAGTCGGGAGCACGCTGTGAAGGCTGTTAAAGAAAAAGACAAAAATAACATAATTAGCCTCCACAAAATAAATGAAATAAAAAGTGCAAAAAAAACAAAGCAAAAATATTTATACTTACACGCGCTGGTGACCGCCGCGTTGCTGTCGCCGACGACCCTGGGAGGCACTGCGAGGACCTCTTGGCCGAGCACCAGATTGGGAAGACTAGAGAAGAAAACAAAAAATGTTATGTCTTTGGATGTAGGCATTTGTTTGCTGTGTGTGGTCTGCAGAACATTGTTTTCTATGTGTTGTGTGTAGTGTGATGTTGTGTTTCTGCGTTTGATGCCAAAAACTTACCAATTGTGAGCCCACTCCAAGTGTCTGTCCACCCCTTCCTTCTTCTCCTGGGAGCTCCTCTTCATCTTGTGATTCCTGTTTTGAAATAAAAGGCAATGAATAGACATATATTCCAGAGATGATGGATTTTGGAAATAAAAACTTACCGTCAAACGCTGACGATGCGAGGGAGGGCTCCCAGAAGAAGATGTGCTGTCTTCCTCATGGCCAGACTCCATGGCTGTGGGTGGTGTTCCTGCTGCTGCCATTGCTGCTGCTGCTGCATCTCTTTGGCGGCTGTTGAATAAAGAGAAACAAAGGGCCAATGAATATCTTGATATTCCATAGCCCTAGTTTGGAGGAATGGGGGATTTGATAATTACCGTCTCTCATCTGCTGCTGGACTCCCCTCCCGTTGTTCAGCATGCTGCTCCATTTGGGGTGGTGCTGGTGCTGCTGCAGATGTCTGCTGCCTTCTCCTGCTCCTGGTTCTTGGCTTGGGTGGCATGTTGGGTGTGGCTGAGGGTCCCACTGTCTTGCTTTTATATATGTCTTGTGGGCAGAGCTACTGAGCATGCTCAGACCAAAGAAACCGGATCCGGCCGTCGCCGGATCAGGCAGTCGCCGGATCAGGCGCATTGCGGCGCTCATAGGCTTTCATTGTATGAAAAAGCCGGACATGCCGGATCCGGCGTGTCCGGCTTTTTCGCCGGAGACAAAAAACGTTACAGTAGCCGTTTCTTCCAGACGCCGGATCGCGTCACATTGCCGGATCCGGCGAAAATCGGATGAAACGCATGGCCATCCGGCTCGATCCGGCTCTAATGCAAGTTAATGGGGGGGAAACCGGATCCGGCATTGCATTTCGCCGGATCCGGTTTTTGTCAAAAGCGCCGGATCGCGCCTGACGGCAAAAACCTGATGTGTGAAAGAGGCTTAAGTCCGAAGTAACAGACAAAGTACCAGATCAGTTGATGCAGCCAAAGCAGATTATAGGGAGCAGTGTTATCTAGGCATGCTCAAGGCATGAAAAATTAGACCCAGAAATTATGTCTCAACTATGTATCAGCTGTAGTCCCCGGTAGTACCTTAATGTAATCCTACTCATATAATGCCCAGTATAATATCAAAAAGGTACAGGCAATCTAGTTATACTCAATTGAAATCACATATACCTGTATATAACAAAACTGCCGGGGAGGCAAAAATATCTGCACTTATGACCGCATGTCAGGTGCTGCAAAAAATGAGATAGTAACGCTAACCCAGCTAAACTGAATAATATGAAATACCTTGTGCCATGATCCTAAGTGGGAGCAGGAATGTCCACGGAACGCACTAAAGCCCCAATTACATTCCCAGGAGGTCTGGGGGGCAGGAAAATTGCTGAAATGGATGGAAAAAAGTGCTCAAATGGAATGGGAACAGCATAGGGGAGATGCCTGGATGCATCTCTGACTCCCAGATCACTACTGGGAACAATGTTGTCAGAGTATAAGGGTAAGTGCACGCGTTTGTTTTTAGGTTGTGTGGATTTTGTTGAAAAATCCACAAGTAAATTTGCAGGACAAAAGTCCTGCGGTTTATCTGAGGATTAGCCTGAGGCTTTGCCCTGCGGTTTCTCAACTCACAATGGTGAAGGTAGGAAACCGCAGCAAAATCCGCACAAAGAATTGACATGCTGCGGATTGTAACCCGCAGCAAATCCGCGCAGAAAAATCCGCAGCATGTGCACTGCGTTTTTTTATTTCCATAGGAAATAAAGGTACTGTACAAAGCAGCAGAATCTGCTGCGGACCCGCAAGGCCAAATCCGTTGCGGATCCGCAGCAGAATCCGCAGCGTGTGCACATACCCTTACGTCACTTTTACTGACTGACAATAACACATACCGAACCAAACATGAAGTAGATTTTACAGAAAAAATGTTAGCACACATTTCTTCCTGTATAATGACTTGTATACAGGGCAAAATTAAAAAGAGAAAAACTCTCTCCTCCACTCCTTAAGCTATGTTCACACACAGCGGTTTCCCTGCTTATTTTGCATTTTTTCATTACTCTCAATAGTGAAAAAACACTGCAAAATTGCTAAAAGATTTGACATGCTCCCTCTTTCATAAATGCAGCAGTTTTCCATTTTAATCAGGAAAAAAAAAAGAAATCGTGTATATGAGATGTCACGACTAGTGACCGCGTTCGCGGCCGAGCCGGGGCCTCCACGTCGACCGACCACGCCGACGTGGGGCGAGCATCCCAGGTGGGAACGGAATGTGGACCCACTAGACCACAGGGGGGGGGACCCTGGCATACCCAGACTAGGGGAGAGTAGTGACCGGGGTCTGTAGCAGCTGAGCATGTGGACGAGGAGGCAGAACGACACCGCACAACTTCAGGTATAGACAAAGTTTACTTGAACAAGACATGGTACAGAAACAAAACAGTTATGCAAGGCTCCCGGTTCCGCACATCAGGGAAGGGTACACGTTTCAGGATAACAGCCAAAGGCAGGAGGACATCACGGGTTGATGCAGTCCAGGGTTGTCTGGCACGGGCATACTAGGGCGGCCTCTTCCTCAGGCCTCAGGCGTAGCACAGGCTCAGCAGGAGAGCATCAGACACCGACCTCAGACTGATTTCAGACGATGGCAGGGGTCATCACGGGTTGATGCAGTCCAGGGTCGTCTGGCAAGGGCATATCAGGACGGCCTATCTCTCAGGCCTCAGGCATAGCACTGGCTCAGCAGGAGAACATCAGACACATACCCAGGACAGACGTCAGACGATGGCAGGAGTCATCATGGGTTGATGCAGTCCAGGGTTGTCTGGCACGGGCATACTAGGACGGCCTCTTTCTCAGGCCTCAGGCGTTGCACAGGCTCAGCAGGAGAACATCAAACACCGATCCCAGAAGGACGTCATCACTGGGTGGACCTCAGGGAATTGGCGGAACATTGGGACACGGACATCAGGCCACCAGGAACACGGACATCAGGCCACCAGGAACACGGACATCAGGCCACCAGGAACACGGACATCAGGCCACCAGGAACACGGACATCAGGCCACCAGGAACACGGACATCAGGCCACCAGGAACACGGACATCAGGACACCAGGAACACAGACATCAGGACACCAGGAACACAGACATCAGGACACCAGGAACACAGACATCAGGACACCAGGAACACAGACATCAGGACACCAGGAACACAGACATCAGGACACCAGGAACACAGACATCAGGACACCAGGAACACAGACATCAGGACACCAGGAACACAGACATCAGGACACCAGGAACACAGACATCAGGACACCAGGAACACAGACATCAGGACACCAGGAACACAGACATCAGGACACCAGGAACACAGACATCAGGACACCAGGAACACAGACATCAGGACACCAGGAACACAGACATCAGGACACCAGGAACACAGACATCAGGACACCAGGAACACAGACATCAGGACACCAGGAACACAGACATCAGGACACAAGGAACACGGACTGGACATCAGGACACAGGCAGGGCATCAGGACTCGGATCTTAGATAGAGCATCAGCACACTGGCATCGGACTCCGGACATCTGGCAGCGACCGACAGGATCCGGACATCAGGCTGCGGACATCAGCTCCGGACATCAGGCCGCAGTCATCAGGCTCCGGACCACTGGCAGCAATCGGCAGGCTCCGGACATCGGGCAGAGAAACATAGGATCCGGACATCTGGCAGAGGACATCAGGCACAGCACATCTGGAAGAGGTCATCAGACACCGGACATCAGGCCGTGGTCATCAGGCTCCGGACGAGAGGCCACGGTCATCAGGCTCCGGTCATCTGGCAGCGACCTAGAAAGGAACCCCAGCGGTCTGGTGCAAACCCTGCCGGGTTGGACTGGAACCGGCAGGGAATTGCACCGAATCCCCAGCTGAGCACAGAGTGGCAGAAACCCAGCGGACACACCAGACTCCTACTTCCAAGATGAACCCAGGTTAAATCACAGCAAGTCAGGGAGCAAAGAGTCACAGTCACTGGGCACAGGGTTCAAGACACGGAGGGACCTCAGGAACATCCCACAGAGGACACAGTTCAGACAGGGTCAGGTAAAGGAGCAGGTCCAGAATTCAGGGAACAAGACACAACATAGACGGGCCTGGATATGCAGCCTCCACGAAGGGCGATCTGGGTATTACTGCCCCCAGAGCAGGCAAAGAAACAAGACACAATTCAGACAGAGTCAGGTGCAGGAACAAATCCAGGATCCAGGATTCAGGAAACAAGACACAGGTGCAAGGCAAGACTCCACACAAACACATGGGCCAGGATATTCTGCCTCCTGGGAAGGCGGACAGGGACGAGGGCCAGGATATTCTGCCTCCTGGGAAGGCGGACAGGAATGAGGGCCAGGATATTCTGCCTCCTGGCAGGCGACAAAACACATTTCACACGGGGATAAAGAGCAACAGCTCCCCCAGAACTGATCACAATCAGAGCAGGAGCTGAACACATATACTCACATCGCTAGGTTCAGGAACTCAATGCAAAGCTCTGGCGACGCCCCAAAGGGGGAGGGAACTTTATATAGCAGCTGCCTCACAGTGATAGGCTGGAGCAGCAATTGTAGCACACCCATTCCTCATAAAAGCAGGGGAGGTGTGGCCGTGCGCACCCTAAGCAAGGCCAAACAAATCAGCATTGCAGAGGACACCTGGCGAGAGCTGCAAGCCTGAACAAACGTGGTAAGCCATACACAATGTAGAGGACCTATTAACCCACGGATAGCTTTCCACAGCAGCAGCCAGGGACCGCACCAGCGGGTGGTCTTGCAAAGCAACGGAGCCACGCACGCATGTACGGCTACGCAGCGGGGCAGGGACCTGAGTAGCATCCATAACGGTAACAGGCAACAGTATCCCTGCTAGTTAGGAGGAGAGGAGCAAAGGGTTAATGCAGACATGCAGAGTAACGCCGGGGAAGCAAAGTACAAACACACCGGCGTTACATGAGATTTCTGAAATTTTTTCTCATCTTTAAAGAATGTGAATTCTTGATTGGTGAAGCCTATGCACTAAGTGTAAGGCCTATCAAAAATTGAAAAGCGGGACTGCAATATAGTCTGGAATACACATAGAGGATAGCATTAGAAAACATGTTTCCCCATTTGGAAGGAGTGTGACTCCAAGACTGGGGAAGAGTAAGCCCTATGTGGAAGGGCTTCCAAAAACTAGAAGCAGACACTCAAATAAACCTGGAACACAATAAGAGTAAGGGTTTCAGAAAACATTTACATTTAGGAGTGAGACTTCTGTGGCCAACAACAGTGAGTCCTGGATATGAAGCCACTACTCACAGCACAATTGGCACAACAAGGACCTTCAGGCTTCCGACTCCGATTTTGCTCCAGCTAAAGCTTTGCGGCAGTTTCTTCTGTGCCAGCTCATTGCATCAGGCAGCACTGTGGCTTCAAATAGATTGAAATAAGGGTTTCAAAACATTTTTTTTTGTCTTTGGAGACCTTTGTCAATGAACATCCATGATTATGTGGGGAAACTTCTCCAACGCATCCTGCAGAAAGATCGCAACAAGTCCTCTGTCCATTTATTCACACAAGATTTGTTTCTTTCCTTTCTCCCATTGTATGAAGGCATATTTGTTTTATTTTACACAGATTTAAGGCAAATCTGAGGCTCGCAGGCCATAATCACTGCTCCCTCCCTGTTTAAGTTGACTTAGTTGGTTTTTAGTGCTGCCAGGGGCCTGTCAATTTAAAATGCTGACAGGCTGACTGTTCTCAAAATTAACATGGCCTGGATTGTTCAAGACTTCTCAACTCTCCTGGATGACAGCAGCGGAACATAAAAACAATTAAAATGTTCTTTTTTTCTGGGGTATTCCCACTCACCTCTTCCCACCCAAAAAATGGTATATGGTTCATGATTTCTTCTTTTTCTTTTCCTCCTCCTCTATTCCAAAATGATCATTTCTTCAGGCCCTATCACTACACTGAATGCAGCTAACAATGGTATTAATAGGGAATAGATTAAAGAAGATGCAGCCCTCTAAAGGAATTTTGGTTTTTGGTTTCTGCAGCAAGGACTGTAAGGCAATAAGCACTGCCTAAATGCTTCTAATACACTATCCCTATTGCAGCAGCTAGGGCTACACTAATTTCAACCATGAGCAGTATTATTAGAGAATAAAACATACTGCAAGAAGACCTGAAAAAAATTTGTTTAAACGCAGCACCAGCAAGGGCTGTAAGGCAATAATCCGTGACTAGATTTCCCTAATATGCTATCCCTTCTCCAGCAGCTAACCCTACACTACTTGCAACTAAGAGTGATATTATTATTGAATTGAATATATTTATATTGGCCCTGAAAGGACATTTTGTTGTACTTGGCAGAACAAAGGACTGTAAGGCAATAATACTAGACTAGCTACCTCTAATAGGTTATCCCTACTCCAGCAGCTAACCCTATACTAACTGCAGCTAAGACCAGTATTATAGAATAGAATCTATTTGAATTAGCCCTGAAAAGGACTGTTGGTTTAACATAGCAGCACCAAGGACTGTAATGCAATGAACCCTGCCTAAATGACTCTAATACACAATCTCTGCTCCAGCAGCTAACCCTACACTAATTGTAGCTAAGAATGGTATTGTTTTGAATTAGCCATGAAAATAACTGCTGGTTTAATGTTGCACCAGCTGGAACCGCAACGCAATAGCACACTGTCCCTTCTCCAGCAGAAACTCACGCTCGCCCATCACTCCTAACCACAGTAAATTTTCTTCTTTAGAAAACAAATCACTGCAAAAAAGGCAAATAAAATGGATTTAGTTACTTCAGCTAATTACTTAGATCCTCTATAGATGTTGATTGGTGCTTGACATCATGCTGGTACTTCCATTTGGGAAACTGGGAGTATGGCACCAGAGCAGCTACTATAAATGCTGCAGAGATGAGTCATTGTAAAAATTTACCTACAATGAATAATTTTAGCCACTGACGGGCTATTTGACATTTCTAGCCATTTACTGTATGTCAAAATGAGATCAGAAAACTGAGACCAATGGGGACCAGGTAAGCTTCAGAATGGAAACTAGAAGCAATCATATTATTTTACTTTTTAATCTACTGTAGTTTAAGCTTTTTAAGATAAATATCTCAATCAATGGACTGCAGTTAACTTGCAAGAAGAATTGCAAATACTTTTTTCATTAAACTATGAATCCATCATCATCCATTACATAGTTACATAGTTAGCACAGCTGAGAAAAAGACATATCCATAAAGTTCATCCAAAGGTTGAAATGGACAAAGAAAAGGGCTAAACCGTATTTTTCGGATAAGATAAATTTTTCTTCCCCCAAATTAGGAAGGAAAATGGGTGTGCGCCTTATAATCCAAAAGTAGCTTATCAGGGGAGCAGGATCACCGGAGGCAGGGTCGCAGCTGCAGGAGGCTGGCAGCAGTTGAGGTGGGGCAATGCTTATAGGCTCCGAGCTGGAAGAAGGGGGTGTCCCCTTCAGGAACGTGGTCGCCATAGGCACTGCATGCATAATTTTGTCTTCCGAGATGTCAATCTGTCTATGCGCCACCTCTGTGGGCCTTTATTCCTTTGGCCACCGCTGGGAAATGAATGGGAAGTGCCGACATTTTCTGACAGCCCAGGGCTCGCAGCCTTGCCCCACTCCTGCTGCCACTGCTAGATTCCTGCAGTTGCGACATACAGTAGGTTTATCCATGATGCAAGATCCAGAATATGTTAAAGCGCAATTTTTTTCCTCCTGATCCAAAGAGTCAATTAGCTGGATCAATATTAAGACCAAGAATTTTATACATTTACATTTACAAATACTGCCATAAATCATAATGCCATAAATCTTGTACTCAACACTAAAAAAACTGCTGAGATGGTTGTGGATTTTAGGAAAGATCAACATGAGATACTTCCAATCTACATCCATGACGAAGTGGTTCTTAGGGTCACAGAGACCAAATTCCTTGGTGTTATCATCTCTCATGATCTTAAATGGGGGAAAAACGTGGATGCTGTTATAAGAAAAGCACAACAGAGGATGTTCTTCCTGCGTCAGCTGAAAAGATATGGTTTGTCTAAGAATCTGCTGATCTTATTCTTTAATGCTGTCATCAGATCTGTGATTTGTTCCTCTCTGATAGTCTGGTATGGGGGAGCCACTGCGCATGACAAACTCTGCTTACAAAGGACTTTCAGAACAGCAGAGAGAATTATAGGTTCCCCCCTGCCTAAAATCCAGGATCTTTATGATAAGAGTATTCGATCCCACGCATTGAAAATTTCATCCGATCCCTCTCACCCAGGACACTCCTCATTCCAACTACTCCCTTCAGGACGTCGCTTCAGAGTCCCCAAATGCAGCACCAACCGCCATATGAACAGCTTCTATCCACTCTCTGTTCAACAATTAAATCGTCATGTGTAGACTATATACTGTATCTGTCTTGTTAGATGTTACTTGTTGTATCTGTTGTTATATATTATGTTGCCTCTTTGCCACAAAGAATTCCTTGTATATATGTAATATGTACTTGGCGATAATAAATTTGATTGATTGATTGAAATTACAAGCAGGGTTATTCATAGACCCTTGAAGGCACAAACTGTAGTGCCTCATTCAAATATTGTGATCAAAGTGTAGCTGTGGTACTCCTACCCTCATAAAAGCTCTACAAAAAATGCAAAGCCAGCCAAACATTACAAGCTGGGTCATCCATCCACCCTTCACCATCCATCCACCAGCTCTAGTATCTCCTTCAAATATTGTAAACAAAGTGTAGTTGTGTTAATATTGTAAACAAAGTGTAGTTGTGTTACTCCCACACACATAAAAAGTTTCCACTAATTGCAAAAGTCTGCACTAAGTGCAAAGCCTTCCAAAAATTACAAGCAGGGTCATCCATTACACCCTTGAAGGCACCAACTGTAGTATATCATTCAAATATTGTGAACAAAGTGTAATTGAGGTACTCCCATGCTCATAAAATCTCTGCAGACAGTGCAAAATCTGTCAATAATTGCAAGCAGGGCCATCCATACATATTTCAAGGCACCAACTGTAGTATCTCATTCAAATATTGTGAACAAGGAGTAGTTGTGGCTAGAGATGAGCGACTTTGCCTTTTTTCGGGTCGAGTTGGGTTTCATGAAACCCAACTGAGAAAGTCAGGTCGAACGAAATCGACCGATGATTGTGAAATGTCGAAGGCCGACTGAAACACAAAACCCAATGCATGTCAATGGGGAAGCAAAGTTGGCAGGGAGTGGAAGACATTAAACACACCTACAGTGCTCATTTGAATGGCAAAAACATCAATTTTTATTACTGAAGCTTGTCAACCTTAATTTACTTCATAATAATAGTTACGCACTGAAAACTGGGGGTTATTTGGCTAAAGTTGTGGAGGGGTAGGGCTGGCTCCAGGTTTTCATGTGCCCTGGGCCAAAGAGCGCCCCTTTAACACATACCACAACTCATGATGCTCCGATATGGTAGAGAAATAGCGGTATAGTACAATGAAAAATACTTCACTTTTTACATCTTATGACTGATGTATAACTGGCTTAGTGATCGGACCCAAAGAGTGGTCGTAAATGGCTGCACATCCAGCTGGAAGAATGTCTCAAGTGGGGTACCACAGGGCTCTGTCCTGGGCCCTGTATTGTTCAACATCTTTATCAACGATTTAGATGAAGGAATTGAGGGTAAACTGATTAAATTTGCTGATGACACAAAGCTAGGAGGGATAGCTAATACTAGAGAAGAGAGAGAGAGGATTCAAAAAGATATAAATAAACTGGAGAAGTGGGCAGCAACTAACAGAATGGTTTTTAACAGGGAAAAATGCAAAGTACTACATCTGGGCAATAAAAATGAAAAAAAGCATATACAGAATGGGAGGAATAGGGCTAAGCAACAGCACATGTGAAAAAGACTTGGGTATACTAATAGATCACAGACTGAATATGAGTCAACAGTGTGATGCAGCAGCAAAAAAGGCAAATGCAATTCTAGGATGTATTAACAGAAGCATACAGTCTAGATCACGTGAAGTCATTATTTCCCTCTACTCCTCTTTGGTCAGACCTCATCTGGAATATTGTGTCCAGTTTTGGGCACCACATTTTAAAAAAGACATCAACAAACTGGAGCAAGTTCAGAAAAGAGCGACCAGAATGGTGACCGGTCTGCAAACCCTGTCTTATGAGGAAAGGTTGCAGGATTTGGGAATGTTTAGTTTGCAAAAGAGAAGACTGAGAGGAGACTTAATAGCTGTCTACAAATATCTAAAGGGCTGTCACATTGTAGAAGGATCAACTTTATTCTCATTTGCACAAGGAAAGACTAGAAGCAATGGGATGAAATTGAATGGGAGGAGACACAGATTAGATATTAGAAAAAACTTTTTGACAGTTAGAGTGATCAATGAATGGAACAAGCTGCAACGAGAAGTGGTGAGTTCTCCTTCAATGGAAGTCTTCAAACAGAGGCTGGACAGACATCTGACTGGGATGATTTAGCGAATCCTGCTTTGAGCAGGGGGTTGGACCAGATGGCCCAGGAGGTCCCTTCCAACTCTGCGATTCTATGATTCTATGATTCTATTCTATGATATCGATTTTAAATTCTCCAATAGCTCCAAAAACAGACAGTATATTACTCCATACAGTATTATGGGCACCGCATAGCGCGCTATACAGAGTAATGAGGCCCATATATTTCTCCAAACAGAATCATTGGTCTCATATAATGTTTGAAACAGTATATGATGAGCTCCACATAATGCTACAGTATATGTTGGTCCCCATGGATGAAGCTCCACTGTCTTATGGGCCCAAATAATGCTCCATATATAATGGGCCCCATTTCTAATGCTCCAGTGTATAATGGGCCCTGTAAATGCTGCTCCAGTGTCTGATGTCCACCTTTGGAATGCTCCAGTGTATGGTGGGCCCCATCTATCATTCTCCAGAGTATAGTGCTCCCCAAAAATTGCTGTCCCAACATTGAAAACAATGAAATAAGTCTCCTCGCTAGGGAATCCCTGTACTAGTCTGGACTCCTCGTCGTCCCCATCTTCCATCTCACTGCACTTGGCTGTTTAGGCAGAGGGTGTACAGACGTGATGTCATTGCGCTCTCTGATCAGAATATCACTGTCAGGACACGCGGAAGACGTCATGGCGAAGGAGCAGGGAGAGGTAAGTATTTCAACGTTGCAAGTGCTGTGATCCGGAGCAAGCAGGGGGGGCCCACTCGTTGGTGACCGCACTGGCACAGGGCCCCTCATAGTACGGTGGTGTGTGGCGGTGTGTCTGACGGTGGGTGGGACCTATGAGGGGCCCTGTGCCTGTGCCATCGCCCATGAGTATGCCCCCCACCTGCTCAAGGAACCTGCACTTTCATCTGCACCTTCCTCTTTGTCACCTTGTAAGGTGGTATAGTATGCGGGAAGGGGAACCTGAGTTTCCTCAGGGTCACATTCTGGCTGTGTAGAGTGTGAGGGGAATGTAGGGGTCTGGGTCAATGTACCAGCAGAATCATCTAGCAGTGGCTGGGCATCAGTGCACTTGTGGTGTCCCTAGGAGTACGGTCGCCACAGTGGCATTACCTTCCTCCTAGGGAGTGTGATGTCATGCTTGGGAGCAACGAAGGATCTCTCTAGCAGTTCAACCAACAAACAACACATTTCCCACTCCAGGCCAGCAGGGAGACCTCTGAACCTGACTGTTGAGGAGCTGCTCTCTGTGGTCGGGAGGAGGTAAGTTAGGGCACTCTATGCAGGGAAGGGGAAGTATGTGGACGTGAGAAGGGGAGCTGGAGGATGAGCAGAGTTAAGGCTCACTCCTAGCTGGAGCGCATGGTCCGGATTGCGGTCTCCGAGTTCGTAGGGACACTGATGTTCCTGCAGCCGAAACCGGAGGAAGTAGCAGTTGTAAATCCTCTGCACCCAACTAAGGCTCGGAGGCCCCAGCATCGACGTGTGGGAGCCAGAAGGAAAAGGCTACGGCTGCCTTCCATACGGGAAAGTTCCATAAGAGAGTTAACAGGGGGAACTTCATTAAACTCAGCACTGCGAATACCTCAGATAAGCGCTAGAATGGAGGCTACACTACCTATCTGCAGAGAGAGAATTCCAAATTGGCTTCAAGGCTGACCAACTCCTTCTCCATCTGTACTCTGGGTCCTGGATGGCACTTACCAAGTACAGGTAAAGGAACTGCATGACTGTGTCTGTCATCTTTCTCCTGCGCCTGGCGCACGGCTCTGCTACATCCTGCACTGCACACCATCTACAAACTCTTTCATCTGCCCTGCGACTACGGCCCTACCTGTGCAGGTCTTCTACATCTTAGCTGCACCACAACATCTGTCCCAGAGAAGCGACACTGCAGCGCTGGTCAATCTAATCAGAAACGACAGGTGGCGTCATGTATCATTCACCTATAAACGTAATTCACCCCTTTGCATGGACGCCCAGAGCCACGGAACGGGTCACCACCACCGTGACACATCCCTGTGAGACACCGGCCCGGTACCAATTAACCCCACTGCCCTGGCTGGCCACCCACACTCCATGTCTGATTCATCTTGGACTTGGGAACTCACGATTTGACTTGATAACCCAGGCACGGTATGATAGAAAGAGCTACATGGACTAATGTGAAGTGTGGCCTGCTGCATCATTCACTTTTTGTGGGGGTGAAGGACACAAGGAAAGGGGTTCTTCCTGACCAGGAGCCAGCACTTGACGACTCAGTGCATGCATTTTTTGAAACTTCAGAAGAGGAGGGCATATTTGCTGGAGTCTGTTTCGGCAATGTAAGCCAAAACCAGTTCCTCATGCTCCGCCTTTAAAAGCGGTTAACCTACTCCCAGAAAAGGTAGCCTTCCAGGTGTTCCGGAGCCAGACCATGATGCAGGCTCAACACCTCCTGCCTTAGCTGCTATTGTGCTTTTGCCACTACCAGCAGATGCACCACCACCATCAGCACCAGCTGGCCCCCCCACACCCACGTCCGCAGCCTCTTCCACCAAACTTCAAAATTTTGCAGAAAATGGACCCAAAATAAAATCAGATATATGGCACTGTATCAGAAGTGTACAGCTCTATTCAGTCAAAGGATAATTGTTAATCTCCCTATTTATTCCATCAGTCACACAGAGACGCTCACAGGCTCAGTATGGATTAGACAAGAATATAAAAATTAGACAAAGTGTACAGTATCATCAGATAGCAGGTATATATAGTATAGTTTAAGCATTCTAAATCTCCGTAGATATTTGAGGAGGCACACACAGACACTCTCAGGCTCAGTATTGGCTTACAACACAATCTAAAAAGCCGTAAAACGGTAATGGATCTCAAGAGTACAGCTGTACACAGTGTAGGTGTCATTGTTGTCAATTTCAGTATTTATTTCCACAGTCAGAAAATAACTCTCACTTCGTCAGTTTGGATTAGACCAGAATATAACAAGCAGTAAATGGGTAATGTATCCCAAGCGTAGAGCTGTATACAGTGTTGGGGTAATTTTTAAATGTACATCTAAATTGCAGGAGTAACCCATAGACACTCACATGCTCAGGATGGATCACACCACAATATAACAAGAAGATCCGCAAGAAATAATCACATATGTGGGACAATGTTCCAGGTGTCAATGATACACTTAGAGTGTTGGTTGGAGGAGGACTTCCTGGCAGAAAGGGTACAGTATCACCAGATACCAGGTATATATAGCATAGTTTAAACATTAACAACGTACTTCGATATATCAGGAGTAGTGTTGAGCCACCCCGCTAGTGTTTTGGTTCATCACACAGGAGGCAAGTTCGTCGAATGTTCGTCGAACATTCGAAGAACACCATCGAAACCCATTCAAAACAATGGCAGGCAAACACAAACACATACAAACACATAGAAAACAATTACAAAACACCTTTAAAGGTGTCCCAAAGCAGACAAAATGCTCAGAAGACAAAAATAACAAATGGAAAAGGGCAACTACATTTAGAAAAGAGGTGTAGGAGTAAAAGGAGGAGGTGGAGGAGAAACAGATATAGGCTTGTCATGCCCTTATGAAGTCAATAAAGGCTGGAATAAAAATGTAAAATACAAACCAAAAATAAAAAATTCTGAAATCAAACAGATCATATACCGTCGGATTGCCCACCAATAAATTATGGCAACTGCCGATGGGGCGGCGTTATTCCACCGAACCTCCAAACTGCGTCCATGAAGGCAAAGTGTTTGGTTTCCGGGGGCTGTATGATTGCAAAGCTGAACCTTAAAGGAATGTCCAAAAGGGCACCACCAGGAGTGGAGCCTGTAGCTTAATTGGACTCCACCGGGAATCCACAACCATACAAGCTACAGAAAAGATGGACAGATTGCAAGCTTTGTCGTTTCTGTGTGTGGTGTGGTATGTCCGTTTGTAGTTGTGCTAGCGATTTCTCAGCTTTATTCCATTAACGACCGAGACTCCGGCATGCCCCCGCAGTATGCGTCAAGCTTACTAGAGGGATACGTGAGGCTCTGGCACGCGATATCGAGCAATAACAGGTCTATCATGCCCTTACATGTCCGGGGCTGCATGCGCGCTACACTGAAAGGACCAGCTTTTGTTGCTTACAGGTGCTGATAACCTGCTGAACACCGTTAGTGATGCGGATCTGGGATTCCAATTATTCCCCGCGAACGATGATTTCCCAGCAAGTGCAGGTCAGCCGCAATTACGGAATTAGGCCTAACCGGCATTCCTGAAAAAATTACGTGTCCAAACCACAGGTGCTGTAGCTTGCTTAACAGCTCGGCAGCCATTCTCAGGCCCAGTATGGATTCGACAACATTATAGAAAGTTGATAAAGGGTACAGTTTCACCAGATAACACGTATATATGTAGCACAGTTTACACATTAAAAACCTATGTCTATAAATCAGGAGGCAGGCTCAGACGGTCTCAGGCCCAGTATGGATTAGACGTGATTGGACAAAGGTGAGAAAGGGTAACGTATCACCGGATTACAGGTATGTATAGCATAGTTTACACATTAAAAACCTATGTCTATAGATCAGGAGGCAGGCTCAGACGGTCTCAGACCCAGTATGGATTAGACGTGATTGGACAAAGGTGAGAAAGGGTAACGTATCTCCGGATTACAGGTATGTATAGCATAGTTTACACATTAAAAACCTATGTCTATAGATCAGGAGGCAGGCTCAGACGGTCTCAGGCCCTGTATGGATTAGACGTGATTGGACAAAGGTGAGAAATGGTACATTATCACTGGATAGCAGGCATATATAACATAGTTTAAACATTTAAAATCTCCGTGTTCTCAGTATGGATTAGACAACAATCTAAAAAGTAGAGAAAAGGAAATGTTTTTGAAGCGTACACCAGTATACACTTTTGGTGGTATTTTTAAATCTTCATACAGTATATATTTCTGTCTCAGTAAGACAGTCCAGCCTCTCCGACATAGGAAATGAGATGCATACAATTACTGACATAAAGTCTAGTGATTGCAGAAATCTAGGAATTAACAATCACGGGAAAAACTGCCGTCACAATTCTCTGAGGCAATGCTGACCCTCAATTAATTTGTGTGTGGAGACAGCGAAAACATAACTTTGTGAAGAAAGTGTTGCTGTATCGCAGTACCATTGATCCCATCAGCATTACTCATCTCCATCAAATTTTAATCACAGGGAGAGATGTAAACATGTTGCTCACTGCCTATCATGATCTGTCATTTAAAAATGTGCGCCGGAATGTCACGCGTCTGTGAGTAGGAAACCTGTGAAAGCTGATGATAAACCACTCCTGCATGTCATTGTGAGTCGAGGTCCATAAGAAATGGAAGCCATTGATCATCTGAAGCTAGAGCCCGGCCAGCGGGACAGGGCATAGCTACGTGTTAACCATCATCTTCTATCAGTTCACCAAATTTGTAGTGGCAGTCCCAGTGAAGGATTTGACAGCCCAGACTACACAGCGAAGGAGCAGGGAGAGGTAAACATTTCAAATGCTGTGGCCCTGCCCAAGCAAGGGGGGCACACTCGTGGGTGTCGGTACTGGCACTGGGCCCCTCACAGTACGGCGGTGTGTCTGATGGCGGGTGTGCACCCCCACCATCAGAGACACTTGATTGCACTAAGAGGGACCCTGTGCCAGTGCCCGCGCCCAAGAGTTGGCCCATCCACCTGTCCAGGGCAACGGCAGTCACATGGTTGGGTGCGCTAGGTGGTGACCCCGGCCATGGGGGGGAGGCAGCCCAGTTAGGGAGGTTTACAAAATTGCATATGTTGATGTTGGACATTCAGCTGCTGCAAAAGGCGAAATTGGGCAAGTGCAAGGAAGAGAAGGACCAAAGCAAGTCATTTTTCTGGCAACCTAGGTGTCATCAGGGGAAGGTGGGACAAAATCCTTGGAAACCCATGCATGGTTCATTTTAATGAAGGTTAGATCATCCACATTTTGGGTCGACAGACGGGTCCTTTTTTCTGTCAGGATTGATCCAGCTGCACTGAAGACTCTTTCTGATAGCACACTTGCAGCTGGGCAAGCGAGCTCCTGTAAGGCATATTATGCCAATTCAGGCCAGGTGTCCAGTTTAGTGGCCCAATAGTCAAATTGGAATGACCTGTGCAGGAGAACATCGATATGGGATGAGAAGTAGGTTGCAACCATAGTTGACAACTACTGTCTCCTGTCACTTTCAATCGATGCAGTATTACCAGTCGTGTGAGCGGGACTTGAAAAATCAGTCCACAACGTGGTCATGAAACCCTTGTCTCCAACGCCACTTCTGATGTGTGCACCACGAACACCTCTTCCAAGCTGCCCCCGGCCCCTACGGCTCGTGTGAGAACCATCACCGCTGCTGTGTGCTGGGAATGCCTCAACCAACCGGTTTACCAGAGTTGCTTGTTTGTTAGCCAATATTAGGTCAAGGTTCTCCCGTGGCATTATGTTTTGGAATTTGCCTTTATAGCGTGGATCCAGGATGCTGGCCAACCAGTAGTCATCATCGTTCATCATTTTGGCAATGCGGGGGTGCCTTTTTAGGATCTGCAAGGCATAATCTGACATGTGGGCCAATGTGCCCGGTGTCAATGATGCACTGCGAGTGCTGGGTGGAGGAGCACTTTCTGGCGAATCCACATCCCTCCAGTCACGCACAAACCCTGTACCAGACCTTGCCAAGCCAACATTTTCTCTTGCCCCACGAGAAGCATCCTCCTCCCCTAAATAATCATCCCCATCATCATCATCCTCCTCTTCCTCTTCTTCCTCCACCTCGTCCAGGAGATGTCCCGGAGCAGACAATGGCTGACTGTCATCAAGGCTTCCCTCCTCCTCTTCCTCCTCATCTACCTCGGCTGCAGACGACTGCTCCTTAATGTGCATCAACGTTTGCATGAGCAGACGCATAAGTGGGATGCTCATGCTTATGATGGCATCGTCTGCGCTTACCAGCCGTGTGCATTCCTCAAAACACTGAAGGACTTTACAGAGGTCTTTCAGCTTCGACCACTGCACACCTGTCAACTCCATGTCTGCCCTCAAAGTGCCTGCCCGTGTATCCTCCCACAAATGCATTACGGCCTGCCTCTGTTCGCACAGCCGCTCAACCATGTTCAGGGTGGAGTTCCTCCTTGTTGCAACGTCGATAATTAGGCGGTGCTTGGGAAGGTGGAGCAATCGCTGCAGCTTCTGCATACGACTGGAGTGTACCGGCGACAGGCGGATGTGCGAGCACAGTATTCGAACCTTATAGAGCAGGCCTGTTAACTCCGGATAATTAGTGAGGAAGCACTGGACCACCAGGTTCAAGGTGTGAGCCAAGCAAGGTATGTGTCTGAGTTATGAAAGGGCTATGGCTGCCACAAAATTCCTGCCATTATCACTAACTACCTTGCCTGCCTCAAGATGTAGACTGCCCAGCCATGACTCAGTTTGTCACTGAAAGTAGTCGGCCAGTACCTCCGCGGTGTGTCTGTCGCCCAAAGATATCATCTGCAACACTGCCTGCTGATGCTTTCCACTAGCTGATCGATAGGGGAACACCTCGTGTGTAACATTGGCAGCTGCAGATGGAGTGCTCGTGCGACTGCGCTCTGTGGATGAACTTTCGCTTCTGGAGGAGGAGGGTCGAACGCCTACAGCCAACTTTTTCCTATACCGTGGGCTAGGCAGCACTGTCCCACCACCGCTGTCCCCTGTTGATCCTGCATCCACCACATTAACCCAGTGCGCAGTTATGGACACGTAACGGCCCTGGCCATGCCTACTGGACCATGCATCAGTTGTGAGGTGCACCTTTCCACTCACTGATTGCTTGAGTGCATGGACAATGCGGTCTTTCACATGAAGGTGGAGGGCTGGGATGGCTTTGAGAGAAAAGAAGTGGCAACTGGGTAGGTCATAGCGTGGTACTGCGTAGGCCATGAGTTCGCAGAAAGCTGCACTTTCAACCATCCGGTAGGGCATCATCTCTAACGAGATTAGTTTGGCAATGTGAGTGCTCAAACCCAGTGTACGCCGATGAGAGGATGAGTACTTTCTTGTCCTACTCATAGTCTCTGGTAAGGTGAGCTGGACTTGAGAGCTGCATATGGTGGAACTAGCGGTGGACATGGTGGACTGAGAGAGGGTTGATGATGGTGATGGAGTTGGTGTTCTTTCTAATGGCCTAGATTCAATCTTTCATTGATATAACATTGTGATTCCCTGACTGCTTTGGCCTTGCGACGACACCTCAACATTTGCTGCTGGTGGTGTGCTAACCGGTGGGCTTACAGTGGGGGAAACAATGTAGCGTTGCTGAATACCTTCTTTGGGAGCAGTTGCACATGTGGTACGTGAGGTTTGGTAGTCTGTCCACGCTTGCAAGTGCATGGTGGTTAAATGTCTAAGCATGCAACTCGTATTCAAATTTCTCAGATTTTTCCCTCGGCTAAAGGTCTTTGCACACTTCTTACAGATAACCTTTGCCTGATCATTAGGATTTTGTTCAAAAAAGTGCCACACTGCACTCTTCCTACTATGGAAGACATTTTGAGGCCTTGCACGCTGTGCTATTTTGACCGTCTAGCCAAGCTGTCCTGCAACTCTTTTGGTTTTTGTAACCCGTTTTTGGGCTGCTCCGGGCCTGCCAGATAACAGCTGTTGCGATGTCGATGCCTGCTGCGGATGCTCCTCCTCCTCTTCGGAGCTATTGGCAGCGGCACCCTCTTGCCCCAATGGATGCCAATCTGGGTCAACAACTGGGTCATCCATCACCTCGTCTTCAATGTCATGTGCACCTTCCTCTGTGTCACCGTGTATGGTGGTTTAGCATGCGGGAAGGGGCACCTGAGTTTCATCAGGGTCAGATTCTGGCTCAGTACACTGCGAGGACAATGTAGTGCTCTGAGTGAATGTACCAGCAGATAAATCTAGCAGTGGCTGTGCATCAGTGCACTTCCTGTCAGATTCATCTTGGACAGGGGAATTCACGATTTGACTTGATAACCCAGGCATGGTATGAGAAAAGAGCTGCATGGAGTAATCTGTAGAATGGCCTGCCGCATCCTTCACTTTTGGTAGGGGTGAAGGATACAAGGAAAGGTGTTGTTCCTGACCAGGAGCCTCCACTGACGATGCAGTGCTTTTATTTTTTGAAACTTCAAAAGAGGAGGCGATAGAGCTAGAGGCTGTGTCAGCAATGTAAGCAAAAACTTGTTCCTGAAGCTCCGGCTTTAAAAGCGGTTTACCTACTCCCAAAAAAGGGAGCCTACGAGGCCTTGTGGAGCCAGACAATGACGCCGGCTCACCACCTCCTGCCTTAGGTGCTATTGTGCTTTTGCCACAACCAGCAGAAGCACCAAAACCAACACCACCATCAGGACCAGCTGGCAACCCCCACCCACTTCCACGGCCTCTTCCACCATACTTCTTCATTTTTTTGAAAAAGGTACCCAAAATAACAACAACTATATGGTACTGTAAAACAAAGTAAAGGGTCTTGTTGTGAGCTCATTTTCAGGTTTGCCTCTGGCTTCTGGTGAGGGGTATGGAGCTGGCTGTGCTGACAGAGGAGTAGTGAGTTCTCTATCTGGACTCCCTCTGTTGGTGAAGGGAGGTAATGAAGCTGATCTAAATGGCAGAGACCGGCCACTGAGGAAGAGGACTGCGACTGGACATCAGGAGTTTCTGATTGGATTTAAGGCAGCCAACTCCCTCATTTCTTGCTGGTGATTTTTCCTGACTGTGGCTTCTGGTTTCCAGTTTGGTTCCTGCCTTCCTAAAGCTAAGTTTTCTCTGCTATTGTTCATATGAGTTTTTGTCTGGTATACTTAGTTTTTGTGTTCAGCCAGCCCTGGCTGGGACTGGGCTGAATCCCCATTTTGTCTCTGATCAGTTGATCTCTTTTGCTCTGTCTTCAGAATATACCTGAGTGCTGATATAGTGATTTGAAGTCTAGTGACTTCAGGGCCTTTTTCTATCAGACGTGTTGGACATTTTTTTTGGAAGGGTTTTTTGCGTGATTGCAGACAGCAGCTTTTCTTTCCTGTCCTTTCTAGTTAGTGAGGGCCCCATCGTTTGCTCAGCCTATATTTCTATCTGTGTCTGTGTTACCAACCTCTCCGGTTTTCTGGGCTTAGCTTGCTTTTTGTTTTTTCCTCCTCGGTGACTCATTCATAACAGGGTCTATAGAGAATTGGTGAGAATTTGAATCTCAATGTATACTGGAGGACGCAGAACTATTGTCTCAGGCCCAGTATAGATTACACCGCATTGTGACAGGCAGAAATTGGCTGGTGTATGAGAAGGCAAAAGCTGTATAGAGTGTTGGTGAGAATTTGAATCTCAATGTAGATTGGAGGACGCTGAACTATTGTCTCAGGCCCAGTATAGATTACACCGCTATGTGACAGGCAGAAATTGGCTGGTGCATGAGAAGGCAAAAGCTGTATAGAGTATTGGTGAGAATTTGAATCTCAATGTAAATTGGAGGACGCTGAACTATTGTCTCAGGCCCAGTATAGATTACACCGCATTGTGACAGGCAGAAATTGGCTGGTGTATGAGAAGGCAAAAGCTGTATAGAGTGTTGGTGAGAATTTGAATCTCAATGTAGATTGGAGGACGCTGAACTATTGTCTCAGGCCCAGTATAGATTACACCGCTATGTGACAGGCAGAAATTGGCTGGTGCATGAGAAGGCAAAAGCTGTATAGAGTATTGGTGAGAATTTGAATCTCAATGTAAATTGGAGGACGCTGAACTATTGTCTCAGGCCCAGTATAGATTAAACCGCAATGTGACAGGCAGAAATTGGCTGGTGTATGAGAAGGCAAAAGCTGTATAGCGTATTGGTGAGAATTTGAATCTCAATGTAGATTGGAGGACGCTAAACTATTGTCTCAGGCCCAGTATAGATTACACCGCTATGTGACAGGCAGAAATTGTCTGGTGTATGAGAAGGCAGAAGCTATATAGAGTATTGGTGAGAATTTGAATCTCAATGTAGATTGGAGGATGCTGAACTATTGTCTCAGGCTCAGTATAGATTACATCGCAATGTGACAGGCAGAAATTGGCTGGTGTATGAGAAGGCAGAAGCTGTATAGAGTATTGGTGAGAATTTGAATCTCAATGTAGATTGGAGGACGCTGAACTATTGTCTCAGGCCCAGGACAGATTACACCGCAATGTGACAGGCAGAAATTGCCTAGTGTATGACTAACTACAGTGGGGCAAAAAAGTATTTAGTCAGTCAGCAATAGTGCAAGTTCCACCACTTAAAAAGATGAGAGGCGTCTGTAATTTACATCATAGGTAGACCTCAACTATGGAAGACAAACTGAGAAAAAAAAATCCAGAAAATCACATTGTTTTTTTTTTCATTTTATTTGCATATTATGGTGGAAAATAAGTATTTGGTCAGAAACAAAATTTCATCTCAATACTTTGTGATATATCCTTTGTTGGCAATGACAGAGGTCAAACGTTTTCTGTAAGTCTTCACAAGGTTGCCACACACTGTTGTTGGTATGTTGGCCCATTCCTCCATGCAGATCTAGAGCAGTGATGTTTTTGGCTTTTCGCTTGGCAACACGGACTTTCAACTCCCTCCAAAGGTTTTCTATAGGGTTGAGATCTGGAGACTGGCTAGGCCACTCCAGGACCTTGAAATGCTTCTTACGAAGCCACTCCTTCGTTGCCCTGGCGGTGTGCTTTGGATCATTGTCATGTTGAAATACTCAGCCACGTTTCATATTCAATGCCCTTGCTGATGGAAGGAGGTTTGCACTCAAAATCTCACGATACATGGCCCCATTCATTCTTTCATGTACCCGGATCAGTCGTCCTGGCCCCTTTGCAGAGAAACAGCCCCAAAGCATGATGTTTCCACCACCATGCTTTACAGTAGGTATGGTGTTTGATGGATGCAACTCAGTATTCTTTTTCCTCCAAACACGACAAGTTGTGTTTCTACCAAACAGTTCCAGTTTGGTTTCATCAGACCATAGGACATTCTCCCAAAACTCCTCTGGATCATCCAAATGCTCTCTAGCAAACTTCAGACGGGCCTGGACATGTACAGGCTTAAGCAGTGGGACACGTCTGGCACTGCAGGATCTGAGTCCATGGTGGCGTAGTGTTTTACTTATGGTAGGCCTTGTTACATTGGTCCCAGCTCTCTGCAGTTCATTCACTAGGTCCCCCCGCGTGGTTCTGGGATTTTTGCTCACCATTCTTGTGATCATTCTGACCCCACGGGGTGGGATTTTGCGTGGAGCACCAGATCGAGGGAGATTATCAGTGGTCTTGTATGTCTTCCATTTTCTAATTATTGCTCCCACAGTTGATTTCTTCACTCCAAGTTGGTTGGCTATTGCAGATTCAGTCTTCCCAGCCTGGTGCAGGGCTACAATTTTGTTTCTGGTGTCCTTTGACAGCTCTTTGGTCTTCACCATAGTGGAGTTTGGAGTCAGACTGTTTGAGCGTGTGCACAGGTGTCTTTTTATACTGATAACAAGTTTAAACAGGTGCCATTACTACAGGTAATGAGTGGAGGAAAGAGGAGACTCTTAAAGAAGAAGTTACAGGTCTGTGAGAGCCAGAAATCTTGATTGCTTGTTTCTGACCAAATACTTATTTTCCACCATAATATGCAAATAAAATGATAAAAAAAAACAGACAATGTGATTTTCTGGATTTTTTTTTTCTCAGTTTGTCTCCCATAGTTGAGGTCTACCTATGATGTAAATTACAGACGCCTCTCATCTTTTTAAGTGGTGGAACTTGCACTATTGCTGACTGACTAAATACTTTTTTGCCCCACTGTACAAGATGTATATAGAATTGGGCAGAATTGGAATCTCCCTAGAGTGTAGGTCTGTAAGAACGGACAAACTCCTCGACTTTTCCTTACAGAGTCACACACGTAGATAGCTTCAATTTGGCCGTGATAACAGCCATTACACGGTACTGAGAGAGTAGCGTGCACGTACACCGCTGTACAGTGTATGTAAAATTGTCAAGCTCTGTGTTTTTGTATACGGACTGACACACGCTGTCTCTCTCTAGTTTTGAATGCAATCAAACAGCAAATATACTAAACTGTTTGAGAAACGGACAGAACTATAAGGTGTAGGTCTGTAAGAATGGACAAACTCCTCGACTTTTCCTTACAGAGTCACACACGTAGATAGCTTCAATTTGTCCGTGATAACAGCCAGTACACGGTACTGTGTTAGGAGCGTACACCGCTGTACGGTGTGTGAAAAAATGAAGGCTCAGTAACTCATCAGGGCAAAGCATTAAAATTTGGATTGCTTTGAAAAAAGCAGTTTGCTCAGCAGTGTGAAAACAGCAATGCAGCTTTCAGGGAGCCTTAAAAGGCAGACTAATAACCAACAGAGCTGATGCACCGAAATATAGCCTCCCCTTGCACTGCACAGTAACTGGTGTGTTGTACAGGCAAAATCGCTAGCAGCAGAAGTAGTTTTTGGTATCTTCTTCCCTGCCTAATGCTCTCCCTACAGAATCAGCAGCAGCAGCTCTCCCTAGTCTGAGATCAGCATAAGTAACATGGCGGCCCTTTTATACCCCCTGTGACGCCACACAAAGCAAGCCAATCACTTGCATGCCCTTCACAAACATGGTGGTAACTGCTGCCTATGTCATCACGTTGCCTACAGTATCCGTTCTTCCTGATTGGCTGAAAAAGGGCGCAAAAGCATCTTTTGAAACGCGACTTTGGCGTGATGGTCGCCTACCTCACGCTAAGGTCGGGATTCGTTTCATGAAACCCGACTTTGGCGAAAGTCGGCGACTTTTGAATTTTTTGACCCGTTTCGCTCAACTCTAGTTGTGGCACTCCAATACTCATAAAAGGTCTACACTAAGTGCAAAGCCTGCCAAAAATTACAAGCAGGGTCATCCATACACCCTTCAAGTCACCAATTGGAGTGCATAATACAAAAAAATTAAGAAAGTGTAGTTGTGAAACTTGTACATTCATAAATGCAAAGCCAGGTGCTTACATGATATGTTCCTGACCATGCCAGTGGTGTTGGGCTCTTATTGGCCATTGCGGATCTTGGATGGCACAGGTTGCAAATGACCATTTTTTGTCTCAGAACTCTCTTTAAAAAAGTACTGGAGAACACTTAATTCTGTGACAGAGAAATTCACAAGTGCCAGTACTCTGCGGAACAGTTGCCTGTCTTCTCCTTCTGGTCATTCCACTGCCACTTCATGCCTGTTTAAGTGCTGCCAATCCCCCTCAGCCATGCTGGCCTCACTCCGCATGCCAGTGTAAAAACCACAGGAATGAGTGATGCAGTGATGGATGGGAGGCAGAGCAAGGGTTAACAGGTTTATTTACAAGGGAATACTCCACGCAGGGAGGAGAAGGGTTAAACAATATAAATGGCAAAGTGAAGTGCAACGGTTCAAATAACGGTAATGTGGTAGCAAGCGCATAAGGAAGTCCTAACACTGCAGCTCCTGCTGCGAACTCAATAGCGTCGGCAACGGAGGGTATGGTGTCTTTTCTAGTGGAGTCCGGTAAACTACTATACCCCATCTTCTGGTGACAGTGATCAGTCTCTGGTACCTTCCACAGTCCCTAGTCCATATACTGTACTGTAGTTGCTAAACAACGGTGAGGGCCACAGTCCTGTACGAGCACAGCGTGGTTCCACAAAATATGCGCTGATAAAGTCAGGTCAAATGTGTCTGGGCAGATATTCTCTAGCGCAGTCAGAGTGTGGATAGCGGTCACGCTCCCGGTCTCTTTCAGGTGGCACGCATACGACACTCACGATCTTGAAGTGTCTGGCACCTGGCTTTATGATAGTCACCAGACACTCACTGCCCGTCTCTCTCTCTCTCTCTCTGGTCCCTGCTGTTGATGGCGGGCAGCAGCGGACGCTGGTCTGTGTGGCGCTGGTGCTCCCCGGATGGAGCACTCCTCTCTCTGGCTGCTGCAGCACCCAGCTTGGCTCTTCTCTGCTGGCACGGCTCTGCTCTGCACGGTTCTGCTCTGCATGGCTCTGCTCCACATGGATCTGCTCTGCACGGCTCCTCCTATATGGCTCATCACCACACCGGTACCCTCTGGTGGGGGAAGCAGGGCGCACCGCTCACTGCTCTTCATGCTGCTCTCTGCACTGCTCTCCGCCGGCACCAGACTCCTCTGCTTCGCGTGCTTTATCCTCTTATGCTTCCAATGCTGTGCTCCCTTTTTTGGCTCTACCTGCCCTCCTGGGACAGCAGGAAACTCCATCTCACTAGGGCTTCCCCCAGGCTGCAGGGGAAGGTCTGGTCTTCTCAAGCTTCCCCCCGGAAACAGAGGATGTAGCCCTTTTAGTTCTGGACCCGGTATGCAGGTATCCACGATCTCATCGACCTCCTTATATTCTCCCTCTCTTTTACCTTACCATTCTACGGGCAAGAACTCTTTGTGCTCCTCTTTTCTTCTGAGGGGGGACAGATTCCCACAATTTTCACATCCTCTCCTGCCTTTCTTCTTCCACCATCTGCTAAAAGAAACGGTCTAGGAGTTGCTTGTCAGTCAAGTTGAGAAATGTTTCCTCTTCATCATCAATAGCTGTAGGAGCAAATTCTTCAGACAAACTTTCCACTGTTACATTATGTATTTCAACTGCTTCCATTGTCTTCTCCGCATGTCCTTCAGCTGACACTAGGTCTCCGCTAGTAGTTGGTCGACACCTTGCAGCCCCACTCCATTTCTGGAGGGTTTTTTCAACACACTCAATTTCATCTTCTGTGCGGTCATAAAGCTCCAGCATCAGACTCTTCACCTGACCATCTACGAAGTTCTGCAGCTGTTGGTCTGCCTTCACCAAGGTCACAGCCGTCTCCTTCATCTTCCGCTCCAGCTCCTCAACCTCACTCTCTGCCTCACACATCCACTTCATCTCCCCTCCTTTGTGAACTGGCAGCAAGCAAGGTAGTGACATACTCCGATGGACCACACGAGTCGACACGTCCACGCACCTGAGCTGCGCAGACACCTCACCACAGACAGTCATCACCTTGTCCTGTTTCACCTTGCTTTTTCCAGGGACGTGAAAGAGGTAAAATGGCATTGGGATGAAGCGACACAGGATCCATTTGGTGCCTTTTGATGTTTACGGCATTACAATAATTGGCAGGCAATCACCACATACTTATTGGCTGTGTAACAAGTGCCAAACTTGAGAGGCGGAGACTTAAGCTTCAAATCCGAGCGCCAGCCAATGCTCATCGAAAGCCGAGTATATCCAAGCACCCATATACTTGATTTATATCTAAGTATCACCGAGCTCATACCTAGATATGAACCCAAGGTTTCAGTATTTGAGGATAAGGCCGGAGTCACACACAATGTATAAAAATATGGCCCATATTTTACGTTCGAAATATGCAGAAATGTTCTCTGAACACTGTGAACAGTGATCCATATGTCATCCTTTGGCAATGCGAGGATGCGATTTTTACGCATGTAAGCATCCGTATGACATCCGCATATCATTTTTTTCTCGCAACCTTGCAAAATAGACATTTAACGGTTTTGAGGCCTGAAAATAATTTAAATCATCATCAGCAACCCTATTTATTGCCTCTCCAACATTTGGCAGCCTCCAATCTGGCCATTTTGGTGCTGTGCTTGTGTTGGTGTATTTGTGGTTTGTGTGAAAATGTCCGACAGACTTAGCTTCAACCCAACTGAGCGAGTGCTTTACAACTGGGTTTTGTCACGCCGCTTTGGCCAGCCATACCCAGTGATTGTGGATCCGATGAGGAGATGAATATGGGTCCATCTGCTTTTGAAGCAACGCCTCACTAAAGGCCATTTCCACCGTCTCTATGTATCTCTGCTGACCCATCCCAAGAAGTTTTACCAATATTGTCGCATGAGCCTTGACACCTTTGATATTTTGTTGGAGACAGTGCGCCCTGGGATCACCTTTCAGGACACCAGGATGTGCAAATGTATTTCTGCTGATGAGCGCCTTCTCCTTACGTTACGGTATGTATTCCTCCTCCTCATACTCTATGTTGATGATGTTTCTAAATGTATTATATATTTATGTACAAAAATTTTTGTGGATTTTGTTTGAATTAAATTCAAAATTCCAAACTCTCATTAATCATAATATTTAGTTGTTTTTAAAATCACATAGCCATTAGAACTCTTTTAATGTTGTAATGGCATGGCTTGTTGGGTAGACACTGTAACTTTGAGTAATGTGATTTTGTTTTAACCTTGAAAATGTTATCTACCATATCTACTCATGTATAAGCTGAGATTTTCAGTCCATTTTCCATTTTTTGGGCTGAAAGTCCCCCTCTCGGCTTATACACGAGTCATATACCTGGGGGTCTGAGGGGGAGCGAGGGTGTCAGAGATCATACTGACCCCCCTGGTGCGGTATCTGCAGCCCCCCAGCTTCTCCACAGTCTCCGGAGCTTCCTGCCTACAGCGGTCAAGTGGAACCGCTCATTAAACTCAAGAATATGGGCATATTTATGACTTTAATGAGCGGTACCACGTGACGGCTGAAGAAAGGAAGGGAGACTATGGGAGAAGCGGGGCTGCAGAGACTGTGGTAGGAGGGGGTAAGTATTTCCAATATTCACCTGTCCCAGGTCCATCACTGCTCACCACTGTCTGCTGCGTCCTGTGTTAGTGACGTTTAGGCAGCAGAGGGCGCGGTGACGTGGATAGTGCATGCTGCGCCCTCTGCTGGCTGAACTGTCACTGACACAGGAAGCAGCAGACAGCGGTGAGCAGCGATGGACCCAGAACAGGTGAATATCTGAGGTGCTGGGTCCTGAGTTAGCGGCAACACCGGCACCTGGCCCCCAGCGAGGAGAGGTGAGTATGGCATTTTTTTTGCAGCAGCAGCATATGGGGACATAATACAGTATATGGAGCATCATATGGAGGCAGCATATGGGGGCATATTCTATGGAGCAGCATATGGGGGCAGTATATGGGGGCATATTCTTTGGGGCAGCATATGGGGGAATAGTCTATGGAGCAGCATATGGGGGAATATTCTATGGGGCAGCACATGGGGGCATATTCTATGGAGCAGCATATGGGGCATATTCTATGGGGCAGCATATGGGGGCATATTCTACGTGGCAGTGTATGGGGGCATATTCTATGGGGCAGCATATGGGGGCATATTCTATGGGGCATTTTATGGGGAATAATCTGTGGAGCATCTTATGGGGCATAATCTATGGAGCATTTTATGGGCCATAACTTTTATGGATCATTATATGGGGCATATTATTCTATGGAGCATCTTATGGGGTCATTATTAACCTTTGTGCAGCATTATATGGGGTGTACTTTGTATGGAGCATCTTATGGGGCCATCATGAACTGTATGGAGCATTATATGGGGCTCCTGATTCAATATGGATATTCAAAAACATTTAACCTACTGAGGTCTCAATTAATTTTACTTTTATTGCTATCTATTTTTATTTTTGAAATTTACCAGTAGCTGCTGCATTTTCCACCCTAGGCTTATACGCGAGTCAATAAGTTTTCCCAGATTTTTGTGGCAAAATTATGGGGTCGGCTTATACTCGGGTCTGCTTATACACAAGTATATATGGTAATTTTTTAATTTTTTTTATTTTCTTTTAGCTTCCTCACAACTGGTCTTTCATATGCGGCACTGCTTCATGAATTTTTATTCGGGAAATCCACAATATCAGGCATAGTCTGCTCTACCTCTTCAAAAATATCGTCACGACTTCATCAAGTGGTCACGCCTAAGCCAAATATGGAAGACTGGTTGTGGATTTGCCATGGATTTGAGGAGACATGACAGATTCCAAATTGTATTGGAGCCCTGGATGGGAAGAACATCTGTGTGCATAAGCCACCAAACTAGGGTCTCAATTCTACTGTATATAATACTAGCTTCAAGATGGGCAGCATGCTTACATTCACCACAGTAATATTCAAGTATGATCTGAAGCTCTTCTTCGGTTGTGCATACTTATCGCAGAACATGCACTGAAGAAAATGCCCAAACCTGCATTCTCCAATCAGACAAAAGCAATAAATACTAAACTGTAGGGAAAAACTAAGGACTTGATTCATCATTTGTGATTTTTTTAAGTCACTATTAGAGATGAGCGCCATTTTTTTATGGTCGAGTCGGGTTTCATGAAACCCAACTTTCTCAAAAGTCGGGTGGAACGAAATCGTCCCACTATAGGGAAAAGTCAGAGGCCGACTGAAACACGAAACCCAATGCAAGTCAATGGGGAAGCAAAGTCGGCAGGGAGTGGAGGACAGTAAACACACCTACAGTGCCCATTTCAATGCCAAAAACATCAATTCTTATTACTGAAGCTTGTCAACCTTAATTTACTTCATAATAATAGTTATGCATTGAAAACTGGGTTTATTTGGCTAAAGTTGTGGGGGGGTAGGGCAGGCTCCAGGTTTTCGTGTGCCCTGGGCCAAAGAGTGTCAGTGCGCCCTGTGAGGTAGCGCTCTCATGTAAGTAAGGGGTTCTCGCTTGCAGCGATCGAAAAACACATCCGGCACAGGATTTTCCAACAAATCATAGTCTATGAGGTTTATTCATCCTTCATAAACCTCCAGCAGCAATACACACCGCATTACAGGAGAGCGTCCATTATACAGGCTATTTAGCCCCAGGGTTATCTCACCCACGTCAGGGTTCCCATATGGCTGTTTCTCCAGGCTGCAGAAGTCCACTCACTCCTCAGGGACTCTCAGATACTGGCCGCCATTACACACACAGCCGCTCCACAGGCTGCTGTTAGTGAGGAGATCCTTCTCCTCACGGGACCTTCCAAACTGGACCAATCAGGTCCCAGCATTCACTCCATGTGACCTAACCTGGCCACATTATATGGTCCATAGCCACGCCCACCGGGTCACATGACTATGACCTCACCACAGGTCCTTCACACAGACATATATACTTTACAATAGCATTCATAAACATACATATGTCTCTATCTCAAGGTCACCCACCTTGAGATACCTAATGGCTCTTCAACCACTCACACTCTTGGGACATCCACACAGCGCCCCCTCGTGGACACAGTGGTCATTACACCACATACCTCCCCCCTATGTTCAAACTTGTGGGGTTGAACACACAACATCACACCAGGGTCTCGAGACCGGGCACGTATTGCACCTTGCCCCACAGGTCGAGAGAACTGTCTCCATTTGTCATACGGCCTCATCTCTACATTAGGCCTCCCCCGCCCCCAGCGGTCATAATACCGGTCATTGTCTTTGACCCTCCAGTCACGGTCTGTCTGCATCATCAGACACTGTTTAGTCACCACACTGTTACAGTGCCCCTTGTCACCTGATCTTTCTCTCATTGACCGTCTCTCTCGGTTGGTGCGGTCATAAGTCTTAGTCGATCCTGCTGTCTGGCACGAGTCTGACTCAGTCAACGTCTCACAGGAACTACAGCCCTTCAACCTCGTACGGTCTGTCGAATTGCCACTCGCTGACATTCTTCGGCCATCTGCCATGTCACTTCTTGGCGGTACCCCTGGGGTCCTTACATCTTGGTATGAAGGCGGCCGCCACCTGGTATTCCGCACTTCTTTATTAATCCGCTGGCGGTCCAGCTTCAACTGTTCAATCTCTTGCAGGTACCCCACTCTATACTCCAAGAGCAATTGAAAGTTCCTCAGGCTTTCCATGGAGCCAACCACCATCATGGGAATCCTTCCCACTTCACCAGACACCTGGTCTTCGTCATCAGGAGGGATCCTCACCCTCACCACACCGGAGACATTCACAAGGTCCTGCATCACCTTCCCGGACCTTCCAATGATTCTCCCAATCAGAGCTTTGGGTACCGGAACCACATCTTTCCTCAAACCCAACCGATCCATAGCCTCTCTTGCCATCTCTAGGCGTCGAGCAGCCTTCATATTACTCCGCCTAACCAATTGTTTGACACGTAGACACTGCAAATGCATCTCTTTCAGGACAGCTACTCGGTTTGATGTGTTTTCCCTAGCTGATACTATCACCAACTGCCGAGTCTCAGGTGCCCAGTGCACCTTACACGCTTTGACCGCCTCTTTGAAAGCCTCATGCACACCTTCCTCAGCACAGGCTTCTTGCATGTCTTCTGGTACATCAATTACAACCTTGAAGGTCGTGGACTTGCTCTCATCCTGGACAGATGGCTCTGGGTTCCCCACGGACACTTCCCTCAAGGTATCTGCCAAGACCGGGTGACTGTCTTGTGCAGCTCTTGGCTCACCATCTTCTTGAGATTTACAGTCCTCAGGACCCTTTTCCAAGATGGGCTTTGGCAGTTCTGCCTTGCTATCAGTTGGGCACGGCCGCTGTACGTCTTCACCCATCCACTTCTTCTGCAGAAGACCTTTTACTACTCCACTGAGTTCTTGCAGAACTTTATCTCGCTCCTCTGCCAGGTAGCGATGCTGATCCTCTCTCCTGAGAATCTCCTGTTGATGCTTCTCTTGGGCCTCTCTGAGCACCTCCATATCTTCCAACAGGGTCTTGTTCATGGTTTTACATGCTGACAGGTGACCTCTGAGCTCAGAGACTTCCTTCTCCAGCTCATCCACTCTGTGCTCAGCTGCTTGCCTTAGGACTCTTTCCCGTTCGACATGTTCTGTTACAGTCTCCTTTATCAGCTGTATCTCATGATCTTGTTCTCTTTTGGCCAGCACGTGTCTCACCACTACCTCTTTAATTATATCATCAAAGGGTACCACTGGGTCAGTCACCCCAGTCGAGTGAACCCTCCAGTTACCGTCCAGCACCAATGTGTCTAGTCCAGTAGTCTCATCTCCCAGCCCACCATCTGTCTTATCACGAGACGTCAGGTCCGTCACTTGGGCAGATGTACTTCTTCCTCTGGTCAGTTCTACCTCTGACCTGTCCATGTCAGGAGCCGTCACTGTCTCAGTGTCCGCTTGCCCCACAGTCGAAGCATCTCCATCGTCAGACCAAACGTCATCAAACAAAAGAAAGTCCCGGCCCCTCTCCCAGGCATAGACTAAGTCCCGTGGTATTCCTCTACCTTGGCACTCACCACCTTTGGTCCCCTCAAACACTACTCTGTCTACTGCGTAGTTCACCGTGACCCCGTGTTTACAGCGAACCCTGATGTTTTTCTCAGTCAGAGAGAAAACGAGAGGAGTTCCTGTCAGAGTCACCTGACTCTCTGATTCCAGCCGACCAAAGGCTCCTTCCCGGTGCAGCATCACTGTACACATCTGTGGCCCATCATTACTACCTGGAAAGGATATTCCACATTCTGAAAAAGACCTGCACATACACTGCGGTACTCCAGACATACCTACTGAGTCACCCAGTGCTGTCACTTCTTCACACTTGGCCACTTTCTGGACCACCACCCCACTTTGGGTTGCCACTCCAATTTGGGTCACCGCCCCCTTTTGGGACCCCACCCCTTTTTGGGTTACCACTCCAATTTGGGTCACCGCCCCCTTTTGTGACTCCACCCCTTTTTGGGTTACCACTCCAATTTGTGTCACCGCCCCCTTTTGGGTTACCACTCCAATTTGGGTCACCGCCCCCTTTTGGGTCACCGCCCCCTTTTGGGATTTCCCCATGTCCGTCCTGCAGAACCTCTTAGGCCACAGTTCACACAGTACAGTTTGTCTTTTAACGATACCACACAAGTCTTTGTTGGCACCACCACAGCTCCTGCTGTCACTGATCACCGGCACCTCCGGCTGCTGTTCACACACATACACAGCAGCTGGTGTCACTGCAGCTCCTGCTGCGCCATCTTCGTGGACCCGCCGATCCACCGGAAGCCGCTTGTCACCTTCGTAACCCCGCCGGGTTACTGGAAGCCGCTTGTCACCCTCAAAGATAAAAGAAACCATAAAAGTGCGCCCATAGGGCCTTACCAGTGCAGGTATAATGGGTTACGCAGCAATAATACAGGGTACTCACCCTTAATAGTTGTGTAAAGCCACAACTACTGTATCCGCTTAGTCATATGCAATAAAGCTGCAGCAGGATGGTGTAGACAGACAGCGTCTGCTACCAATGCTCCCAGGGCAGATCCCTTAAAGAAAACACCAGGTCCTTGTGCTGCGAGACCTTCGTGACCCCACTGAGCCACAGCAAGCACTTTCAGGTTTTTGCAGAGAAAACGAGGAAAAGGAAAAAAAAACACATGCACAGTCTCTCACGTGTCCTGTTCGTGTGCCACTCAGGACGTACCGTCTTCGCCTGAGACCGTCCACCACACAGGGCGCACCGGGTGCTATTCAGGGAGCAGCCCTCCTCCCAGGGTCTCCCAACACACCAGCCTCCCCAGGTCCAGGGGCTCAGCGGGTGCTATTCAGGACATCCGTCTCGGCCTGAGACTGCCCAACACTTAAGCCTCACCAGGTCCAAGGTCCTACCATGTGCTCCAGGGCTCTTCCCAACACTGACCCTCCAGGACCTTGCTCACTGAACCCTCCAGGAACACAGTCTTTACCACTGACCCAGGTCATTAAAACACTTTTTTTTTTTTTTTTTCTTCTTTCCCGACCGGCACCTGCTAGCCGCGCAGGTTCTCGGACCTCTCTACCGCAGAGGTATCCTATAAGTCTTTGCCACTGACTCCTGTCAGCACATCACATGGCTTTAAGACCGTCAGCCCTCCTGGCTCAGCATTGCCCCCAGCAACCGAATCTGCAGTCCTTTTCCGTTGCCCCTAGCAACAAGGCTACAATATTGCCCTTTGCTTTCTCCACCATATGTGAGGTAGCCCTGTCATGTAAGTAAGGGGTTCTCGCTTGCAGCGATCGAAAAACACATCCGGCACAGGATTTTCCAACAAATCATAGTCTATGAGGTTTATTCATCCTTCATAAACCTCCAGCAGCAATACACACCGCATTACAGGAGAGCGTCCATTATACAGGCTATTTAGCCCCAGGGTTATCTCACCCACGTCAGGGTTCCCATATGGCTGTTTCTCCAGGCTGCAGAAGTCCACTCACTCCTCAGGGACTCTCAGATACTGGCCGCCATTACACACACAGCCGCTCCACAGGCTGCTGTTAGTGAGGAGATCCTTCTCCTCACGGGACCTTCCAAACTGGACCAATCAGGTCCCAGCATTCACTCCATGTGACCTAACCTGGCCACATTATATGGTCCATAGCCACGCCCACCGGGTCACATGACTATGACCTCACCACAGGTCCTTCACACAGACATATATACTTTACAATAGCATTCATAAACATACATATGTCTCTATCTCAAGGTCACCCACCTTGAGATACCTAATGGCTCTTCAACCACTCACACTCTTGGGACATCCACACAGCGCCCCCTCGTGGACACAGTGGTCATTACACCACAGCCCCTTTAACACATACCACAACTCATGATACTCCGATACGGCACATAAAAATAGGTATAGTACAATGACAAATACTTCACTGCTTACATGACATGACTGATCTATTTTAAATTGTACAATAGCTCAAAAAAAGGACAGTATATTACCCCATACAGTATTATGGCCACCACATTGTGCGCCATACAGAATAATGAGCCCCATATATTTCTCCATACAGAATAATTGGCCACATATAATGTTCCATACAGTATATGATGAGCTCCACATAATGCTACAGTATATGATGGTCCCCATGGACGATGCTCCAGTGTGTTATGGGCCCAAATAATGCTCCACATATAATGGGCTCCATTTCTAATGCTCCAGTGTATAATGGGCCCTGTAAATGCTGCTCCAGTGTCTGATGTCCCCAATCTGGAATGCTCCAGTGTATGATGGGCCTCATGGATGATGCTCCCGTGTCTTATGGGCCCTAATAATGCTCCATATATAATGGGCCCCATTTCTAATGATCCTGTGTATAAAGGGCCCTGTAAATTCTACTCCAGTGTCTGATGTCCCCCATTTGGAATGCTTCGGTAAATGATGGGCCTCTTGGATGATGTTCCAATGTCTTATGGGCCCTAATAGTGCTCCATATATAATGGGCCCCATTTCTAATGCTCCAGTGTATCATGTGCCCCATAGATGCTCCTCCAGTGTCTGATCTGCCCCATTTGGAATGCTCCAGTATATGATGGGCCTCATGGATGATGCTCCAGTGCCTTATGGGCCCTAATAGTGCTCCATATATAATGGGCCCCATTTCTAATGCTCCAATGTATCATGTGTACCATAGATGCTGCTCCAGTATCTGATCTGCCCCATTTAGAATGCTCCAGTATATGATGGGCCTCATGGAAGATGCTCCAGTGTCAGATGTCCCCCCAGTCCAGACTCTCCGCTACTGGAAACTACATGGATACAAGAACAGACGGAAAGTCTAGTGTTAGCAGAAATTTGGGAATTACTCATCGCGGGAAAACCTCCCGGTACATGTTGCAGAAGCGATGCAGACCCTCAATTACTGTGTCTGTGGAGACAGCGAAAACAGTTCTTTGTGAAGAAAGGATTGCTTTATCGCAGTAGTGTGGATCACATCACTGTTACTCATCTCCATCAAACTGTGATCACAGGTATAGATGTAGACATGGTCCTCACTGCCTATCCTGATGTGTCTGGTCATTTTGGAGTGCAAAAGACAGAAGCCACAGACCGTAGGCGATTCTATTGGATTGACATGAGAGGAGACATTGAAAAATGGTGGCAGGAATGTCACACGTTTGTGACTATCACAAATGTGAAAGGCGATCATAAAGCATCACTGCATCCGCTTGTAAGTTGACGTCCATTACAAATGGTAGCCATTTATCAGCTGAAGGTAGAGGCCAGCAGGAAAGGCCATAGCTACATCTAACCCATCATCGATCAATAAACCAAATTTCTAGTGGCCGTCCCTGTGAAGGATTTAACTGCCCAGACTACACAGCGGTGGAGCACGGAGAGGTAAGTATTGCAACTTGCAAGTGCTGTGGCCATGACCAAGCGAGGGGGCACACTCGTGGTTGACGGTACTGGCACAGGGCCCCTCATAATATGCTGGTGTGTCTGACAGCAAGTGAGCCCCTCCACCATCAGAGACACTGTATTGTACTATAAGGGGCCCTGTGCGAGTGCCGTTGGCCATCTCTGGGCCCATCCACCTGTTCAGAGCAACGGCACTTGCCCGGGTACGCCAGGTGGTGACCCAAGCCATTTGGGGGGGTGGGCAGCCCACTTAGGGAGGTTTAAAAAATGGCATATGCTGATGTGTTGGCTGGACATTCAGCTGCTGCATAAGGCGGAATTGGGCAAGTCCGAGGAAGAGGAGGACAAAAGCGAGGCAGTTTTCTGGCAACCTATGTGTCATCAGGGGAAGGTGGGACAAAATCCTTTGAAACCCATGCATGGTTCATGTTAATGAAGGTTAGATCATCAACATTTTGGGTAGACAGGCGGGCCCTTTCTTCTGTCATGATTGATCCAGCAGCACTGAAGACTCTTTCAGATAACACACTAGCAGCAGGGCAAGCGAGCCCCTGTAAGGCATATTGTGCCAATTCAGGCCAGGCGTCCAGTTTAGAAGCCCAATAGTCAAAGGGGAATGACCTGTGAGGGAGAACATCGATATGGGAGGAGAAGCAGTTTGCAACCATAGTTGACAACTGCTGTCTCCTGTCACTTTTAATCGATGCAGTATTAGCAGTCGTGTGAGCGGTACTTGAGAAATCATTCCACAACATGGTCATTAAACCCCTGTCTCCAACACCACTTTGGCTGTGTGCAACACGTACACCTCTTCCATTGTGCCCACTACGGCTCGTGGGAGAACCAGCATCGCTGCTGTGTGCTGGGAAAGCCTCAAACAAACGGTTTACCAGAGTTGCTTGTTTGTTTGCTAATATTATCTCTAGGTTCTCCTGTGGCATGATGTTGTGTAATTTGATTTTGTAGCGTGGATCGAGGATGCTGGCCAGCCAGTAGTCGTCATCCCTCATCATTTTGGCAATGCGGGGGTCCCTTTTTAGGATCCGCAAGGCATAATCGCACATGTGGACCAAAGTTCCAGGTGTCAATGATGCACTGCCAGTGGTGGGTGGAGGAGCACTTTTGATGTGAGTTCATTCTCTGGTTCACCAGTTGTGAGTTCTCCTTCCAGACTCCCTCTGGTGGTAACAGGAGGTAGAGAGGCTGATTTGATTGGTGGAGATCTGCCACCTGAGAATGAGGATGACGATTGGATCTCAGGAGTCTCAGATTGGATTTAAGACAGCGGACGCCAAATTCAGTTGCTGGTGATTCCTTCTGCTTGTCAGCTCTTGGTTTTCAGCTCTGTTCCAGTCATCTAAAGCTAAGTTTTTCTGCTAATGTTCACACTTGATTTTGTTGGGCTATTCAGTTTTTTGGTGTGGTCAGCCAGCCCCTGCTGAGGGCTGTGCTGAATTTCCACTCTTATTTATCAGTATTTTGCCAATTGGCTTTTTGTCCCTTACTAGTTCGGTCTCTTTTTGCTCTGTCTCAGAATATTTCAGAGTGCTGATATAGTGGGAGAAGTCTAGTGACTTCAGGGTTAATTTTGCTATCAGAAGTGTTGGACATGATTTTTGTAGGGTTTTTTGCAGGTTGCAGACAGTGTCTTTCCTTTCCTGTCTAGTTAGTTTGGGCCCCATCATTTGCTCAGTCTATTTTCCTGCCTGTGTTTGTGCCTTCATCTTGTTTCACCATCAATACATGTGTGGGGGCTATCTATTCCTTTGGGGTCTGCTCTGGGGCAGTTAGTTTTCCCTTTTCTTGCTTTAGGCTTATTTAGTCCTCCTGCCGTGATGAATCGTCTAGGAACATCGTAGGCACGCTCCACTGCTACTGCTAGTTGTGTGGTAAGATCAGGGATCTGCAATCTGCATAGTTACCAACCTCTCTGGTTTTCTGTGACTTAGCTTATTTTGCTTTTTTCTCCTCGGTGACCCATTCATAACACACTTTGTGGCAAATCCAAATCCCTACAGTCACGCACAAAAACTGTACCTGACCTTCAAATGCCAACATTTTCTCTTGCCCCCTGAGAAGCATCCTCCTGCCCAAAATAATCATCCCCCTCATCCTCCTCCTCCTCTTCCTCTTCTTCCTCTACCTCATCCAGGACAGTTCCCTGACCAGACAATTGCTGACTGTCATCAAGGCTTCCCTCCTCCTCCTCCTCCGCTGCAGACGCCTGATTCTTAATGTGCGTCAAACTTTGCATGAGCTGACGCATAAGTGGGATGCTCATGCTTATGATGACGTCATCTGCGCTTACCAGCCGTGTGCATTCCTCAAAACACTGAAGGACTTTACAGAGGTCTTTCAGCTTTGACCACTGCACACCCGACAATTCCATGACTTCCCTCAAACTGCCTGCCCATGTATCCTCCCACAAATGCATTACAACCTGCCTTTGTTCGCACAGCCTATCAACCATGTGCAGGGTGGAGTTCCACCTTGTTGCAACGTCTATGATTAGGCAGTGCTTGGGGAGGTGGAGCAAACGCTGTAGCTTCTGCATACGAGTGGAGTGAACGTTTGAGCGACGGATGTGCGAGCACAGTCTTCGCACCTTATGGAGCAGGTATGTTAACTCCGAATAATTATTAAGGAAGCACTGCACCACTAGGTTCAAAGTGTGAGCCAGGCAAGGTATGTGTGTGAGTTTTGCACGGGCTATGGCTGCCACAAAATTACGGCCGTTATCACTGACTACCTTGCCTGGCTCAAGATGTAGACTGCCCAGCCATGACTCAGTTTGTCGCTGCAAGTAGTCGGCCAGTACCTCCGCGGTGTGTCTGTTATCGCCCAAAGACATCATCTTTAACACAGCCTGCTGACGCTTACCACTAGCTGTTCGATAGTGGGACACCTTGTGTGCAACACTGCCAGCTGCGGATGAAGTGCTCGTGCGACTGCGCTATGTGGACGAGCTTTCGCTGATAGAGGAGGAGGATTGAAAGCCTACAGCCAACTGTTTCCTATACCGTGGGCTAGGCAGCACTGTTCCTCCGCCGCTGTCCCCAGTGGAGCCTGCATCCACCACATTAACCCCATGCGCAGTGATGGACACGTAACGGCCCTGGCCATGCCTACTGGTCCATGCATCAGTTGTGAGGTGGACCTTTCCACTCACTGACTGTTTTAGTGCATGGACAATGCGGCTTTTCACATGCCGGTGGAGGGCAGGGATGGCTTTTCGAGAAAAGAAGTGCCGACTGGGTAGGTCATAGTGTGGGACAGCGTAGGCCATGAGGTCACTGAAAGCTTTGCTTTCAACCAAACGGTTGGGCATCTCTAATGAGATTAGTTTGGCAATATAGGCGTTCAAACAAAGTGTACACGGATGAGAGGATGATTACTTTCTTGTCCTACTCAGAGTGTCTGGTAGGGTGAGCTGGACTGGAGATCTGCATATGGGGGAAGTAGCAGTGGACCGGATGGAGTGAGAGGGGGTTGGTGATGGTATTGGTGGTGATGGCCTAGATTCAATGTTGTGTTTCAAAACCATTGTGATTCCCTGAGTGCTTTGGCCTTGCGACGACACCTCCACATTTAGTGCTGATGGTGTGCTTAACGGTGGCGGTGGTCTAACAGTGGGCGAAGCGATGGAGCGTTGCTGGCTACCTTTAGTCGAAGCAGGTGCACATGTGCTACCTGAGGTTTTGTAGTCCATCCACGCTTACAAGTGCATGTTGATTAAATGTCTAAGCATGCAACTGGTATTCAAATTTCTGATTTGTTTACCTCGGCTAAAGGTCCTTCCGCACTTTTTACAGGTAACCTTTGGCTCATCAGTAGGATTTTGGACAAAGAAGTGCCACACTGCACTCTTCCTACTATGATATACATTTTCTGGCCTTGCACGCTGTGCTAAGTTGACCGTCTGGCCAAGCTGTCCTGCTATTCTTTTAGTTTTTGTTCCTCGTTTTTGGACAGCTACAGGCCTGGCAGATAACTGCTGCTGCAATGTCAATGCCTGCTGCGGATCTTTCTCCTTATCTGAACTATTGCCAGCGCCACCCTCCTCCCCAATGGATGCCAATCCGTGTCAAGAACTGGGTCATCCATCACATCCTCTTCAAAGTCTTCTGCACCTTCCTCTTTACCCTCCTCTGTGTCACCGTGTAAGGTCGTATAGTATGTGGGAAAGGGCACCTGAGTTTCATCAGGGTCAGATTCTGGCTCAATAGACTGCGAGGGCAATGTAGTGCTCTGGGTCGATGTACCAGCAGAATCATCAGGCCAGAGGCTGTGCATCAGTGCACTCCAAGTCAGATTCATCTTGGACTGTGGAATTCTGGATTTGACTGGATAAACCAGGCATGGTATGTGAAAAGATCTCCATAGAGAAATCTGAAGTGTGGGCTGCCGCATCCTTAACTTTTGGTGGGGGTGAAGGACACAAGGAAAGGTGTTTTTCCTGACCAGAACCGTGCACTGATGACTCCGTGCTTGCAGGTTTCGAATGTTCAGAAGAGGAGGCAATAGAGCTGGTGGCTGTTTCGGCAATGTACACCAAAACTTGTTCCTGTTGCTCCGGCTTTAAAAGTGGTTTTCCTACTCCAAGAAAATGCAACCTTACAGTCCTTCTTGGGCCAGAGGATGACGCAGGCTCAACACCTCCAGCCTTATCTGCTATTGTGCTTTTGCCAGAACCAGCGATGCACCACCACCATGAGTACCAGCTGCGCCCACTTTCGCGGACTCTTCCACCATGCTTCCTCATGTTTTGGAAAATGTACCAAAAATACCAGCAGAGAAATGATACTGTATGAGGAGCGTTCAACTGTGTAAGGTGTATTAAAAAAATTAAATCTACGTATATATTTTGGAAGTCACAGACGCTCTCACAGTATGTATTGGACCGTAATCCAACAAGCAGATATACGGAACTGTATCAGAAGTGTACAGCTGTATGAGTTTTTTGTGTAACTAACAATCTCCGTATATGTATTTACAGAGTGTCACACACACGCTGACTCTGTATAGGTGTGACTGTAATGCGAATGGCAGATATACAATACTGTTTGAGAATCGGACAGCTCTATACGGTGTCTGTATGGAAAATTGTCAATCTCCGTCTTTTTGTATACAGACTGACACACGCTGTCTCTGTCTAGTTTTGACCTTGATCAAACAGCAGATATATACGAAACTGTTTGAAAAGCGGACAGCACTTTAAGGTGTAGGTCTGGAAAAACGGAAAAACTCCTCGGCTTTTTTTTCCAGAGTCACACACAGATAGCTTCTATTTGTCCGTGATACAAGATGGTACACGGTAGTGTGTGAGAAGCGTACACCGCTATACGGTGTCTGTATGGAAAATTGTCGATCTCCGTCTGTTTGTATAGGGACTGACACATGCTGTCTCTGTCTAGTTTTGACCGTAATCAAACAGCAGATTTACAAAACTGTTGGAAAAGCAGACAGCACTCTGAGGTGTAGGTCTGGAAAAATGGAAACACTCCTCTGCTTTTTTTTTCCAGAGTCACACACAGATAGCTTCTATTTGTCCGTGATACAAGGCGGTACACGGTAGTGTGTGAGGAGCGTACACCGCTATACTGTGTCTGTATGGAAAATTGTCAATCTCCGTGTATTTGTATAGGGACTGACACACGCTGTCTCTGTCTAGTTTTGACCGTAATCAAACAGCAGATATACGAAACTGTTTGAAAAGCGGACAGCACTCTAAGGTGTAGGTCTGGAAAAACAGAAAAACTCCTCTGCTTTTTCTTCCAGTCAAACACAGGTTCTATTTGTCCGTGATACAAGGCGGTACATGGTAGTGTGTGAGAAGCGTACACCGCTATACGGTGTCTGTATGGAAAATTGTCAATCTCCGTCTATTTGTATAGGGACTGACACACGCTTTCTCTGTCTAGTTATGACCATAATCAAACAACAGATATACAAAACTGTTTGAAAAGCAGACAGCACTCTCAGGTGTAGGTCTGGAAAAACAGAAAAACTTCTCGGCTTTTTTTTCCAGAGTCACACACAGATAGCTTCTATTTGTCCGTGATATAAGGTGGTACACGGTAGTGTGTGAGGAGCGTACACTGCTATACGGTGTCTGTATGGAAAATTGTCAATCTCAGTCTATTTGTATAGGGACTGACACACGCTGTCTCTGTTTAGTTTTGACCGTGATCAAACAGCAGATATACGAAACTGTTTGAAAAGCGGACAGCACTCTAAGGTGTAGGTCTGGAAAAATGGAAAAACTCCTCGGCTTTTTCTTCCAGAGTCACACCCAGATAGTTTCTGTTTGTCCGTGATACCAGCCGGTACACGGTAGTGTGTGAGGAGCGTACACCGCTATACGGTGTGTGAAAAAATGAACGCTCAGTAACTCACCATGACAAAATAATAAAAGTTGGAGTGCTTTGAAAAAAGCAGTTTGAACAGCAGTGTGCACACAGCAATGCAGCTAGCAGGTAGCCTTAAAAGGCAGCCTAATCACCACCAGCACTTCTGCACACAGCAAATATCCTCCCCTTTCACTGCACACTAACTGTACAGTGAAAAGAGCTAGCAGCAGAAGCAGTTTTCTTTTTCTTCCCTGCCTAGCGCTCTCCCTGTTCAGAATCAGCAGTAGCACATCTCCCTATTCTAAGATCGGCAGAAGTAAGATGGCTGTCAGCGGTCACAGCCTTTTATACCCACTGTGACGCCACACAAAGCCAGCCAATCACTTCAATGCCCTCCTCTAAGCTGGTGGTGGCCACTGCCCATGTCATCGCATTGCCCACAGTGTGCATCCACCTTCATTGGCTGAGAAAAGGCGCTGGAAGCATTATTTGAAATGCGACTTTGGCGCTCTGATCGGCGACCTCATGGCCAACCTCACGCTATGGTTGGGTTTCGATCGGCGAAACCAGACTTTAGCTAAAGTCGGCTATTTTTGAATTTGACCGACCCGTTTCGCTCAACTCTAGTCACTATTCTTTCTTGCCTTGTGGATTTTGCTGCAATTTTTAGTGCAATGAACTAAAAAAGTCTATACTTTTGTCTTTATTGTTTTTTCACAGTCGCGTGACTGGTATGTCATCAGAGGTCATTCTCGCAAAGCACGCATGGGGACGAAACAGACCGGGAGCGCCGCTGAGGACTGGGAGCTCCGCTGAGAAGATCGAGGGCCGACAGAAGGTGAGTATATTGTCTTTTTGATTATTATTATTTTTAGCGTAGGCAGCATCAATAGTAAAAAGTTGGTCATACTTGTCAAGCACTATGCTTGACAAGTGTGACCAACCTGTCAATCACTTTTCCAAGTGATGCTTCAAGTCGCTTGGAAAAGCGCTTGAATTCTGCAAGCTAAAAACGCTTGCATAACGCTTGTATTTTGTGGGAAAACGCATGCGAATTCCGTATGCATTTTACCCATGACAGGGAGTTGCGGAAATGCTGCGCATTCTATGTATGACTGATGGACATCTGTCAACGGATGTGTACCGAAAACCTACATCCACAAATACCCTCCTGCATTCTGACTCTTCACATCTGTGGTCAACCATCAACAGTATCCCAATTGGGGAACAACTGAGAATTAAGAGAATTTGTTCCACCAAGGAAGCTTTTGATCACCAGGCCAAAGATCTGTATTCCAGATTCCGAGAACGAGGATACAGTCATAGAGCGATTGGGCGGGGTTATCAAAGGGCATGTGGCGTAACCAGAAATGAGTTACTACATAAATCTTCTAATCATGATCGTAAGAGTGCTTAACTGATTCGACTGATTATCCCATTTAATAACCAATGGGATGCTTTGAAGGGGATCTTTCAAAGACATTGGGAAGTTTTAAAAATCGATCCCATTATCAAAAATATCATTCCCCCCTCTCCCCTTGTCACAGCCAAAAGGTCTAGGAATCTACGAGATTTACTAGTGAAGAGTCATTATGTAGGCTCCGGAACTAAGTCTAATAGTCAGCCTTTGAAAGGTTTTTTCCCTTGTCGATTTTGTAAGGGCTGTAGAAATCTAATTAAATGTAAAGAATTTTCTCATTTCGATGGGTCTCGTACATTTAAAATCTTACATGGTCTCACTTTCTCATCCACAGGGGTAGTGTATCATGCTCAATGTCCGTGTGGGCTGATTTACATAGGCATGACCACTAGGGAATTAAAAGCTCGTGTACGTGAACACGTACGAGACATTGAGAAGGCTACAAGTTCTGATTTGATGGAGCCTTTGAAGACATTGCCTAGGCATTTTAAAGAATATCATAACTCAGATTCAAGTAAGCTGGTAATTCGGGCTATTGACCAAGTGTCTCTTGGTGTAAGGGGTGGGAATCTCTTTAACCCCTTAAGCCCTAAGGGTGGTTTGCACTTTCATGACCGGGCCAATTTTTACAATTCTGACCACTGTCCGTTTATGAGGTTATAACTCTGAAACGCTTCCATGGATCCTGGTGATTCTGACACTGTTTTCTCGTGACATATTGTACTTCATGTTAGTGGTAAAATTTCATTCATATAACTTGCGTTTATTTGTGAAAAAATGGAAATTTGGTGAAAATTTTGAAAATTTCTCAATTTTCCAAATTTGAATTTTTATGCCCTTAAATCAGAGATACGGCACACAAAAAACTTAATAAATAACATTTCCTGCATGTTTACTTTACATCAGCACAATTTTGGAACCATAATTTTTTTTGTTAGGAAGTTATAAGGGTTAAAAATTGACCAGCGATTTCTCACTTTTGCAACACCATTTTATTTTTACGGACCACATCACATTTGAAGCCACTTTGAGGGGTCTATATGATATAAAATACCCAAAAATGACACCATTCTAAAAACTGCACCCCTTAAGGTGCCCAAAACCACATTCAAGAAGTTTATTAACCCTTTAGGTGCGTCACAGGAATTTTTTGAATATTTAAAAAAAATGAACATTTAACTTTTTTTCACAAAAAAATACTTCAGGTTCAATTTTTTTTATTTTACCATGGGTAACAGGAGAAATTGGACTGCAAATGTTATTGTGCAATTTGTCCTGAGTATGCTGATACCACTGTTTCGGCGCATGGCAGACCTCAGAAGGGAAGGAGCGCCGTTTTTCAATGCAAAATTAGCTGGAATTCAGATCGGATGCCATGTCACGTTTGGAGAGCCCCTGATGTACCTAAACAGTGGAAACCCCCCACAAGTGACCCCATTTTGGAAACTAGACCCCCCAAGGAACTTATCTAGATATGTGGTGAGAACTTTGAACCCACAAGGGCTTCACAGAAGTTTAGAACGTACAGCGGTACAATTAAAAAATCATATTTTTTCCACAAAAATGATCTTTTCACCCCCAATTTTTATTTTTCCAAGGGTAACAGGACCCTAAAAGTTATTGTGCAATTTGTCCTGAGTACACTGATACCCCATATGTGGGTGTAAATGACTAATTGGGCACATGGCAGAGCTCGGAAGGGAAGCAGCGCCATTTGACTTTTTTGGCTGGAATTGAGATCGGACACCATGTCGCGATTGGAAAACCCCTAATGTACCAAAACAGTGGAAACCCCCCACAAATGACACCATTTTGGAAACTAGACCCCCCAAGGAACTTATCTAGATGTGTGGTGAGAGCTTTGAACCCTCAAGGGCTTCGCAGAAATTTATAACGTACAGCCGTACAATTAAAAAATTATATTTTTTCCACAAAAATGATCTTTTCACCCTCAATTTTTATATTTCCAAGGGTAACATGACCCTAAAAGATATTGTGCAATTTGTCCTGAGTGCGCTGATACCCCACATGTGGGGGTAAACCACTATTTGGGCGCATGGCAGAGCTCAGAAGGGAAGCAGCGCCATTTGACGTTTTTGGCTGGATTTGAGATCGGACACCATGTCGCGTTTGGAAAGCCCCTGATGTACCAAAACAGTGGAAACCCCCCCACAAATGACACCATTTTGGAAACGAAACCCCCCAAGGAACTTATCTAGATGTGTGGTGAGCACTTTGAACCCCCCAGTGCTTCACAGAAATTTATAACGCCCGGGCGTGAAAATAAAAAAATCGTATTTTTTCCACAAGCATGATGTTTAGTCACCAATTTTTTTATTTTCCCAAGGATACAAGGAGAAGTTGGACCCAAAAAGTTGTTGTCCAATTTGTCCTGAGTATGCTGATACCTCATATGTGGGAGAAAACTACTGTATGGGCACACGTCGGGGCTCGGAAGGGAAGTAGTGACGTTTTGGAATGCAGACTTTGATGGAATGGTCTGCGGGTGTCATGTTGCTTTTGGAGAGCCCCTGATGTACCTAAACAGTAGAAACCCCCCACAAGTGACCCCATTTTCGAAACTAGACCCCCTAAGGAACTTATCTAGATGTGTGGTGAGCACTTTGAACCCCCCAGTGCTTCACAGAAGCTTATAACGACCGGGCGTGATAATAAAAATATTGTATTTTTTCAACAAACATCATGTTTTAGTCCCCATTTTTTTATTTTCCCAAGGGTAACAGGAGAAATTGGACCCCAAAAGTTGTTGTCCAATTTGTCCTGAGTACGCTGACACCCCATATGTGGGAGAAAACCACTGTATGGGCATACGTCGGGGCTCGGAAGCGAAGTAGTAACGTTTATGGAATGCAGACTTTGATGGAATGGTCTGCAGGTGTCATGTTGCCTTTGGAGAGCCCCTAATGTACCTAAACAGTGGAAACCCCCCACAAATGACCCCAGTTTGGAAACTAGACCCTCTAAGGAACTTATCTAGATGTGTGGTGAGCACTTTTAACCCCCAAGGGCTTCACTGAAGTTTATAATGCCCAGGCATGAAAATAAAAAAATCATATTTTTTCCACAAACATCATCAATTAGTCTCCAATTTTTTATTTTCCCAAGGGTAACAGGAGAAATTGGACCCCAAAAGTTGTTGTCCAATTTGTCCTGAATACCCTGATACCTCATATGTGAGAGAAAACTACTGTATGGGGACACGTCGGGGCTCGGAAGGGAAGTAGTGACATTTTGGAATGCTGACTTTGATGGATTGGTCTGCGGGTGTCATGTGCGTTTGGAGAGCCCATGATGTACCTAAACTATTGAAACTCCCCACAAGTGACCCCATTTTGGAAACTAGACCCCCATAGAACTTATCTAGCTGTGTGGTGAGCACTTTGAACCCCCAAGTGCTTCACAGAAGTTTATAACGCCTGGGTGTGAAAATAAAAAAATCATTTTTTTCCACAAAAATGATATTTTTGCCCCCAATTTTTTATTTTCCTAAGGGTAACAGGAGAAATTAGACCCCAAAAGTTGTTTTGCAATTTGTCCTGAGTAGGCTGATACCCTATATGTGGGGGTAAAACACTGTTTGGGCGCATGGCAGAGCTTGGAAGGGAAGGAGCACCATTTGACTTTTTCAACGCAGAATTGGCTGGAATTGAGATCAGGCGCCATGTTGCATTTGGAGAGCCCCTGATGTGTCCAAACAGTGGAAACCCCCAATTCTAACTCCAACTCTAACCCCAACACACCCCTAACCCTAATCTCAGCCCTAACCCTAGCCCTAACCCTAGCCCTAACCCTAATGGGAAAATGGAAATAAATACTTTTTTTAATTTTATTATTTTTCCCTAACTAAGGGGGTGATAACGGGGGGTTTAATTTACTATTTATGGCGGTTTTTATGTTTGGCAGCTGTCACACGCTAAAAAGACGCTTTTTATTGTAAAAATAGTTTTTGCATCACCACATATTGAGAGCTATAATTTTTCCATAATTTGACCCACCAACTCATGTGAGGTCTTATTTTTTGAGGGACAAGTTAACGTTTTTATTGGTACCATTTTCGGGCACGTGACATTTTTTGATCACTTCTTATTCCGATTTTGGGACGCAGAATGAACAAAAACCAGCGTTTCATGAATTTCTTTTGGGGGGGTGCATTTACACCGTTCCACGTGTGGTAAAATTGATAAAGCGGTTTTATTGTTCGGGTCAGTATGGTTACAGCGATACCTCATTTAGGTCTTTTTTTATGTTTTGGCGGGTTTATGCAATGAACTCTACTTTATATAAAAAATAATAATTTTTGCCTCACTTTATTCTGCGAGCTATAACTTTTTTATTTTTTGCGGATGATGCTGTATGGCAGCTCGTTTTTTGCAGGACAAGCTGATGTTTTCAGCGATACCATGGATACCTATATTCGTCTTTTTGATCGCGCGTTATTGCACTTTTTGTTCGGTGGTATGATAATAAATCATTATTTTTTGCTTCGTTTTTTATTTTTATTTTTTAAGGGGTTCGCTAAAGGGGTTAATTAATGGGAAAGTTTTATAGGATGGGTCACTACGGATGCGGCGATACCAAATATGCGTACTTTTATTTATTTTTTTTTAACTTTATTACATTGTCCCAGGTGGGACATCACTGTCCTGTGACAGATCGCTGATCTGTCACATCACAGATCACTGTGACAGATCAGCGATCTGTCACAGACACTGCTGCAGACTTCCTCATGCCTGCGCTTTGCAGGCAGTGAGGAAGTCAGCTCCCTACAGGCCCCCGAAGGTCCCCGTCGCCATCTTGGATCCGGGGGCCTGTAGGAAAGGAGCCCCCCGCAGCAGCGCTGCACATTGCGCTGCTGTGGGGGGCTCAGGGAAGCACGGAGGGAGCCCCCTCCCTGCCGATGCTTCCCTTTAACCCCCAGTACACCGCGATCGTGTTTGATCGTGGTGTACAAGGGGTTAACGTGTCGGGGGTGGTCCGTGACCACCCCTGACACATTGTGCCGGGTGTCAGCTCTGATAATCAGCTGACACCCGGCCGTGATCAGCGGCGCTCACCACGTGGGCGCCGCTGATCTCTATGACGTACTATCCCGTCCCTGGGGATTAAGTCCCAGTGCACATGGACGGGATAGTACGTCTCATGGCAGAAAGGGGTTAAAAGTCTATCACAGGTAGAAAGTCGGTGGATATATAGATTGCAGACCATTACTCCCTTTGTGTTGAATGAAAATTTCGGGTTTAGTTCATTTTTATAATATTTTAGAGTTTTTTTTGGGGGAGGGATGGGTTGTTTTTGTTGCTTTTTATTGGTGTTTAATTTACACTTTTAATACATTTATTAATTTAGATTTTGCCAATCAGATAGGATGGATCTTGCCTGTTTTCTCCTTGGAGACATTCTGGGATTGGGATTCCACAGATGTGAATATTTTCAAGCGTTTGAAAAAGACTCTATTTGACCTGGGTCTCTATGAATAAGAAGAAGACTATGAAAACCATAGACCATAGATGGTGTATATTTTTATATATATAAGAACTTTATTTATAAGCACTATTGGCACTTTAAATTGTATTTCACATAGTAGGATTTATTAATGTACTAGTTTCATGTGCATATTGCATAATTTATAATGTATACTTTTGTATATCATGTATTATTATTTTATAAGTATTTCACTTTATTAACAATAGGTATTATTTCACTTGCATATAAGCATTTTAATTTAGATTATAGTACATTCTGTATCACTTATTTTATATGCCTTCTATTCATTAGCGCCTTTGAGTTAATGTGATACGCCCCTGCATAATGCACATGCCGGATCTGTTAGATCTTCTATTCCCTAGCGCTCTTAGATAATGGGGAGTAATACTGCCTAGTGCGCATGTCTGGCTGTGTCTTCTCCAACTGTCGGGTGAGTGGACTTTAGGAGACTAGTGAGAGTGCGCGGTCACAATGATGGCATGACGCGACTAGATCTCCACGGCCGCAAACCCGGTGTCTGTTATCTGGAGGGTGACATCAGCGGCACATGCACCGTAACAGGCAGAAAGTAGCATCACACTCCACAGCAGGCTGGCTTTGTAATTAGATAACGCTTATTACCGCTAGTGATCCTGATTGGTTATCCATCCTATATAACGTGTACTCACCGTGCCCTATGACACGCCTCCTGATGAAGAAGCGAAACGCACGTTGGGGCGACGAGGAAGCCAGCGTGACCATTATACTTCATGTAAGTACCCGTTGGAGTCTCTCCTGATACTATAAATATGCTTATCTCCTTATTGATTCATTTGGGGATTGCCTGCAAGGTGCTGTGTATATATAATCACTAGAGTTGAGCGAAACGGGTCGAAAAATTTCAAAAGTCGCCGACTTTTGGTAAAGTCGGGTTTCATGAAACGAAACCCGACCCTAGGGTGAGGTCGGCCACGAGCTCGGCGACTTTAGCGCCAAAGTCGCGTATCAAAAGTTTGTTTTCCTCCCTTTTTCAGCCAATCAGGATCCACGGACACTTTGGGCAACGTGATGACAAAGGCAGGGATCACCACTATCTTTGAGAAGGGCATGCAAGTGATTGGCTTGCTTTGGGGCGTCACAGGGGGTATAAAAGGGCGTGCACACCGACTGCCATGTTACTCATGCTGATCTCAGAATATGGAGAGCTGCTGCTGCTGCTGATTCTGTAAGGAGAGCGTTAGGCAGGGAAGAAGACACCAAAAACTGCTTCTGCTGCTAGCGATTTTGCCTGTACAACACACCAGTCACTGTGTGTGCAGTGCAAGTGGAGGCTATATTTTGCTGGATCAGCTGTGTTGGTTGTTAGGCTGCCTTATAAGGCTTCCTGATAGCTGCATTGCTGTTTTCCCACTGCTCTGCAAACTGCTTTTTTAAAAGCAATCCAAATTTTTTTTTTGTCCTGGTGAGGTACTGAGCGTGCATTTTTTCACACTATACAACGGTGTACGCTCCTCACACAGTACCGTGTAACGACTGTTATCACGGCCACAGTGAAGCTATCTGTGTGTGACTCTGTAAGAATAAGTCGAGGACATGTTCCGTTCTTACACACCTCCACCTTCTAGTTTTGTCTGCTTTTCAAACAGTTAAGTATATTTGCTGTTTGATCACATTCAAAACTATAGAGAGACAGCGTGTGTCAGTCCGTATACTTAAAAAACACGGAGCTTGACAATTTTACGGACACCGGACAGCGGTGTACGTGCACGCTCCTCTCTCAGTACCGTGTAACGGCTGTTATCACGGCCACAGTGAAGCTATCTGTGTGTCACTCTGTAAGGATAAGTCGAGGACATGTTCCGTTCTTACAGACCTACACTCTAGGGAGATTCCTATTCTGCCCAATTCTATATACACCTTGTAGTTCGTCATACACTAGCCAATTTCTGCCTGTGACATAGCGGTGTGATATTCACCGGGCCTCACACAATCCAACAGTGTCCACAAGTGTGTTCATAAATTCTACATCTCCCCTGTCCTATAGTGACATTTTTCACACCTGTGACATTGAGCCTGTGACATAGTGGTGTGATATTAACTGGGCCTCACACAAGTGTCCACAAGTGTGTTCAGAAATTCTACATCTCCCCTGTCCTATAGTGACATTTTTCACACCTGCGACATTGAGCCTGTGACATAGCGGTGTGATATTAACTGGGCCTCACACAATCCAACAGTGTCCACAAGTGTGTTCAGAAATTCTACATCTCCCCTGTCCTATAGTGACATTTTTCAAACCTACGACATTGAGCCTGTGACATAGCGGTGTGATATTCACTGGGCCTCACACAATCCAACAGTGTCCACAAGTGTGTTCAGAAATTCTACATCTCCCCTGTCCTATAGTGACATTTTTCACACCTGCGACATTGAGCCTGTGACATAGTGGTGTGATATTAACTGGGCCTCACACAACAGTGTCCACAAGTGTGTTCAGAAATTCTACATCTCCCCTGTCCTATAGTGACATTTTTCACACCTGCGCCATTGAGCCTGTGACATAGCGGTGTGATATTAACTGGGCCTCACACAATCCAACAGTGTCCATAAGTGTGTTCAGAAATTCTACATCTCCCCTGTCCTATAGTGACATTTTTCACACCTACGACATTGAGCCTGTGACATAGCGGTGTGATATTAACTGGGCCTCACACAACAGTGTCCACAAGTGTGTTCAGAAATTCTACATCCCCCCTGTCCTATAGTGACATTTTTCACACCTGCGACATTGAGCCTGTGACATAGCGGTGTGATATTAACTGGGCCTCACACAATCCAACAGTGTCCATAAGTGTGTTCAGAAATTCTACATCTCCCCTGTCCTATAGTGACATTTTTCACACCTACGACATTGAGCCTGTGACATAGCGGTGTGATATTAACTGGGCCTCACACAACAGTGTCCACAAGTGTGTTCAGAAATTCTACATTTCCCCTGTCCTATAGTGACATTTTTCACCCCTGCAACATTGTGCCTGTGACATAGCGGAGTAATATTAACTGGGCCTCACACAATCCAACAGTGTCCACAAGTGTGTTCAGAAATTCTACATCTCCCCTGTCCTATAGTGACATTTTTCACACCTGCGACATTGAGCCTGTGACATAGCGGTGTGATATTAACTGGGCCTCACACAATCCAACAGTGTCCACAAGTGTGTTCAGAAATTCTACATCTCCCCTGTCCTATAGTGACATTTTTCACACCTGCGACATTGAGCCTGTGACATAACGGTGTGATATTAACTGGGCCACACACAATCCAAAAGTGTCCACAAGTGTGTTCAGAAATTCTACATCTCCCCTGTCCTATAGTGACATTTTTCACACCTGCGACATTGAGCCTGTGACATAGCGGTGTGATATTAACTGGGCCTCACACAATCCAACAGTGTCCACAAGTGTGTTCAGAAATTCTACATCTCCCCTGTCCTATAGTGACTTTTTTCAAACCTACGACATTGAGCCTGTGACATAGCGGTGTGATATTCACTTTGCCTCACACAATCCAACAGTGTCCACAAGTGTGTTCAGAAATTCTACATCTCCCCTGTCCTATAGTGACATTTTTCACACCTGCGACATTGAGCCTGTGACATAGTGGTGTGATATTAACTGGGCCTCACACAACAGTGTCCACAAGTGTGTTCAGAAATTCTACATCTCCCCTGTCCTATAGTGACATTTTTCACACCTGCGCCATTGAGCCTGTGACATAGCGGTGTGATATTAACTGGGCCTCACACAATCCAACAGTGTCCATAAGTGTGTTCAGAAATTCTACATCTCCCCTGTCCTATAGTGACATTTTTCACACCTACGACATTGAGCCTGTGACATAGCGGTGTGATATTAACTGGGCCTCACACAACAGTGTCCACAAGTGTGTTCAGAAATTCTACATTTCCCCTGTCCTATAGTGACATTTTTCACACCTGCAACATTGAGCCTGTGACATAGCGGAGTAATATTAACTGGGCCTCACACAATCCAACAGTGTCCACAAGTGTGTTCAGAAATTCTACATCTCCACTGTCCTATAGTGACATTTTTCACACCTGCGACATTGAGCCTGTGACATAGCGGTGTGATATTAACTGGGCCTCACACAATCCAACAGTGTCCACAAGTGTGTTCAGAAATTCTACATCTCCCCTGTCCTATAGTGACATTTTTCACACCTGCGACATTGAGCCTGTGACATAACGGTGTGATATTAACTGGGCCACACACAATCCAACAGTGTCCACAAGTGTGTTCAGAAATTCTACATCTCCCCTGTCCTATAGTGACATTTTTCAAACCTACGACATTGAGCCTGTGACATAGCGGTGTGATATTCACTGGGCCTCACACAATCCAACAGTGTCCACAAGTGTGTTCAGAAATTCTACATCTCCCCTGTCCTATAGTGACATTTTTCAAACCTACGACATTGAGCCTGTGACATAGCGGTGTGATATTCACTGGGCCTCACAGAATCCAACAGTGTCCACAAGTGTGTTCAGAAATTCTACATCTCCCCTGTCCTATAGTGACATTTTTCACACCTGCGACATTGAGCCTGTAACATAGTGGTGTGATATTAACTGGGCCTCACACAACAGTGTCCACAAGTGTGTTCAGAAATTCTACATCTCCCCTGTCCTATAGTGACATTTTTCACACCTGCGCCATTGAGCCTGTGACATAGCGGTGTGATATTAACTGGGCCTCACACAATCCAACAGTGTCCATAAGTGTGTTCATAAATTCTACATCTCCCCTGTCCTATAGTGACATTTTTCACACCTACGACATTGAGCCTGTGACATAGCGGTGTGATATTAACTGGGCCTCACACAACAGTGTCCACAAGTGTGTTCAGAAATTCTACATCCCCCCTGTCCTATAGTGACATTTTTCACACCTGCGACATTGAGCCTCTGACATAGCGGTGTGATATTAACTGGGCCTCACACAATCCAACAGTGTCCATAAGTGTGTTCAGAAATTCTACATCTCCCCTGTCCTATAGTGACATTTTTCACACCTGCAACATTGAGCCTGTGACATAGCGGAGTAATATTAACTGGGCCTCACACAATCCAACAGTGTCCACAAGTTTGTTCAGAAATTCTACATCTCCCCTGTCCTATAGTGACATTTTTCACACCTGCGACATTGAGCCTGTGACATAGCGGTGTGATATTAACTGGGCCTCACACAATCCAACAGTGTCCACAAATGTGTTCAGAAATTCTACATCTCCCCTGTCCTATAGTGACATTTTTCACACCTGCGACATTGAGCCTGTGACATAACGGTGTGATATTAACTGGGCCACACACAATCCAAAAGTGTCCACAAGTGTGTTCAGAAATTCTACATCTCCCCTGTCCTATAATGACATTTTTCACACCTGCGACATTGAGCCTGTGACATAGCGGTGTGATATTAACTGGGCCTCACACAACAGTGTCCACAAGTGTGTTCAGAAATTCTACATCTCCCCTGTCCTATAGTGACATTTTTCACACCTGCGACATTGAGCCTGTGACAAAGCGGTGTGATATTAACTGGGCCTCACACAATCCAACAGTGTCCACAAGTGTGTTCAGAAATTCTACATCTCCCCTGTCCTATAGTGACATTTTTCACACCTACGACATTGAGCCTGTGACATAGCGGTGTGATATTAACTGGGCCTCACACAACAGTGTCCACAAGTGTGTTCAGAAATTCTACATCTCCCCTGTCCTATAGTGACATTTTTCACACCTGCGACATTGAGCCTGTGACAAAGCGGTGTGATATTAACTGGGCCTCACACAATCCAACAATGTGCACAAGTGTGTTCAGAAATTCTACATCTCCCCTGTCCTATAGTGACATTTTTCACACCTACGACATTGAGCCTGTGACATAGCGGTGTGATATTAACTGGGCCTCACACAACAGTGTCCACAAGTGTGTTCAGAAATTCTACATTTCCCCTGTCCTATAGTGACATTTTTCACACCTGCAACATTGAGCCTGTGACATAGCGGTGTAATATTAACTGGGCCTCACACAATCCAACAGTGTCCACAAGTGTGTTCAGAAATTCTACATATCCCCTGTCCTATAGTGACATTTTTCACACCTGCGACATTGAGCCTGTGACATAGCGGTGTGATATTAACTGGGCCTCACACAACAGTGTCCACAAGTGTGTTCAGAAATTCTACATCTCCCCTGTCCTATAGTGACATTTTTCACACCTGCGACATTGAGCCTGTGACATAGCGGTGTGATATTAACTGGGCCTCACACAATCCAACAGTGTCCACAAGTGTGTTCAGAAATTCTACATCTCCCCTGTCCAATAGTGACATTTTTCACACCTGCGACATTGAGCCTGTGACATAACGGTGTGATATTAACTGGGCCACACACAATCCAAAAGTGTCCATAAGTGTGTTCAGAAATTCTACATCTCCCCTGTCCTATAGTGACATTTTTCACACCTGCGACATTGAGCCTGTGACATAGCGGTGTGATATTAACTGGGCCTCACACAACAGTGTCCACAAGTGTGTTCAGAAATTCTTCATCTCCCCTGTCCTATAGTGACATTTTTCACACCTGCGACATTGAGCCTGTGACATAGCGGTGTGATATTAACTGGGCCTCACACAATCCAACAGTGTCCACAAGTGTGTTCAGAAATTCTACATCTCCCCTGTCCTATAGTGACATTTTTCATACCTGCGACATTGAGCCTGTGACAAAGCTGTGTGATATTATCTGGGCCTCACACAATCCAACAGTGTCCACAAGTGTGTTCAGAAATTCTACATCTCCCCTGTCCTATAGTGACATTTTTCACACCTACGACATTGAGCCTGTGACATAGCGGTGTGATATTAACTGGGCCTCACACAACAGTGTCCACAAGTGTGTTCAGAAATTCTACATCTCCCCTGTCCTATAGTGATATTTTTCACACCTGCGACATTGAGCCTGTGACAAAGCGGTGTGATATTAACTGGGCCTCACACAATCCAACAATGTGCACAAGTGTGTTCAGAAATTCTACATCTCCCCTGTCCTATAGTGACATTTTTCACACCTACGACATTGAGCCTGTGACATAGCGGTGTGATATTAACTGGGCCTCACACAACAGTGTCCATAAGTGTGTTCAGAAACTCTACATCTCCCCTGTCCTATAGTGACATTTTTCACACCTGCGACATTAAGCTTGTGACATAGCGGTGTGATATTAACTGGGCCTCACACAATCCAACAGTGTCCACAAGTGTGTTCAGAAATTCTACATCTCCCCTGTCCTATTGTGACATTTTTCACACCTGCGACATTGAGCCTGTGACATAGCGGTGTGATATTAACTGGGCCTCACACAACAATGTCCACAAGTGTGTTCAGAAATTCTACATCTCCCCTGTCCTATAGTGACATTTTTCACACCTGCGACATTGAGCCTGTGACATAGCGTTGTGATATTAACTGGGCCTCACACAATCCAACAGTGTCCACAAGTGTGTTCAGAAATTCTACATCTCCCCTGTCCTATATACACCTTGTACCTTGTTTTACATTACTATATAGTTTGTGGGATTTAGTGTACATTTCTAATAAAAATGAGGAAGGCTGGTGGAAGAGGCCGTGGAATTGGGCGGGGGTTGCCAGCTGGTAATGATGGTGTTGGTGGTGGATCTGATGGTAGTGGCAAAAGCAAAATAGGACCGAATGCAGGAGGTGTTGAGCCTGCATCATCGTCTGGCTCCACAAGGCCTCGAAGGCTTAGTTTTCTAGGAGTTGGCAAACCGCTTTTAAAGCCAGAGCTTCAGGAAAAAGTTTTGGCTTACATTGCTGACTCAGCCTCCAGCTCTATCGCCTCCTCTTCTGAAGTTGTAAAAAATAAAAGCACTGAGTCGTCATTGGAGGGTCATGTTTATGAACCACACCTTTCCTTGTGTCCTTCACCCCAACCAAGATTGAAGGATGACGCAGGCCATACAACTGATTACTCCATGGAGCTGTTTTCATATACCATGCCTGGGTTATCAAGTGAAATGGGGAATTACCCAGGCCAAGATGAATCTGACATGGAGTGCACTGATGCACAGCCACTGATAGATGATTCTGCTGGTACATTCAGTCAGAGCACTACATTGTCCTCGCAGTGTAATGAGCCAGATTCTGACCCTGATGAGACTCAGGTGCCCCTTCCCACATACTATACCACCATACACGGTGACACAGAGGAAGGTGCACATGACATTGAAGAGGAGGTGATGGATGACCCAGTTGTTGACCCAGATTGGCATCCATTGGGGGAAGAGGGTGCTGCTTCCAATAGCTCAGATGAGGAGGAGGAGCAGCCACAGCAGACATCGACATCGCAACAGCTGTTATCTGGCAGGCCCGGAGCACTCCAAAGACAGGTTCCAAAAATCAAAAGAGTTGCTGGACAGCTTGTCCAGACGGTCAAAATAGCACAGCGTGCTAGGCCGCAAAATGTCTTCCAAAGTAGGAAGAGTGGAGTGTGGCACTTTTTTTAACAAAATCCTCATGATCAGGCCAAGGTTATCTGTAAGAAGTGCGCAAAGACCTTTAGCCGAGGGAAAAATCTGAAAAATTTGAATACCAGTTGCATGCTTAGACATTTAACCAGCATGCGCTTGCAAGCATGGACACAACACCAAACCTCAAGTACCACATGTGCAACTGATCACAAAGAAGGTAGTCAGCAACGCTACATTGTTTCCCCCACTGTAAGCCCACCGGTTAGCACAGCAGCAAATGTTGAGGTGTCGTTGCAAGGCCAAAGCAGTCAGGGAATCCCACTGTTATATCAATGAAAGACTGAATCTAGGCCATCAGAAAGAACACCAACTCCATCACCATCATCAACCCTCTCTCAGTCCGCCCTGTCCACCGCTACTTCCACCATATGCAGCTCTCAAGTCCAGCTAACCCTCCCAGAGTCTATGAGTAGGTCAAGAAAGTACTCAGTCTCTCATCCGCGTACACTGGGTTTGAACGCCCACATTGCCAAACTAATCTCGTTAGAGATGATGCCCTATCGGTTGGTGGAAAGCGCAGCTTTCCGTGAACTCATGGCCTATGCAGTACCACGCTATGACCTACCCAGTCACCACTTCTTCTCTCGCAAAGCCATCCCAGCCATCCACCATCATGTGAAAGACCGCATTGTCCATGCACTCAAGCAGTCAGTAAGTGGAAAGGTGCACCTCACAACAGATGCATGGTCCAGTCGGCATGGCCAGGGCCGTTACGTGTCCATCACTGCGCACTGGGTTAATGTGGTGGATGCAGGGTCCACAAGGGACAGCGGTGGTGGGACAGTGCTGCCTAGCCCACGGTATAGGAAACAGTTGGCTGTAGGCGTTCGACCCTCCTCCTCCTCCTCCAGAAGCGAAAGCTCGTCCACAGAGCGCAGTCGTACGAGCACTCCATCTGCAGCTGCCACTGTTGCACACGAGGTGTCCCCCTATCGATCAGCTAGTGTAAAGCGTCAGCAGGCTGTGTTGCAGATGATGTGTTTGGGCGACAGACACACCGTGGAGGTGCTGGCCGAGTACTTTCAGGGACAAACTGAGTCATGGCTGGGCAGTATACATCTTGAGGCAGGCAAGATAGTTAGTGATAACGGCCATAATTTTGTGGCAGCCATAGCCCTTTCAAAACTCAGTCACATACCTTGCTTGGCTCACACCTTGAACCTGGTGGTGCAGTGCTTCCTCAACAATTATCTGGAGTTAACAGCCCTGCTCCAGAAGGTGCGAAGACTGTGCGCGCACATCCGCCGGTTCGCCTGTACCCTCCATTCGTATGCAGAAGCTGCAGCGATTGCTCCACCTTCCCAACCACCGCCTCATTATCGACATCGCAACAAGGTGGAACTCCACCCTGCACATGGTTGAGCGGCTGTGCGAACAGAGGCAGGCCATAATGCATTTGTGGGAGGATACACGGCCAGGCACTTTGAGAGCAGACATGGAGTTGACAGCTGTGCAGTGGTCGAAGCTGAAACACCTCTGTAAAGTCCTTCAGTGTTTTGAGGAATGCACAAGGCTGGTAAGCGCAGACGACACCATCCTAAGCATGAGCATCCCACTTATGCGTCTGCTCATGCAAACTTTGACGCACCTTAAGGAGCAGGTATCTGCAGCCAATGTTAATGAGGAGGAAGAGGAGGAGGGAATCATTGATGACATTCAGCCATTGTCTGCTCAGGGACCTCTCCTGGACGAGGTGGAGGAAGAAGAGGAGGAGGAGGATGATGATGGGGATGATTACTTAGGGGAGGAGGATGCATCTCGTGGGGCAAGTGAAAATGTTGGCGTGACAAGGTCTGGTGCAGGGTTTGTGCGTGACTGGAGGGATGTGGATTTGCCAGAAAGTGCTCCTCCAACCAGCACTCGCAGTGCATTATTGACACCGGGAACATTGGCCCACATGTCAGATTATGCCTTGCAGATCCTAAAAAGGGACCCCCGCATTGCCAAAATGATGAACGATGACGACTACTGGTTGGCCAGCATCCTGGATCCACGCTATAAAGGCAAATTACAAAACATCATGCCACACGAGAACCTTGACCTAATATTGGCTAATAAACAAGCAACTCTGGTAAACCGGTTGGTTGAGGCATTCCCAGCACACAGCAGCGGTGATGGTTCTCACACGAGCCGTACGGGCCGGGGGCAGCTTGGCAGAGGTGTTTGTGGTGCACACAGCAGAAGTGGCATTGGAGACAGGGGTTTCATGACAATGTTGTGGACTAATTTTTCAAGTACCGCTCACACAACTGGTAATACTGCATCGATGGAAAGTGACAGGAGACAGCAGTTGTCAACTATGGTTATAAACTACTTTTCCTCCCATATCGATGTTCTCCCGCACAGGTCATTCCCCTTTGACTATTGGGCCACTAAACTGGACACCTAGCCTGAATTGGCACAATATGCCTTGCAGGAGCTCGCTTGCCCAGCTGCAAGTGTGCTATCGGAAAGAGTCTTCAGTGCAGCTGGATCAATCCTGACAGAAAAAAGGACCCGTCTGTCAACCCAAAATGTGGATGATCTAACCTTCATTAAAATGAACCATGCATGGGTTTCCAAGGATTTTGTCACACCTTACCCTGATGACACATAGGGTGACAGAAAAATGGCTTGCTTTGGTCCTCCTCTTCCTGGGACTTGAACAATTTCGCCTTTTGCATCAGCTGAATGTCCAACATCAACATATGCCACTTTCTAAAACTCCCTAACTGTGCTGCCTCCCCCCATGGCCGGGGTCACCACCTAGCGCACGAAACCGTGCGAGTGCCGTTGCCCTGGACAGGTGGGTAGGCCGACTCTTGGGCGCGGGCACTGGCACAGGGTCCCTCATAGTGCAATCAAGTGTCTCTGACGGTGGTGGTGCACACCCGCCGTCAGACACACCGCCATACTATGAGGGGCCCAGTGCCAGTACCGACGCCCACGAGTGGGCCCCCCTTGCTTGGGCAGGGCCCCAGCATTTGCAATCTTTACCTCTCCCTGCTCCTCCGCTGTGTAGTCTGGGCCGTCAAATCCATACTGGGCCTGACACCGTTTGAGCCTGCCTTCTGATCTATAGACATATATTTTGAATGTGTACACTATGCTATCCATACATGTTATCCGGGGATATGCTACCCTTTCTCACCTTTGTGCAATCACGTGTAATCCATACTGGGCCTGACACCGTTTGAGCCTGCCTCCTGATCTATAGACATATATTTTGAATGTGTACACTATGATATCCATACATGTTATCCGGTGATACGGTACCCTTTCTCTCCTTTGTGCAATCACGTGTAATCCATACTGGGCCTGACACCGTCTGAGCCTGCCTCCTGATCTATAGACATATATTTTGAATGTGTACACTATGCTATCCATACATGTTATCCGGGGATACGGTACCCTTTCTCACCTTTGTGCAATCACGTGTAATCCATACTGGGCCTGACACCTTTTGAGCCTGCCTCCTGATCTATAGACATATATTTTGAATGTGTACACTATGCTATCCATTCATGTTATCCGGTGATACGGTACCCTTTCTCAACTTTGTGCAATCACGTGTAATCCATACTGGGCCTGACACGGTCTGAGCCTGCCTCCTGATCTATAGACATATATTTTGAATGTGTACACTATGCTATCCATACATGTTATCCGGGGATACGGTACCCTTTCTCACCTTTGTGCAATCACGTGTAATCCATACTGGGCCTGAGAACGGCTGGCGAGCTGTTAAGCAAGCTACAGCACCTGTGGTTTGCACACGTAAGTTTTTCATTTTTTCAGGAATGACGGTTAGGCCTAATTCCGGAACTGCGGTTGACCTGCACTTACTGGGAAATCATCGTTCGCGGGTAATACTTGTAATCCCAGATCCCCATCACTAACGTTGTTCAGCGGGTTATCTGCACCTGTAAACGACAAACGCTGGCCTTTTCAGTGTAGCGCACATGCAGCCACGGACATGTAAGGGCATGACACAGCAGTTATTGGCCAATCTCACGTGCCAGAGCCTCGCGTGTCCCTCTAGTAAGCCGGACTCGGACCGCGGGGCATGACAGAGTCTCGTTCGTTAACGGAATTAAGCTTGCAATGTGTGCATCTTTTTTGTTGCTGGATGGTTGAGGTTGCCCGTGTTGAGTCAAATTACGCCGTAGGCTCCACTCCTGGTGGTGCCCTTCTGGACATTCCTTTAAGGTTCAGCTTTGCAACCATACTGCCCACGTAAAACAAACACTTTGCCTTCATGAACGCTGTTAGGAGGGTCGTGACTCGTGGGAATAACGCCGCCCAATCAGTTAACCTGCTAGAGAGATCCTTCGTTGCTCCCAAGCATGACATCACAATCAATAGGAGGAAGGTAATGCCACTGTGGTGACCGTACTCCTGGGGGCGACACAAGTGCACTGATGCCCAGCCACTGCTCGATGAATCTGCTGGTACATTGACCTGGTGGTGCCCTTCTGGACATTCCTTTAAGGTTCAGCTTTGCAACCATACTGCCCACGTAAAACAAACACTTTGCCTTCATGAACGCTGTTTGGAGGGTCGTGACTCGTGGGAATAACGCCGCCCAATCAGTTAACCTGCTAGAGAGATCCTTCGTTGCTCCCAAGCATGACATCACACTCAATAGGAGGAAGGTAATGCCACTGTGGTGACCGTACTCCTGGGGGCGACACAAGTGCACTGATGCCCAGCCACTGCTCGACGAATCTGCTGGTACATTGACCCAGACCACTACATTCCCCTCGCACGCTACACGGCCTGAATCTGACCCTGATGAAGCTCAGGTTACCCTTCCCATATACAGTTCCATCTTACATGGTGACAAAGAGGAAGCTGCAGATGAAAGTGCAGGTTCGGCCCACCCGCCATCAGACACACCACCGTACTATTAGGGGCCCTGTGCCAGTGCCGTCGCCGAGTGGGACCCCCTGCTTGCTCAGGATCACAGCACTTGCAAGGTTGAAATACTGTGCAGTGAGATGGAAGATGGGGACGACGAGGAGTCCAGACTAGTCCAGGGATTCCCTAGCGAGGAGACTTAATTGATTGTTTTCAATGTAGGGACAGCAATTTTTGGGGAGCACTATACTCTGGAGAATGATAGATGGGGCCCACCATACACTGGAACATTCCAAAGGTGGACATCAGACACTGGAGCAGCATTTACAGGGCCCATTATACACTAGAGCATTAGAAATGGGGCCCATTATGTTTGGAGCATTATTTGGGCCCATAAGACAGTGGAGCTTCATCCATGGGGACCAACATATACTGTAGCATTATGTGGAGCTCATCATATACTGTTTCAAACATTATATGGGACCAATGATTCTGTATGGAGAAATAGATGGGCCTCGTCATGAGATGTAAAAAGTGAAGTATTTTTCATTGTACTATACCGCTATTTCTCTGCCGTATCGGAGCATGATGAGTTGTGGTATGTGTTAAAGGGGCCCTCTTTCGCCCAGGGCAAATGAAAACCTGGAGCCAGCCCTACCCCCTCACAACTTTAGCCAAATAACCCCCATTTTTCAGTGCGTAACTAGTATTATGAAGTAAATTAAGGTTGACAAGCTTAAGAAATAAGAATTGATGCTTTTGGCATTCAAATGGGCACTGTAGGTGTGATTCCTGTCCTCCTCTCACTGCCGACTTTAATTCCCCATTGACTTACATTGGGTTTCGTGTTTCGGTCGGACCCCCGACTTTTCCCTATAGTCGGCCGATTTTGCTCGACCCGACTTTTGGAAAAGTCGGGTTTCATGAAACGAAACTCGACCCTAAAAAAGCAAAAGTCGCTCAACTCTAATAATCCCTAGTAGACTGTTTGGAAATGGCACTCACTATGTATTTGCATACAGGCTATGCCTGATTGAGACTAAAGAGTTGTTTTCATGTGAACACGTTTACATATTCACTTTCTTGCACATTATTCAAGCACATGCGGGTATGGCATTTATACCATTTAGTGGTATGCTGTTGTATTCAACTACAGGTTATGCCTGTGTATGATAAAACTTTATAGGTCTAATTTATTGGATTATTGGGCACATATGCATTATGGCTCCCTGTTTATATTGCAGTATTCCTGATATGTTATTTGTAAAAAGAATAGTTTGGGTATTTTATCTGTAGCACATTGTGCATAATAAAATTTGTAATTTTGACAATTTAAACTATTTTCTGCTGTGTTTTATATATTTGTAATAAGAGTTTTTGCCCTTGATTTGTATTGGGTTTTCCGTGTGTTAATGTGGCACATAGCCTAAAACAGTGATTTTATTGCAATTATAATAAGAAATCCAGGAATGGAAACATCACTTAAATCAGGAGTTTTTCCTCTACATTATGCTGCCCTCAGACTATGTGGCCAAAATTTGGTGGCTGATTCCCTTTAATGGGATAAAATTTCAAAACCCAAAAATTGTGAATTTTTAAAAATTTTCATAAATAAAGGCAAATCATGTTGAACTAAATTTACTATGAACAATAACATATATAATAAAAAAAATCACATAATCACTGGGATGACTCATTTTTTGGTTGGGAATAAGAAAGCTGGCGTAATCATACATGAACACTGAACCTTTGCACATTAACATATTAGCTTAGTAGTTAACATGATGACTTGCTGGGCTTTAGTTAAGCCAAAGTAAGTTGTTTGTATTTTCTCTCCATATGTGCTTTTCCTCCAGGTATTTTGATTAACCTATTATCTGTAGACTACTTAGTTGGATTCCTATGAAATTAGCCCCAGTTTTCTATGTTTTTTTAACTACCTTTGGATCACCCATTGTCTATCAATGTGCATGCGGTTCATGATTTACTCTGCAGTGACATTGTCAAAAATCATTGCAGAGTAGAGCAGCTGTAATACGATATGCAAATGAGGGAGTGGGGAGCTGGCAGACAAATATAATTAGACTTCCTGTATAGAAGACAGTTTTTTATTACAGTCTCTGTCTTCTCTTTGGCTGTATTCACATTATGGTTTCCTCATTTACAGTAGATCCAGTGATCATGTGATCACTGGGTGTAGAGAGTGTGTAGGATGTCTTTTTCTCTGTAACTAGTGTTAATATACCAATCCCAGTTCAAGGAAAAATAAGATTTAAAAAGAATACTTTAATATTGAAATGTCTTTCACATGTCTTTTATAACGTTATTGGGTGGAGGTCAGTCTTTAAAATAAATTCAAGAGAAATAAAAAAATAAAAATCAGGCTCAAAATAAAAGAAAAAATTGAGGCCAATCCAATCCAAATTACTGTTACATGCCTTGCTCCCATGGGAAAAAAGAACCTAATTTTGCAAACTATCAGATGTACTGGACCATAAGATGCACCCCAAATTTTTGGGAGAAAAATAGGAACAATTTTTTGTTTTTTAAAATGGTGATGTGTTTTTTATTTTTATGGTTGAGGTGGCTGCAGTGAAGCGGAGTTCCAGGAGGCAGAGTTGCTGCTGCAGGAAGCTGGTGGCAGCGACAGAAGTGGCGCAAAGCTGTGGACCTCAGGCTTGGAATAGGGTGTGTTCGGCTGTGCTCTGGGCTTCCACAAAATGTTGGCCCCACAAGTCCTATCATTTTCAATGCAGTGGATTTCGGGAAAATACGCACCGAAGGCGGCACATGCACCGAATGAGATCTCTGGAGAGATGAAATCTTGGTAGTTGAGATCTCAATGTGCACATGCGCCACCTCTGACAGCCATGATCCCAATAGCGAAAATGATGGGAAGTGTGAGGCTTCAGCCAACATATTGCAAAAGACCGCAGCACACCGAAGCCTCACACTGCCAAGCACCCCCTCCTCCCACCCCCTCCTCCCAGCACTCACACCTGCTCAAAGCAGTTAAAACTGGTTTGAATCACTGACTGGTAACCAACTTACGATTTTACTTAAAAAAATGCTTTGTCCCAATTAATTTGCACAGCACTGTATGTCTTATAATCCGAAAATGCAGTATATGTCCGATGCTTATTATTACTATTGTTACAGAAAGGGGAACAAATTATAAAATGCATCTTAGAGGTCCTTTGCGGTCATAAAAAAATGAAAAATTGTGATAAATAGACATATGATTCCTTTATTTTTCAACCGTTGCCCAAAAGTGGCAAAATATAGAAAAAATAAAAAGAGAATTATAAAAATAATATAAAAATTAAACATCATATATCACGAAAAAAGATGCAAAAATTATTTGAACATCCAAACGAGAAAAAACAGATCTTTATACCACATGCACAATAAAAACCCATAAATGCTTGGTGAAGAAAGGGTGAAAATTGTCTAGTCTTGAGAACTAGTTAGGAACAGGTAATTTAAAGGGAAAATGTCATGTAAAATAACATGTTTAACCTGCAGATTTATGGTTAATCTGCAGGTTGATAGGGCTCTGATCTTGTGAAGGGACAGCACTGAGAGAGTCGCTGCTGTGAGAAAATTAACTTTATTCTTTCTTGCACCTTTTAGCTTCAAGGTAATAGCTTAGTGCAAGCACAATTTAATTCACCATTCAGTTTATAGAGAGCGGTGGCTTTATTCGAGCCCCCAGGACTGATTGACACCTGACTTTAATGCTGAGCTGTCAGTTAGTGCTGGAGCACAGTGTCAGCCACCACTCTCTAAGCCTAAAACAGTGACTGAAACAGTGCTCACGCCACCACTATGACTGAACCTGAAGGCTGTCGGGGGGAATAAAATTTAATTTTATCCTGGCAGTGGGGCTCTCAGTGCTTTCACTGTGTCAGAACACTTTTAACCTACATATTAACCCTATATCTGCAGTTTAATAGTGTTAGTCTACTTATTCTACAAAACAGGTTCCCTTTAAAGTGTGATCCTAAGTAGGAAAAGAACTGAGTGATGACAATTGTTGCACATGGAGTATTTTAGCACCGGAAGAGTAACAAAAATTAAATAATAAATTAACATCAGCATTAACATCATTAATCATTAATCCTCTATCTTCATAATATATTTGGTGCTTCTATAAAACATGATAAGCAAACTAGGGAGCTAGTTTAATACAATTGATCAAAATTTAAAACGCAGCACACTATTATGTTTCTTGAAATAAGTTTAATTACAGTAGAGTATAAATAAAATATGGTATGGCAGTTTTACATTGGAAGTGGTACAGAAATACACTTTCTACAGAGAGTGAAAATACTTTAAAAGACATTTATACTAGTACTCGTGTACATCGGTTGAAACAGGTTACTGAACAAAAGATATTGTAGCAGTTACACAGGGTCTTACTAGCTGAACAAACATCAAATTACACAATATTCTTCTCAAAGGAAGTTTAATGTTCGAACCACAGACAATATTGAATAATCTCCATAAATATGAAGCGTGAAGTAAGCCATTGCAGCACTGTCCTGTCTTTGTGAATATAAATAATAATTAGGACTAAGAACTGATATTGCTTCCTCACCTTCAATGAACCCCACTCAATGTACTTACTGTAGCTGTGGAAATAGAAGTTGGGCTATTTTAATGTCTATTTCTATTGACTGAATAACAGGCTTTGTTTTCGGAGCATTTTAGCAGGTCTACAGGACACAACAATTCAGAAGACTGTAACAATGCTTATCATGTCCAACCCGAATCTGGAAATTGTGTTTGCAATGAGCTTCTTTGTCATCTGGACCAGTCAATATATAGCTATCATATTTACATACATTCAGTCTTGTGAGAGCAGATGACTTGTCTGTCCACCTTAAACCATCCGAACAAGTTTATCAAAAGGCCGGTGTAAGAAAAACATTTACAGCAATTGCAACAACAAGGTAATCTCTGTATGATACAAATATACAATTCTTTTATTTTTAAAATATAAATTTATACATTGTATGATCATTTTGTATGGACAACACTTGAGTAGAGACAACAATAACTATTACACTTTACAGACAGATAAGAAAATATGATAATGATATATGGATACATGGATGTAGTGAATGTGTTAGAAAAGTGTACTCATTCTTACAGAATGTCAAATATAGTTTTCCCTTATGATTCGCCACTTAGGCTGGTTTCACATTAGCGCTTTTTAAGCGCATGCACGGCCGGGGGTATCTCCGCCCCCGAGCCGGCTCTCTGCCTGGCGTGCCCGCCCCTTGCTTGTAGCGCCGCCTCCTAGCGCACAGCGGCGCCTGCGATCGGCGCACCCTATCTTTAGCATAGGGTGCGCAGATCGTGCGCAGGCCGTGCGCTAGTTGCGCTTTGACCTGCGCTGCGCACTTTTGACGGTGCGCTGTGCACGCCAAAATCAAACTTTTCGGATTTTGGCACGCACGGCGCACCGTCAAAAGTGCGCAGCGCAGGTCAAAGCGCAACTAGCGCACGGCCTGCGCATGATCTGCGCACCCTATGCTAAAGATAGGGTGCGCCGATCGCAGGCGCCGCTGTGCGCTAGGAGGCGGCGCTACAAGCAAGGGGCGGGCACGCCGGGCAGAGAGCCGGCTCGGGGGCGGAGCTACCCCCGGCCGTGCGTGCGCTTAAAAAGCGCTAATGTGAAACCAGCCTTAGATTTAGCAAGTCACATGTTTATAGCCATGATACATAACGTTGAGCCTAATCATTAAGTATGTTGCCCCTCAGAAAAGTAGAAGGTTTGATTTACATCTCATTTTCATGTTAGCTTACTTATCAATCATAGTTTTAAAACAAAAATTGTCTGGGTAAAATAATATTCTAGATGTAGTCAAATTTTATCAATTCTTAACTCATTTTACTATTCACCGTATCAACATATGGAACGTGATGTATCCATTTTAGCAGTAACGCCTTCATACTTGCTGTTATTTTTAGCATATGATATCCATCACAGGCCATAATTTCATTACTCATGGTCAGGTTATACACTTCAGAAGTTTTTTATGTATTGTCTAGTTTCTAAAATAATGGTCCACATATATTAAAACTGTCCAAATAACAATGCAGATATTCTAGAAATACACCACATTTATAAAAATGCTGCTTAACTTTTGATTTTTGGCAAATCTTGCTTAATATTTGAAAATGTTCTATTACTTAATCCAACTATCGACTGGTTTATTTTAGACTAATAATTTTAGCCACAAAAATAGGTACATGGCAATAATAAATAGGTAGTTAATTATGATTCCTTTCATCTACATCCACTTACAAGTTAAAAAACACTAAAACTTTGAGCAAGGTTGTGTCATTTTTTGGGGTGGAAAACATTAAAATTTTGAGTGCAACAACATTAGTAGAAGTGCCCTAGTATCTTTATCATGAGTATGCTCTATAGTAAAGTATTGTGTACTACCAAGAATATTTCCATGGCCATCAATGAAGAGTTTTAGGATTGTCACGCATCGGACAATGAATGAGATATTCATTTATCAGTATATATTTTAAATGGCCTAATTTTTTTGTTTTTAAGACATAGGGACGTTTTTTTTAAGAATATATTTTACAAGATACTCTAAGTTTGGTGTTTGCTGTTTGTTAATGAATTTGTATCGACTTTTAGCTAAAAATGAGTACACCTTTTAGGAAAAGTCATGTCAATCATACGTTAACACTGAATAATTTCAAACAGTCATAACTAAGGTGAGAAGGATGTTGTATAAGGCCCATTATACAAAATGAAAACAATATTGGAGGAGATGATTCTTTAAAAACACCATACAAAGTCCACACAGAACACTACTACATTAAGTTAGGTACTGTAGCTGGTTTTTAGCATAACACTAGCTTAGCCCCCAAAAAAGATTTGGCATGGAAATGAATCATGAACAGATGGAAATATATATACCACACGATACAATTTGTCACAAGATCCAGCACTAGGTTAAGTGCCAGACAGCCCCATTGTCCCATGATTTATTTAAATCGTAGTTATATAAAACAACCTGTAAAAGTTTTGTTGCTTGTACAAGAAAACAGTTTCAAAAAAAGCTCTATTTCTTAAACCTATTAATTTGCGGTACACCTAGTGGATAACTATACCACTGTCAATACCCATGTGGGCAAGATGTTTTCTTACTTTTTTTAATAAGTTTTTAACCTTCTGTCACATGGCATACTTTATATTTTAACTAATTTTGAACTTGCAGCATGCATATCTCTAATGCAACCCAATATATCAATATATATGTGAAATAAAAGATAGGCGATGACGTTACTTTAAGAAGTGATGAAAAAATGCATAGTCAGTAAAGGTCGGGAGATTGTGGGGACAATCATACGCTCAGTTCTGTGAATTATAAATGGAAGTAGGCCTTGCGGTACTCGTGGCTAAATGACTGTAGAAGGTTAATATATTGCTCACTAATAAGCTAGCAAAGATTGCACACTTCTTGGGAATTGTGTATTTCTCATTCTGCAGAAATGCAGGGAAGGTCAGATGTTTAAGTAAAAGAGCAAATAATAATTATACGGAAATAACTGTAGATAATTTAAAAACATATATTGAGAAAACTATGAGAAAAAGCATAGAGAAGTTATCTCATTACCAGAGGATTTTCATTTAACGTTGCACTACAACATTTTTCATTTTAAGTATTCATTAGGGAGTCCTTCAGATTACAATGATTTTTTTAATGAGCTCTATGTGGAACATACACATGGATATGTTAAGGCCAGAGACAACATTTGAGCTTGTTATATCTGTAAAGATCAGGTTGATGCCCATGCTGATGGTAGGTCAGCATTGACTTCTAACAGTCTGGAATTAAAAGTGCATATAGTTTTATGTTTCTTACGTGCTGTTACGTGTGGGACTGTGGGACCAAAAGGTGAGCATTAATAACATTTTCTAAATTTTATTTAAAGTGTTTGTCATCTTTATATTTTAACAAATGTGCCAGCAACTTTTTTATCACTTCCTTATATATGGGTATTATAGGCAGTAGCACAGCTTGAAACTTGTGAGCCTCAATGCAAAATCTCCAAAAACGCCCTCAAATATCATGGGTCTTTAATATTAAGAGGTTTTTTTTACAGTATATTGGCAAAGGTACTTTTGGGGATTCCTAGTCTCCAGGTCCCAGGTGTGATTGCAACGCCAGTACCTTCTATAGTTTTGCCCCTAACAACAGGTTCTGCAATGATCTCTTGTTCTGTATTACTCAAATCTTTGTGCTGCCTTTTTTACAGACTGAACAGGGCTCCTGTTCTCAAAATGGCTGATTACAGAGGGGCATGTGACCAGAACTACACACCAGCTCCCTCCAATTGAAAAACACTGCTTATGTGAAAGCAATTTTTGATTGGAGGAGGCTGATGTTCAGATCTAATCATACTCCCCTCTATACGCAGTCATTTTGACAACAGAAGTGCTGCACAGTCTGTAAGGAAGGTTACACTAACAAGTGAAAGATGGTTCACAAAGTGGGCGATCCTTTAATAAGTGTAATACTTATATATTACTGATGGACAACCAGATTATTTTGGTGATTCAGATGATGTGGCTCTTTTGGATCTCAAATGGATCTCTATTAAGTAAGGAAATTATATTGTGTGCTCCATTGGGGACACCGATGATAATATATGTTGAAAAAAATAAGTTGTAGTCAGCTTACCCGTCTGCAAAGCAATCCCCAAGCCTGCCAACGCCCAGCACGGACTGTGGTGAGCATCCACATGAATTAGGAGCAAGAGAAAGAGAAAAAAGTGATCCAGCTGGAGACGGAGGCGGCTGCAATTTACAAAGCTTTATTGGACAACTTAAAAATATGTTGGTTCTGTAAAAATTTCTGATAGCAAACACCAAGCACACCAGTGAGGAGGATCAACGCGTTTCAACTAAAAAATAGTCTTACTCATGACTAAGACTATTTTTTAGTTGAAACGCGTTGATCCTCCTCACTGGTGTGCTTGGTGTTTGCTATCAGAAATTTTTACAGAACCAACATATTTTTAAGTTGTCCAATAAAGCTTTGTAAATTGCAGCCGCCTCCATCTCCAGCTGGATCACTTTTTTCTCTTTCTCTTGATGATAATATATGTTGCGGAATATGATAGCGCTATATAAGCAAAGCATAATAATAATAATGTGTTCACCTATCAAGTAAAATTACCAATGTCCTATGCAAATGAAACCATGCCCACCTGCAGCCAATCAATGAAATTGTTGGTTGAGCGTGGTCTCAAATTAATTGGTTGGGTTTTCAGTCATATTGACAGCTGAACACCTTCATTTTACTCCTAGTGAGAGCCATTCAGAAACTGGAAGTGCCAGTTCCATCACTCACAAAAGGAAGACAGATAGGTCACAAACAACCCAATATACAGTGCAACTTTGCTAATTTTCCCACCTACAAAGTATGGAGCAGTCTGTAATTTTTATCGTGGGTACACTTCAACTATGAGAAACAGAGTATTTGATTCAACAGAAAAACAAAACTTAATATTTGGTACAGAACTTTTGTTTTCAATTACAGAGGTCAGACGTTTCCTGTAGCTCTTGACCAAGTTTGCACACACATGCAGCAGGAATTTTGGCTCACTTCTCCATACAAATCATCTCCAGATCTTTCAAGTTTCATGGCTGTCGCTGGACAACATTGAGTTTCAGCTCCCTACAAAGATTTTCTATTGTTTCCAGGTCTGGAGATTGACTAGGCTACTCCAGGACTTTGCTTCTAATGAAGCTGCTCAGTTGCTCTGGCTGTGTGTTTCGGCTCATTGTCATGCTGGAAAATCAAGCCATGACCCATCTTCACTGATCTTACTGAGGGAAGGAGGTAGCTGGACAAAATTTCATGACACATGACCCCATCAATCCTCATTTCAATTCAGTGCAGTCATTATATATCATTTGCAGAAAAGTACCCCCAAAGTATGCTGTTTACCCAACCATGTTTCACGGTTGGGATGGTGTTCTTGGGGTTGTATTCATCTTTCTTCTTAATCCAAGTGAAGTTGATACCAAAAAGTTCTATTTTTTGTCTCATCTGACTACATGATTTTCTCCCATGCCTCCTCTGGATCACCCAAATGGTCATTGGCGAACTTCAAACGGGCCTGGACATGTGCTGGTGGGAGCAGTGAGACTTTGCTCTCCCTGTAGAATTTTAATTCATGTCGGTGTAGTGTGTTACTAATAGTAATTTTTGAGACTGTAGTCCCAGCTTTCTTCAGGTCATTGACTAGGTCCTACCATGTAGTTCCAGGCTGATTACCTGATCTTTCTCAGAATCATCCTTACCCCAAGAGGCGAGATCTTGCACAAAGCCCCCGACCAAAGATTTGAAGATTTGATTTGAAGTCATCTTCTGTTTTTTCCATTTTCTAATAAATGTGCCAACAGTTGTTGCCATCTCAGTATTGTCCTGTAGCCTATCTCAGCCATGTGCAGGTTTACAATTTTGTCCCTGGTGTCCTTAGACAGCTCTTTGCTCTTGGCCTTGGTAGAGAGGTTGGCGTGTAATTGATTGTGTGGACAGGTGTCTTTTATACAGGTAACAAGTTTCAACAGATGTGCTTAATACAGGTAATGAGTGCAGAGTAGGAGAGCCTCTTAAAGAAAAACCAACAGGTCTGAGAGAGCCAGAATACTTGCTGGTTGATAAGTGATCAAATACTTTTTTCATGCAATAAAATGCAATTTAATTATTTAAAAATCATACAATGTGATTTTCTGTTTATTTTTATATTCTGTCTCCCACAGTTGAAGTGTACCTATGATACAAATGATAGACCTCTCCATTCTTTGTCGGTAAGAAAACTTGCAAAATTGGCAGTGTTTCAAATACTTATTTTCCTCACTGTATATTTGTACCTTCCACAAAATCATGTCCATCAACATATTTGTTAAAGTAAAATAAATAACGGGCAACCCCTTTAATGATTGACTGTTTCAGTTGATTATTCATTGGTGTGAAAGAGACATAATATAATTACTATACTTTTTGTCAGTCATACAGTAAATTTTGTGAATCCCTGGCAACGATACAAACAAAACGTAACTGATGATCATAGCATTTTTATTTGAATTTTGACATAATGGTATTTGTACTATCATTGGTGGACAGTAGATGATAGCGGAAAGTCTGTTTGGTTTGATTTGTCAAGGTCCTTAACAATAGTATTATCTGTACTTCCATAATGGCAACCCTGCCTGAAGAGACTTAGTTTCAATAATTAAGTGCATATAGGCTCTGATTCATCAAGACTGGTGTTGCTGACGCCAGTCTTGATGAAAGGGTATGCTGGGATCATACAGTAGGTACCTGATTCATTAAACGATGCATGCCTTGCATTGAATCAAGCTTGTCTGAAATGTGGCATGCCCTTCTGTGCGCCTCTTCTCAAATCTAATAAATCTTATCTACTCCAGGAACTGGAGTAAGATTTCTGATGTAAGTTACACTACAGATCGTCATAAATTAGATGGGCTGTGGCATCATGCCCCTATCCTGCCTCATTTTGGTGGAGCTGAGCCAAACTCAAGTGAAAAAACTTGAAAAGTCACATTTTTACAACTTTTCAAAGTGTTTTACGCCAGAAATCTGGTATTATCAATTTGATGAATAAGGGCCATAGAGCTTAAAATGCATGGCTTATCATGACAAAGTCATGTCAATGCTATTGTGTGATCTAAGCAGACTCTATATTAATGTCTATAAGGATGTAGCTTCTATTTTTCTAATTTGTAAGCAGTTCTGCTTTAACAGTTGCTGGTAAAGACACATCTAAAGTACAGTATCTTTCTGAGCTGCGCTTGGCCCAAAAAATATTTTTAACTAGAGGCAAAATATTTGCCCTCAATGAGCCAGTGCATTATTAGTCACACTATCTTTATTCCATTAGAAAATTAGAATTATTCTTTTCCTTATAGACAAGTAAAGGAGTCACAGTCTAAGTTATATTAATAATTAAAACATAATTTAAAAAACTAATCATACCGATATGTATTACTCAAATAAAAAGGGGCCATTCTACAGAAAAGTATGTTGAAATGTGCCTATAATCTCATTGAAGCTATGAAGCTCAATCTGTTTCAGTTTCCTTTAGCGTAAAATATAACCATAGATAAGTACTGTGTTAGGAAAAAAATAATCCTACACAGCACGATTGCATGAATGTGTAAATGTAAATCTAAATATGCAAGAAGATTTCAAGAAAAGATCTTGTTACTGGAGTTTTTAATATAACATTTTAGAAATACAGTTAGCACATGATAGTTTTATCAGTGAAATATCTAGAATTAACCCTTTGGAAATATGTACTTTATAAATAAAAAAATAAATAAATCAATAAATAAATAAAATAACTAATTAATAAAACATATATGCAATACTGTTGATTAGTTTCCGAGGTCAGTAAGTGAAAGAGGCCCACCCTTAATCTCATACCATCACATACCATTGTGTAGAAATAAAGTAAGCTTGTAAGAGTGGTTTATAATTTATTTCTTATCCAAAATATGTTTTCAACTACATTTATGACAATCACTCTCCATTCAATCACCTCCAACAGAGATTTGAGCTCTTGGGGATATGTCAAAACAGTGTCATATACTTGAATCTACAGATACATACTGTATGGCAAATACCAAAACTGTACCTGAGAAAGGCAATCTATAGCTTCTTTATTTTATTAGGCTGAGTTCTCAAATTGCAGCTCTACTATTTGACCCCAAATTATCCGATATGTAGGTTGACTTAGCTGTAAAACCACCTGACTATATATGATCATTTTGAATTTGTGGATTGTGGCCACGCCTTGGAAAGTGTGAGCACAGTCTTAAATGGGTTGTCCACCTCTTTTTTTACTTAAATGAATGTCATTTAGGATTAAAATAAAATTTGCTTTTGGCCACTGCAGTAGGAAAAGACCTGGACTGCACATCGAAAACTTCATGCGTTGATCTAATGCAGCTAGGCAAAAACTTACAAGACTAAACATGAGGTTCTTAGATTAACATCCTGATCATATTGTATGAAGCCCACTGCCACGTCCCAGTGAACCTTTAACTAAGAACCTCATGTTCAGTTCTGCACATTTTTGCCTATTTTTGCCTAGCAGCATTAGATCAGTGTGTCATTTTTGGATGTGCAGTTTATGTCTTTTTCTACAGTATTGGCAAACTTTGCAATTGGATCCTCTTTAAAAATGTTGCACAGTTTGCTTTCTATAGCCTCCTTGTTTCCCTTATGTATTGCTGGTTGCAGATTGTATTAACTGAGAATCCGTCAGTCAGCTTATCTTGAAAGTGAGTTTGTAATTCTCTTTCCCTATCTTTTTTCGAGCTTCTCTTAAGCTGATTTATGCTCAGAGACCACATGAAATTTGATCGATAAGGGAAACAAAAGGTCTTTAAAACCAAGAAGTGCAACATTTTTAATGAAACCCAATTGTAAAAAATATTTTTTTTATTAAATTACAAGATATTCTGGAGCTTTTGATATAATTACTCCACATGTCAAATGTACCTTTTAATAAATAAATGGGTACATGGTATACCTTCTCTCCTCCACACTTTCATGTTCTTCACACAACTGCATCCAAAACTTCTCCCAAGCATAACCCATCCTCTGGAATTCTGTGCCTCATCATGTCAGATTGTCTACCACTTTCAGTTGGAACTTGAAAATCCATATTTTCAAGAAAACTTCCAACTTCAAATGACACTGCTGCTACTTCACAACCACAGGAGCTACTGCAATCCCCCAAACTAGTATTTCCTGTCCCATTATCCTGTAGACTGTAAGCCCACAAAGCCAGGGTCTTCTTCTCTCTGTACCAAGCTATCATTGTTATTTTGTTCACTGTAATTTATATTTGTATTTTGTATGTACCGGTAACCCCTTCTCATGTAGAGCACCATGAAATCAACGGTGCTCTAAAAATAATAATTAGTGTGCATTATCATATTATAATTAGGCTATCTTACTAAGCTGAACATTAATAAAATCACATAACCATGAACAGTCAATGTGACCTACTAGGAAGTTCAGTGTGACTAAATGTAGATAACAGGTTGGTTGTGATTACTTGCAATGGAGAAAATGTGCAAATGATTTGGAGATATAAAAATAGGGATCTTAATGTAGTGCTTGTATCAACGGTATCAATAAATTGGATATACCGTTGTCTTAAAGTGCAGCTAATGATCCATGTATTAGCCAATGGAAAATCTAATCAAGGATTCATGTATTTTAATGCTATTACTTTCCAACAATAATTGGCATTTCTAATAAATTGACAATATACAGGTTGCACATAAATTCTAATGTGAGTGGAAAAACCTCACATATTACCTTTTACTTTGGGGAATATTATTGTGCTATTTATTTCCAGTCAAGAAAAATGCAGTTCTTTCACAAACTATTGTTGTTTAGAGGTCTCAATAACTAATAACGGAATCACAAAGTAATTGTTAGTCCTATTGAAGCCTCGTAAGAACTCAATCTTAGAAACTGAATTCATGTGCAAATAGTGCAACAAGAGCTATAAGTTATACGTAGTCATAGTAGCAGTCATTTGTTAATACGATGACCTATTTCATTATTTACAAAGAGACATGCACGTTACATTGACTTATACACAGAAAATACAATTAGTTGTGACATTAGAACAAACCTACTACAAGGTTGTAGTTTTTAATAGATTACATGAGATATCCTGTACATGTAGCACATGACGGACATCAGTACAGTATATTACCGTTGCTAACCTATTTCTAAGAAAAGTACATTAATATTCACAATACCATTGTACGGTGTGTTTCTCTGCACAAACTCATTGGCCTTCATTGTCCTTGCCTGCAGGAGCCATTGGTTCCCTGCCATATAGACTGTTGTAAGACAAGTCTAGATTTTTAGCTGTCAATGGAAAATTACTAAACTGTATATCCGCTATAGTTCCACTCCCCCTCTAATTAACTTTATACTGATGCTCAATGTCAAACAGCATTCTACATTCCATAAAAAGCCCAAATGCATACTAAGGTTACCATATATTGTGCAAGTTTAGTACATCATATCCATTTTGTTTCTTATGATGATCAAACTAGAAGATTACCTCTAACTCCTTTTATTTCAGGGTAAATTTTTCTACAAGTAATGTGAGGTATTAAAAAAAAAAGTCTTCCAGTATTGTTTTCTTTTCCTTTTGACAAGTACAATACATAAGTAAAAGGTCCAGAAGGACAACACATATAGCCAAAGACTACAACACAATGCTTTAAAAAATGTAAATCTATATCTCAATTGTTCAGTTCACTTCGTTTTCAAAATAAATGAAACTATATAATTAAAAAATAGTTTTGTATAATAAAATTAGCGCTCTTTTTTTTCTAAACTAAGGGGAGTAAGAGAAATAATTGTAAGTGGCATTGATGTTAATGTATATCCCATTATTTCAGTTTTTTTATGGGTAGCAGACATACTACCGGATATATTTCTCTGCGTTTTAGCAGTGTTAAAGGGGGCAAGCTTTTCCCTAGCTTGATTTTTGACATTATACTGTCTTATACTGCTTCTGCAGTTGTATCTGTGGACACAGACATGGTCACTTTGGCAATCTTAACGGTGCTTTTAATGCAGCTTTCAGCCGCTCTGTGGACATTGCTGTTATTAGCATGTCTATTCTGACAGTCTGACTCCATGCTGTTATCAAGAGGCTGTGCAGTCCCTTCACATGAAGGGAACATGCTACAAAATGCATTTCTCAAGTCTTTGCTTCGAAGGGCATAGATGATGGGATTCACAGTTGAATTAAGCAAGCAAAGCATGCTGCAGAAGGCAAACACTGTCTTTACTGTCTTGTTCATTTTACCAAAAACATCATAAACCATAATAGCAAGAAGAGGACCCCAACAAATAATTAACACAACTAGTATTAGTAACAGTGTCTTGGCTAACCTAATATCCATACGGGTCTGGTCCGGCCTAGTAATGTGCACCTTGCCATCTTCTGATGTGTGAACTATGATACTTTTTTGAGTGCCACGTTGCAACATTCTCACAGCATGGTTGTGTGCTTTCCATAATATATACATATATGCATACACTATAAATAACAGGAGAACACTGGTTACCCCGATCCAAAACATTAGATATGTTTCATCGATAAGGGGGAAAATATCAGAGCATACAGATTTGAGCTTTTTGCAATTCCATCCTAACAGAGGAAGAACAGCTATGACTATAGCTATGGTCCACATCATACAGAATGCAATGACAGCTTTTGTCCTAGTGACTATTCTTTTATAAGACAAAGGCCTGTGTATTGAGATGTACCTGTCTATTGCAGTAAGGAACAGACTGCCAACTGAGGCTGTAAATGAAGCAGTGACGCCCCCTAGTTTGAACAGAAAAACATTAGGACTGTCTTTCCGATGAAAAACATGAAAATCAACAAAACTGTAGACAAAAATGACACTGCCTAGAAGATCGGCCACTGCCAAACTGCCAATAAAATGATAAGAGGGTCTACATCTCAAACTACGCGAGTGCAAGATGACACAGAGCACAAGCATGTTCTCCAGGACAGTAAATGTACCCAAGGTGATGGAAAGGGCAGCAATAACTAGCTGCTGACTGGGGGAAAGAATCATAAAGCATTCCATGTCCATGAAGTTGTTCCCACACTGTACATTGTCTTCACGGTCTTTAAAAGATGTTATAGTATTGTTGAAAATATCAGTTCCGTTAAATGCATCCAGATGATGAGTACTTTGCCCATCACTTGTTTTCTCTTGAAAGGAGGATAAAGCCATTTTCTGTGGGAAATGACCCAGCTTTGAAATATCACTCTTTGAATCTTCATACTGAACTTCATTTGCTCCCATAAAGAGAAGGTCAGTGGTAATTGTTCTAAATGTAGTGTCCGCCAGGCCATCCAAGATAGACTTCATTACCTCGGACTTAAAGTAAAATTCTTCCACAGGAAAGAAAGGAGTGGATGATCACCACCTGTAGTGAACAACAGAAAAATAAGATAAGCAATCATAGAACTGGGGATAACACTAATATGTATTTCATTAAGTCTACAGTAAAGGGATCATCCCATAAATAACACTTATTGCCTATTTCCCATTAGGTGTATACCTATAATCACTGAAGTCTGACTGATGTATTCTCCATCAATTCAAGAACAGGGGTCTCGTGTGTGAATGTTATGGTAGTTCTTATGAGTAACCATCACTTTACTAGCTTACATGGGTCCATGGGACTGATGGCACCATCCCTTCCACAGACTACGAATGGAACAGTGGTCACAAATGCACAACTTCCCCCTCCATTCACATAGGCCACAAATTATTAAAATTTCAGTGGTCCCTACAGCTGGCCCCAAAGCTATCATATATTTACCATCTATCCTGTGGATAGGTGATAAATGGTATTTGTGGATTTATCCTTTTAAAGCAGACATGACAGGCCTACTAGATTATGTCTTGTTACAGTAGAAACAAAGACATTAAGCTGAATTATATATGGTTTCGCATCCATCACATGACCAGGCTAGGTGTTTATACTCTAAGGGCGTAGCCAGATGACTGTAACAGAAATATATGCATAGAAAAATATGAATCTGTCACACTCAGGTCGGGAGAGCCACCGGAAAGTCCGTGCTTTGCGGTCCAAACCCAGCTCCAGAATGTCTGACGAAAAGTAAACAATAAAAGTTCATATTAAGTGACAGCAAGCCGAGATCTTTAGAGCTATGTGAATAATGCAGAAAGTATATAAAAATTGTAAGTATTTACATTATATAAAAATGCATCTACTTACTGATACAGGAATCTACAACCTGCTTTCTTGGTGAGGACCGTTTAGGTCTATTCTAGGGACTATAAGTAGACATGTCAGGTGCTGGATAGTCATCCACATGTGAAATAACACTAAATTTAAAATACCTGTTCAAACATCTTCTATGATAATAATGCACATGCTAAAAGAAGATTGAATGACTGCTGATTTGTGTCAGTTGCAGTGTTGAAACTTTATCTAATACATGGAAATAATATTCGATTTCATCCATACTGCATGAGAAATAGTTGGCAGAAGAAGAAAGTAGATATCATGTCTGATCAGCATATTATCTACAGTACTGTTCAGACCAATCTTTAGTTTCAGTCATTTACAGATTAAATGACCATTAATGAGATTGTCCCTCACTAATCAGATTCTAAGAACCTTTCCTAAGGTTAGGTCATTAATTTTTTCATACTAGATATAAGTGCTATATATGGACATTAACCCGGAAGGTATATGATCCATATTTGGGCATCTATTGACTTATAATGGGTGAATCTGATGCAAAAAAAATGGATCAAAGTAGTATATACTGCAACTTTTTACATACAGGTCATAGGTTCATGTCCAAAACATTTATGTGAACTACCACATTGGTCAGTGTGATGTCAATATTCAAGGCCGGACTTAGGCTGAATGAGGCCCTATGCATAAATGCCCTTTGGTGCCTACACTCAATTGTATTTTTACTCAGTTTCCCTAGGACATATACTTGGGCTGGAGGCCATTTATTATATCTTAGAAAATTGATTTGGGATTTCTTCCTCATTTGTTTTTTCTTCCATATAGTGAAATCTACAGAATATACTTTGTAAACAATCTACTCCCAGATCATGCTGCAAGAAAATACCTGAGAAAATCAATAATTTGCCATGGCAATATAGCCTATTTGACTTGTATTGCTCGCATAAGTGCCAATTATGGTACAGACTTAGTAATTATGTCCTATTTGAGTATGTTTAAAACCACATGTACATTTTTATTTACGCACACTGGGACGCAAACATACGATACATAGTGACACTCAGCAGCATATCCTGTAGACATATAGGTAAGCATTTACATATGCATTTATGCATGTATAAGCATGCTAACCCCATGCAGTAAAATCATTTTCCCCACAGGGTGTAATCATATATTCATTTTGCAGTATACTGATGTCCCATGGAGTATAAATATAAAATGCAGCCTCCCCTTGGGTATAATCTTATAAAATAACCGTCAAAGATAGGCACATTCTACCCTTTCAGTAATTATCGCTCTCTTTTTATTATTATTATTATTATTTATTATAGCACCATTTATTCCACGGCGCTTTACATGTTAATATTTATGATAAATAGTATCATAAATAATAATCTCTGTTGCTGCTTTAGTGATTGTCTACCAGTCGCAGCAGTGACCGATGAATCTACAGACATTTCCTGAGCTCAGTGGCCCTGCGGATGTAGCTGGTACAAGCCGCTGAGCTCACTGACTGGATGCGAAGACCCGTGTGTTGCTGTATTAACATCCCCACTAAGCAGATATACAGTTGCAGGACTAGCATCAGCATCGCAGTGCTATGCCTAAAAGGGAGGAGGAGGGGTGCGACTAACAGCTAATTCAATATATTTATCAAGCACATTCTGTCAGCAGAAAAAAATGTTGAAATATATTTATCAAGCACATTCTGTCAGCAGAAAAAAATGTTGAAATGGAAAATACTTTTAAATGTTGCTATACTGTAAAGCGTGCGCTGCTAATATAGCCTATTGTCTCTTAAAAAGGAAGGCCCATTTACTAGCTGGCAGAAAGTCCCACCTTTCCCACTATGTTAACCCTTAAGTGACTGAGGACCCCCCTCCCACACTATGTTACCTTCCTACTAACTGAGGACCCCCCTCCCACACTATCTTACCTTTCTACTAACTGATGACCCCCCTCCCACACTATGTTACCTTCCTACTGAGGACCCCTCTCCCACACTTGCCTTCCTACTAACTGAGGACCCCCCTCCCACACTATGTTACCTTCCTACTAACTGAGGACCCCCCTCCCATGCTATGTTGCCTTCCTACTAACTGAGGACCCCTCTCCCACACTATGTTACAGTCTTACTAACTGAGCAAACCCCTCCCACACTTTGTTACATTTCTACTAACTGAGGACCCTCTCTCACACTATGCTGCAGACCTACTGAGGACCCCCCTCCCATACTATGTTACCTTCCTTCCTAACTGACAACCACTCTCCCACACTATGTTACAGTCCTACTAACTGAGGACCCCCTCCCACACTATGTTACCTTCCTACTAACTGAGGACCTCGTTCATACTTTGTGCAGTTCTGGAGTTGACAGAGTATCCTTTCAAAACTTTGAGGCCCACCCATGAAATCTTTTTTGCATGGTCTTGTTTTGCAATGCATTAAAATTAAAAATAAATTAAAGATGTGTCTGACAGGATATCAGGACTCTTCAGACCTACAGATGACTACCCATTCCTGCTACTACATGTGGGGACAAATGACACCGCAAGAAACGACCTGGAAACCATCTGCAGAGACTTTGAAGACTTAGGCAAGAAAGTGAAAGAACTGGGAGCGCAGGTGGTCTTCTCTTCCATCCTCCCAGTGGATGGCCATGGAACAAGGAGGTGGAATAAGATTCTGCAGGTGAACAACTGGCTACGTCGATGGTGCCGTCAGCAACGATTTGGATTTCTGGATCACGGAGTGAACTACTTATACGATGGACTACTTGCTAGAGATGGGGTGCACCTTACGAAGACTGGAAAGCATGTATTTGGAAGTCGCCTTGCTACACTTGTAAGGAGAGCTTTAAACTAGAACAACATGGGAAGGGAAGCAAAAGACCAGAAAAAGCCATACACCTGACAAATGCTATTGAGAACTCTGCTATTAGAAGTGGAAAGGAAGAACAAAGACGAAAGAATCTAATTAATAAAAATATTGGAGAAAGAGAAACCAATCACAAACTAAAATGTTTCTATACTAATGCACAAAGCATGGGCAACAAACAAGGAGAATTGGAACTACTAACACAGGAAAAGAAATATGATGTAATTGGAATCACTGAAACTTGGTGGGACAATACACATGATTGGAATACAAGACTAGAAGGATACAACTTATTTGCAAGAAACAGACTTGATAAACGAGGAGGGGGTGTCGCATTGTATGTTCGAAACGCGTATATCTGCACAGAGATTGAAGCTTCAGAGACTGGGAGTTCTGTGGAAACTGTTTGGGTAAGAATACAAGGACAGAACAATGGAAAGGACACCATTGTAGGCATTTACTACAGGCCGCCTGTGCAAGCCGAAGATATAGATGAACTCTTTATGCATCAGATGGCCAAGTTCTCCAAAAAATATGACATAGTTGTCATGGGAGATTTCAACTATCCAGACATTTGTTGGGAATCTCTCTCAGGCAAAACTAACAGGACAAGGAAATTCTTATCCTCTCTTGCTGACAACTTTATCTTCCAAAAGGTAGGGGAGAAAACAAGGGGAACTGCTACCTTGGATCTAATCCTTATAAACAGGGAGGAAATGGTTGAGGAGGTAAAAGTGGCTGGGACCCTAGGAGGTAGCGACCATGCTATTTTAGAATTTTGGATAACTAGAGGTGGAAGACCTGTGAAGACTCAGACGTCAAGGTTAGATTTCAGAAAGGCAGATTTTAAGGGATTCAGAAAGAGAATTGGAGGGATCCAATGGCTGGATATCCTTAAAGACAAAAATGTCCAGGAAGGATGGGAAATCTTGAAAAATGAAATTCTTAAAGCACAGTTGTTAACAATTCCGAAAAGAGGGAAGAATAGGAAGCATTTAAGGAAACCAGGATGGATGAACACAGAACTTAAGCACATGCTAAAAAGGAAGAAAAAAATGTTTATAAAATGGAAAGAGGGAGGCATATCTAAAGAAGAATATAATGCTGTCTGCAGAACCTGCAGGGCACAAATCAGATTACTAAAGCTGAAAATGAACTGAGGCTTGCAAGAGATGTCAAAAGCAATAATAAAGGATTTTGGGGATATGTCAAAAGTAAAAGAAAAGTCAAAGATGCTATAGGATTTTTACAGGATGAAAATGATGAAATGGTAAGACAGGATGTTGAGAAGGCTGAACTTTTAAATTCCTATTTTGCATCTGTTTTCTCTCAGAAAGGAAATGCAACATCAACTGTTATTCACTGTCCTATTAAGGGAATAGAAGAATCCAGGATATCTATAAACAGAAAGATAGTGAGGAAACACTTAGCTAACCTAAATGAATTCAAGTCTCCAGGTCCAGATGAATTACACCCCAGAGTACTGAAGGAGATAGCAGAAGAAATTTTTGAACCCCTCTCCATAATCTTTGAAAATTCTTGGAGAACAGGAGAAGTGCCAGAAGACTGGAGAAGAGCAAATGTTGTTCCTATCTTCAAAAAGGGGAAGAAGGTGGACCCAGGCAACTATAGGCCGGTGAGTCTGACTTCTATACCAGGAAAGATCTTTGAACAAATTATTAAACAACATGTATGTCAATACCTGGATAAGAATGAAGTGATTAAACAGAGTCAGCATGGGTTTCTAACTAATAAGTCATGTCAGACTAACTTAATTTCCTTCTATGACGGTATCACTGATTGGGTGGATCAAGGAAATGCTGTAGATATAGTATATCTTGACTTCAGCAAAGCATTTGACAAAGTCTCTCATACAATCCTTATTGAAAAAATGACTAAGTATGGAATGGACAAGGCAACTGTTAGGTGGATTCATAACTGGCTTAGTGATCGGACCCAAAGAGTGGTCGTAAATGGCTGCACATCCAGTCGGAAGAATGTCTCAAGTGGGGTACCACAGGGCTCTGTCCTGGGCCCTGTATTGTTCAACATCTTTATCAACGATTTAGATGAAGGAATTGAGGGTAAACTGATTAAATTTGCTGATGACACAAAGCTAGGAGGGATAGCTAATACTAGAGAAGAGAGAGAGAGGATTCAAAAAGATTTAAATAAACTGGAGAAGTGGGCAGCAACTAACAGAATGGTTTTTAACAGGGAGAAATGCAAAGTACTACATCTGGGCAATAAAAATGAAAAAAGCATATATAGAATGGGAGGAATAGGGCTAAGTGACAGCACATGTGAAAAAGACTTGGGTATACTAATAGATCACAGACTGAATATGAGTCAACAGTGTGATGCAGCAGCAAAAAAGGCAAATGCAATTCTAGGATGTATTAACAGAAGCATACAGTCTAGATCACGTGAAGTCATTATTTCCCTCTACTCCTCTTTGGTCAGACCTCATCTGGAATATTGTGTCCAGTTTTGGGCACCACATTTTAAAAAAGACATCAACAAACTGGAGCAAGTTCAGAAAAGAGCGACCAGAATGGTGACCGGTCTGCAAACCCTGTCTTATGAGGAAAGGTTGCAGGATTTGGGAATGTTTAGTTTGCAAAAGAGAAGACTGAGAGGAGACTTAATAGCTGTCTACAAATATCTAAAGGGCTGTCACATTGTAGAAGGATCAACTTTATTCTCATTTGCACAAGGAAAGACTAGAAGCAATGGGATGAAACTGAATGGGAAGAGACACAGATTAGATATTAGAAAAAACTTTTTGACAGTTAGAGTGATCAATGAGTGGAACAGGCTGCCACGAGAAGTGGTGAGTTCTCCTTCAATGGAAGTCTTCAAACAGAGGCTGGACAGACATCTGACTGGGATGATTTAGCGAATCCTGCTTTGAGCAGGGGGTTGGACCAGATGGCCCAGGAGGTCCCTTCCAACTCTACGATTCTATGATTCTATGATTCTATGTTATTTAGTTAGTTGAATGATCTCAAGAGCAATATGGATTAATTTTGATTTTTTTTGTTTCCGTTACAGCATTTTAAAGTTGGGTCACAAGGCTGAAATATGGAAATGGAGAAGTTGGCAAAGTTCACACATCGGCTGTTGCAATTGGCTGCAATTCCACCTTCCACCAAGGTGCTTTTTCATCTGTGGGAATAGGTAATAGTCCGAGGGAGCCAAATCAGGGGAATAGGGTGGGTGCTGAAGCAGTTGGAAACCACAGGAGTGAATTGCAGCAGCCGATGTGTGAACTTTGCCAACTTCTCCATTTCCATATTTCTGCCTTGCGACCCAAATTAAAATGCTGTAACGGAAACAAAAAAAATCAAAACAAGAACATGCAGCAGAAGGACAAACTAATCAAGGATACTAGATGTGGTAAAGAGGACCCAAGACAGGGTACTCAGAAGGAAGCTAAGAAAAATGAAGCAAAACTTCTTTCCTGCATGCTGACCAACGCAAGAAGCCTGACCAATAAGATTGAAGATCTGGAGTTTGTAATGTATGAGGAAAAATACGACATAGTAGGAATAACTGAGACATGGTTAGACGACAGCTATGACTGGGCGGCTAACTTGCAAGGATATGATTTGTTTAAGAGGGATTGGAAAAAAGGAAAGGGGGTGGAGTCTGTCTATATATAAAGTCTACTTTAAAGCCCACACTAAGAAAAGATATACAAGAGGGAAATGAAGAGGTGGAGTCTATATGGGTGGAGATACAAGGAGAGAAAAGTAATAAAATCCTCATAGGGGTTTGTTATAAGCCACCAAATATAACAGAGACCACTGAAAATGTATTATTGAAACAAATAGACAAAGCAGCAAATCACAATGAGGTGATTATTATGGGGGACTTCAACTACCCCGACATAGACTGGGAAACTGAAACCTACGTATCTCAGAAAGGAAACCAATTTCTGTCAGTAACCAAGGATAATTATCTGTCACAACTTGTGCAGGGCCCAACTAGAGGGACAGCCCTTCTGGACTTAATTTTAAGCAACAGGCCAGATAGAATAACAGAAGTACGAGTCAATGTGCACCTAGGGAACAGTGACCACAATATAATACAATTCCACTTGTCCTTCAGTAAGGTGCCCTGGAAGGGGGTTACGAAAATGCTGAATTTCAGGAAAGCAAAGTTTGATCAGCTTAGAGAGGACCTTCTCTGAATTGATTGGGACAATGTCCTCAAAAATAGGAGCACAGAAAATAAATGGGAAATATTTAAATCAGTTTTACACACCCACTGCGAGCTAGCCATACCGTACAGAAATAAAAGGGCTAGGAACAGGAGAACACCAATGTGGCTAAATAAGGATGTAAAAAGGGCAATAAATAACAAGAACAAGGCATTTATGAAGCTAAAACAAGAAGGCAATGAAGAAGCATTAAAAAGTTTTAGAGAAAAAAATAAAATGTGTGAAAAACAAATACATTTAGCAAAAGTGGAAACTGAGAGACTCATTGCTAAGGAAAGTAAAACAAACCCCAAACTATTCTTTAATTATATAAACAGTAAAAAGATTAAAATTGATGGTGTCGGCCCTTTATAGAACAATGAGGGTGAAATCATAGAGAGCGATGTGGGAAAAGCAAATGTTTTAAATACTTTTTTCTCAACAGTGTTCACACAGGAAAAGGATTTGCCAGGGGAAATGCAGAGTGATAATGTAAACTCCCCATTAAGTATTACCTGCCTAACCCAGGAAGAAGTGCAGAACCACCTTAGTAAGATTAAAATTGGCAAATCACCAGGCCCTGATGGCATTCACCCTCGGGTATTAAGGGAGTTAAGTAATGTGATAGACATGCTTCTATTCCTTATATTTAAAGATTCTATAGAAACAGGGTATGTTCCTTTTGATTGGCGGCAAGCAAATGTGGTACGAATATTCAAAAAGGGGTGTAAAAGGGAACCTGGAAACTATAGGCCGGTAAGCTTAACATCTGTTGTGGGTAAAATTTTTGAAGGGTTTCTAAGGGATACCATTATGGAATATCTCAATGTTAATAACACAGATAAGTGTAAGGTTATGCACATGGGAAGGAGAAACAGATGCTACAATTACTTACTAAATGGGAAACTGCTGGGGAAATCAGACATGGAAAAAGACTTGGGCATCTTAGTCAATAAGAAACTAAATTGGAGTGCCCAGTGTCAGGCAGCTGCCACCAAAGCAAATAGGGTCATGGGATGCATTAGAAGAGGTCTGGGGACACGTGATGAAAACATAATTCTCCCTCTGTACAAATCACTCGTCAGAGTATTGTGTGCAATTTTGGACGCCGGTGCTCAAGAAAGACATTACTGAACTTGAAAGGGTTCAAAGGCAGGCTACTAAAATGATAAATGGAGTTGGTTCACTACAATACCCCGAAAGGTTATCAAAATTAGGTCTATTTACTCTAGAAAAGAGAAGACTTAGGGGAGACTGTTGTGAGTTCATTTTCCCCTTCGTCACTGAGGTCTTGTGAACTCCCTATTCTGGTAAAGGAAGGTAATGAGCCTGATTATCAGGCACCTGAGTCTAATGAGGATGACTGGCTGAGTGGAGTCACGGACTGGATGTAAGGCTGCCGACGCCCTTCTGCCCTGCGGGTGATTTCTCTGTTGACTTCTGGGACACCAGTCTGATTCCTGCTCCCCTAGAGCTGGGTTTTTTTGCTTTGCCTGTTGCATTTGTGTTTTGTTTTTGTTTTCCTTGCTTTTCTGGATTCTGCCATTCCCTGCTGGGGTGAGCTGAATCTCCTTTTGCCTGTTGCTCTGTCTTCGGAATTTTCCTGATCGCTGACGTGGCTTTTTGGGGCCTAGCGTCTTCGGGGCCTTTTTCACTGTCAGTCTGTTGGCTCTTATTTTCATGGGGTTTTTCACGGATTGCGGACAGCGGCCTTCCTCTCCTTTCCTATGTAGTTAGCTTGGGCCCCGTCTTTGCTCAGTCTGTCTTTCTGTCTGTGTTAGTGTTTTCGTCTTGCTTCGCCGTCATTGTATGTGGGGGGCTGCCTGTTGCTTTGGGGTCTGCCCTGGGGCAGTTTGGATTTCCCCTTTCTTTCTTTGGGCCTATTTGGTTCTCTGGCTCTGATCAAGGGGTCTAGGGCATCGTGGGGGCCCCCCGCGGCTACTGCTAGTTGTGTTGGTAGGTTCGGGGGTCTGCAGTCCGATAGCTGCCAACTTCTCTGGTTTTCTGGACTTGGCTAGCGTTTCTGTTTTTGCCTCCTACGGTGACTCAATCATAACAGGAGACTTAATATATATGTACAAGTATATCAGAGGGCAATACAGAGATCTCTCCAATGAACTGTTTATACCAAGGACTGTGACAAGAACAAGGGGGCATTCTCTTCGTTTGGAGGAAAGACAATTTCTGCACCAGCATAGAAAAGGGTTCTTCACAGTAAGAGCAGTGAAGCTCTGGAATTCTCTTCCTGAGGAAGTGGTGATGGCCAACTCACTGAATGAATTTAAGAAAGGAATGGATGCTTTTCTTGTGAGTAACAGTATAGAAGGTTACGAATAACAGAATATTATAGGTAGATGGTTGACCCAGCTTAGGGGAAGGAATTTTTTTCCCTATTTAGAAAATTGGCTTCTACTCTGTGGGTTTTTTGCCTTCCCCAGGATCAACAATGCAGAACAGCTGCACTAAAAATAGGCTGAACTAGATGGACATAAGGTCTTCCTTCAGCCTTCAAAATTATGTTACTATGTTACAAAATTAATCCAGATTGCTCATGAGACCATTCAACTAACTAAATAACATATTGCATTGCAAAACAAGACCATGCAAAAAAGATTTCATGGGTGGGCCTCGAATTTTTCAGGTGCCCCTCATACATAGAACAAATGGAACCTTATTACTGATTGGCTGTGTGGAATTAGTGTAAGGCTTTATTCACACCACATCAGTATATTTTATCAGTATTTCATCAGTATTTGTACTGTATGTCAAAACCAGGAGTGTCTCCACAAAACAAAGGTCAATCTTTCAATTATAGTTTTTCTCTGCAAGTTCCACTTCTGGCTTTGTCTTACAAATACTGATGCAAAATACTCAAAGGAAAAAGTTTTTTGTCAGCTCACCAAACCGTAGCAAATGCGAAGTCTGGAGGAATGCAATCAATCCTGGGCGGTGCAGGGAACTTGGATTCCGGAAAATCTAGTAGGCACAATACTTGGGAGAGGTTCCAGCAACTTCGACCAAAGGATGGTTAAAATCAAAAGACTTTATTCCAAAAAAATGATTAAAAACAGAATAGATGCATAAAAAACATATGGTTCACCAATGTGACAGACGCTACAAAAAACAGAAATGTAAAATTTTTTGCAAATTTATTAAAAAAGAAAAACTGAAATATCACATGGTCATAAGTATTCAGACCCTTTGCTCAGTACTGAGTAGAAGCACTTTTTTGTGCTAGTACAGCAATGAGTCTTCTTGGGAATGATGCAACAAGTTTTTCACACCAGGATTTGGCGATCCTCTACCATTCTTCCTTGCAGATCCTCTCCAGTTCCGTCAGGTTAGATGGTGAACATTGGTGGACAGTCATTTTCAGGTCTCTCCAGAGATGCTAAATTGGGTTTAGGTCAGGGCTCTGGCTGGGCCAGTCAAGAATGGTCACAGAGTTGTTCTGAAGCCACTCCTTTGTTATTTTAGCTGTATGCTTAGGATCATTGTCTTGTTGGAAGGTGAACCTTTTGCCAAGTCTGAGGACCAGAGCACTCTGGAAGAGGTTTTCATTCAAGAGATCTCTGTACTTGCCCGCATTCATGTTTCCTTCAATTGCAACCAGTAGTCATGTCCCTGCAGCTGAAAAACACACCCATAGCATGATGCTGCCACCACCATGTTTCACTGTTGGATTGGATTGGGCAGGTGATGAGCAGTGCCTGGTTTTCTCCACACATACCGCTTAGAATTATCACCAAAAAGTTCTATCTTCATCTCATCAGACCAGAGAATCTTATTTCTCATGGTCTAGGAGTCCTTCATGTGTTTTTTTAGCAAACGCTATGCAGGCTTTCATATGTCTTGCACTGAGGAGAGGCTTCCATTGGGCCACTCTGCCATAAAGGCCTGACTGGTGAAGGGCTGCAGTGATAGCTGACTTTGTGGAACTTTCTCCAATCTCTCTACTGCATCTGCGGAGCTCAGCCACAGTGATCTTGGGGTTCTTCTTTACCTCTCTCACCAAGGCTCTTCTCCCACGATTGCTCAATTTCGCTGGAGTGCCAAGTCTAGGAAGACTTCTGGTGGTCTCAAACTTCTTCCATTTAAGGATTATGGAGGCCGCTGTGCTCTTAGGAACCTTGAGTACTGCAGAAATTCTTTTGCAACCTTGGCCTTACCTGTGCCTTGCCACAATTCTGTCTCTGAGCTCCTTGGCCAGGTCCTTTGACCTCATGATGCTCATTTGGTCTGACATGCACTGTGAGCTGTGAGGTCTTATATAGACATGTGTGTGCCTTTACAAATCAAGTCCTATCAGTTTAATTAAACACAGCTGGACTCCATTGAAGGAGTAGAACCATCTCAAGGAGGCTCACAAGGAAATGGACAGCATGTGACTTAAATATGAGTGTCTGAGCAAAGGATCTGAATATTTATGACCATGTGATATTGCAGTTTTTCTTTCTTAATAAATTTGCCACAATTTCTTCATTTCTGATTTTTATCAGTCAAGTTGGGGTGCAGAGTTATGTTAATGAGAAATTAAATTAACTTTTTTGCATTTACCAAATGGTTGCAATGAAACAAAGAGTGAAAAATTTAAAGGGGTCTGAATACTTTGTGAACGCACTGTACATGAAATGCCTATCTCAAAATCTATATACAGTTGCGTGAAAAAGTGTTTGCCTCCTTCCTTATTTTCTATCCTTTTGCATGTTTGTTACAGTTAAATATTTCAGATCATCTGCCCATCAGACAATGACCCAAAACACACCTCTGAATGGCTTAAGAAAAAATTAAAACTTTGGCATGGCCTAGTCAAAGTCCCGACCTTAATCCGATTGAGATGCTGTGGCACGAACTTAAAAAGGCGGTTCATGCTCGGAAACCCTCCAATGTAGCTGAATTACAGCAATTCTGCAGAGATGAGGTTGCCAAAATTCCTCCAGAGCATTGTAAAAGCCTAAAGACTCACTTCCAGTAATTGCAAACGCTTTATTGCAGTTATTGCTGCTATGGGTGGCCCAACTAGTTATTAGGTTTAGGGGACAATCACTATGCCCTGTAGGTTTGGATTTAGTTTTCCCTTAATAGTAACTAAATTTTGTGTTTACTTGTGTTATCTTTGTCTAATATTTAAATTTATTTGGTGATCTGAAAAATTTCAGTGTGACAAACATACAAAAGAAAAGGAAATCAGAAAGAGTGCAAACACTGTTTCACACCAATGTAACTTCCTATGCTCAGGTATTTGAACAGTCGGACTTGGGTCCTGCACTGCCCCCCATGTATATTGTGGTTGGCTGACACTAGGTGAGATTTTAATACTAGAAGACAGGACCATCCTGACTGGGTACACTTTGTAACGATGGGATGGCTTTTACGCTTTTTTGACCCAAATAGTGTTAAGTACATTATTTACCTGTACTTTTACTATTCGCTTATTAGTACAGAGTATATGCTCATTTTGTTTTTATCTTGCGTTTAGACTGCTAATTGGCCACAGTGTGAATGTGCGCTTACACACTGCACATATACCATTTTCTGCTCCGGCTCAGTTCTTTGGTTTTGATGAGAAATACAGCAAAAATGCCTCAAAAGTAAAATATTTAGAATTGAAAGTCTTCAATGATTGATACCTTTTAATGGCTAACTGTAAAGATGGTAACACATTGCAAGCTTTCAAGACCTCTCAGGTCTCTTCATCAGGCAAAGACTAAAGGTACTGTCACACTTAGCCATGTACCAGCGATCCCGACCAGCGATATGACGCGGTCAGGATCGCTGGTACATCGCTAAGTGGTCACTAGTGAGCTGCCACACAGGCAGATCTCACCAGCGACATTGCTGGGGTCGGGGGTCGCTACTTACCTGTCACACAAGGCGATCCTGCGTCCTCCTGCCCGGCTCCACGCTCGTCGCTCGTCTCTCCACAGGAAGCGCCACAGGAAGCTGACGACGAGAAACAGTCCTAGACGTTCTCGCGCGATCAGCGATAAGCAGCGGCGGAGCGGGTCGTTGGTAAGTATCAGACACAGCGATATCGCTAGCAATATCGCTATAACGTCACAAGTTATAGCGATATTGCTAGCGATATCGCATAGTGTGACAGTACCTTAATACAACAGCTGAAGAATCACATATTTACACACAACAGGACACAGGAATAATGCAATAGATAAGACAAGTGACGTGAAGCAGAACTATCATTATGGGAGAGTGATAAACTGTTATGGCCATAAATATTGGAACAGTTCATAGATCAAAAAAGTAATGCGTGAACAAGCCCTAATATTATTAGTAGGGGTCTGAGATTTGCATATTACTGGAGGTGTTTGAGTAAATAGAAAATCTATGAAATCCCACTTAAGTGGGAACTGCATAAAAAGCTTATTCTTAATCTTACAGTCCTGACTCATTGCCGGCAGGTAGCACAAGCAGTGACTGTTTAGGGAAAGCGCACATTATTTATTTATATTACAGCTTATGCCTTCTCCAAAGGCTGGAGAGGAAGTGCAGAAGTGCAATCAGTCACAGAAAACTAATGCAAGTGCTGTACAGTAGAAAGCAATTATTTTGAAATAAAAGCACTGATCTGTAAAGGGTATGTAGACCTTGGCAACCATTTTTTTCGGGTGCTGCTGGGAAAATGTAATATTGCATGCCTGCCATTAAAATAATTTGCCATCCATGTAAAGCATGGATAAGCTGGGACTGTCAGAGCAAGAGACACTTTCTGTTCTTGCCAATCGGCATGCTATGCCAGTTTGCAATATACTTAAAATGATATCCTGCCTGAAAAGGTTCAGTACGCTGTGTCCTACGAGATCTATAAAATATGTCCAAGTATTTGATGTTCAGTAAGGTTTATACACAAGCTCTAAAATATCATCTGCTTTGGAGGAGTGCTGAGATTGTAAGTGTGCATGCCCGGGAGTCTGCACAATCGGATTTGTACAACGCATTTTCTCCATAGTGTTTCTTCGCAATGCTTCTTATTCAATGCTCTCGTTTTCATATCGGAATTGTATAGCGACTGTTCTTATGTGCTCACTCTAGGATTTCTATCAGTGAGATGTGCAAAGTCAATAACGTAAATGTATGAGCTATCTACAATTCTATCCTTGTGCTTCTTTTCCAGAAAATGACTATTGTACTTACTGTACATTACAAATATAAAACCATAGGTAGCACACAGTAGGGCTCAGTAATTATTTAAGAGATACAAATCCTCAACTGCTAAAATATTCATAAACTTGTATGCCTACTTCTCTGTCCCATTAGTCCACAAACCATTTATCAAATATTGTTTTGCAGGGAAACCACATTTTAATTTCTACTTAAAACAGCTGAAACAGAGGAAGGCAAAATTATTGTCATAAAGACGCACCGAGTGTGCTGTGAATCGAAAAAGTTCTATAATATGGAAGTGATAATTCCACGTCAGTTTTTACAATCATACCCATGATACTGTTATAATATTGTAACTGTTGTCCCTCTGCATATAAGAAGCAATATTGTCATCAGATCTGCAGGTGGCAACTGGTATTCTGTAACCCTATCCTTGTTGTCTTATTATGAGGCTGTATAAATATCGATCTTTATAGAGGCTGCTTCTAATTCGTAACTGGAAGTTAGCCAGACAAATCTAATGGAGTTCTCAGTTTCCGCTAATCCTGATGCAATGGTATAAATGCTTATATTTTTTTCCGTTGTCCATGACTAATACCAGGAAAATGGTACAATGGTGTGCCCGATATGATAGGATTATTGGCATCTGGTGCAGAATTTAGCACAACAAAGACTACATACTATAATTTGCTCCAAAAGACAAAACTGTTTAAATGGCACTAATCATTGTTATTAAATGCTAACAAGGTATAACAAAAAGTCATATTATTCTTGTTAGGGTATGATTCCACTGTCCGAATTACATCAGGATTAGCTGCGGATTGAATGCTGCGTACAGCCGCAGCGTTAAATCCGCAGCATCCCGATGTAACAGCATAGTGGAGGGGATTTTAAGAAATCCCATCACCACTATGCGTAATAAAACGTGGGTGACACACCCACGAATCCGGACATGTGGTGCGTCTTTATAGAACGAAGCATGTCTATTTATCTTGCGGAGACGCTCTGTTGCAGCAAGATAAATAATACAGTCTGTGGATATGATGCGGTGATTCCGCATGAGTTCAATGAACCCTTGCGGAATCACCATGCGTACAACAGGGGGCAGCGCTTTGGGTGGAGCGGGCTTTCCGCTGCGTCCAAAGCGCAGGGATTCCGGACTGTGGAAACATACCCTTACAGCGCTGACATATAACACTTGGATAAAGATTGTGTCGATGGCACTTGACGGCTCATTCAGACCTTGAATACATTTTGTACCAACCCATAATGACTCTTGTTTTGCATCAGAGGTTTCAATTTATAATTGTTACCTAAATTTATTGTGTGCAATGTACAAATGAGACAATGAGACCTTTGCCAATGTTAGGCTGGGGTTCCATTAAAAAACAAATAGTCCATGCTTTAACTGTACATACAATTTCCTGGCTTTTAATTGCATCTTAACCCTTTCTTGACTTATGCATACCACAACTTCTGAAGTCAGTTACAGGTGTGAAGAGCAGGCTCAAAAGCTGAGTCCGCTCTATACAAAGTGGGTGCCATCTGTGTCATATGGCTAGCATCAAATACTAGCAGCAGTGATAGGAGCTAGCTCTTTCACTGCTGTTTAATCATTCAGATGCCACTATCAGTGCTGCTGTTTAACTATTTATTTGCCACATTACGATCATGTGGTAAAAATGTAATTATTTTTTCTTCACTACCCAATAGTATAAAATTCCGTGACACACCTGTGGTGTCAATTTGATCACTGCACCCCTAGAACAATTCATCAAGAGGTGTTGTTTCTAAAATGAAGTCACTTCTGAGGAGTTGTACTGCTCTGGCACAACAGGGGCTCAACTAGTGGGTCATGGCACCCGTAAACCATAACAGTAAAATCTGCACTATATTATGGTGAGAAAACAAAAAGCAAGAAACACAAATATCCTGAACTAAAAAGTAAAAAATAAAAAATAAACTGTAAATAATGCATAAAGGTAGTAATAATAATAATAATAATAATAATAATAATAAAGGGTATTTAGTAAACATAATTTTGATAAAATAATGTACAAGCCATCCCACCACGTCACGACAACCCTTGTGGGACAGTCCCTACTCTATTTAAAACCTTTTCACTTGCCAAGTGACGTGAATGTGAACAAGGATCGAGCGACTGAACCACTAGTAAAAGCTTAGGCCAGACAGGATGGTTTTCCCAGCTCAGAAAGAGGGCGGTCACACCCATATATGCACAGAATGCAGAAATAAAATAAATAAAAAACTGGAGTCTGAACTGAGAAAGTAAGTTAAGACTATCCCACAAGGGGTGCCGTGATGTGGCGGGATGGCTTGTACATTATTTTGATCAAAATTATGTTTACTAAATACTATTATTATTATCATTATTATTATTATTATTATTATTATTATTACCTTTATGCATTATTTGCAGTTTATTTTTTTTTTATTTTTTATTTTTATTTTTTACTTTTTGGTTCAGGATATTTGTGTTTATTGCTTTTTGTTTTCTCTGGTTAATAGTCATGTGTTAATATGCACTTACATTGTGCATACACATTATCTTACTTTCTCAGTTCAGACTCCAGTTTTTTACTATATTATGGTGTTATTTTTCTTCTGAGCTTTGCACTGTCCCTGAAAAGTATTTCCTGTTTATATGTACAGTATTGGCATAGAGGGTATTTTTACAACAAATTGAGGTCCATATGGTCAACCACATATGGGGTATCGGTGTACTCAGGAGAAATTTCAAAACAAATTGTGGGGTCCATTTTCTTCTGGTATCCTTGTGAAAATGACAAAAATATGGCTAAAACTACAGATTTGTGTGGGCTTTTTATTTTCATTTTCACAGATCGATGTTGTAAAATTATGTGAAGCACCTAGGGGTTCAAGGTGCTCAACACACATCTAGATAAATTGCTTGAGGGGTCTATTTTCCAAACTGGCATCACTTTGTGGGGGTTTTCCACTGTTTAGGTACACCAGGGGCTCTCCAAATAGGACATGGCGTCCGATAATGATTCCAGCAAATTTTGAGTTTGAAAAGTCAAATGGCGCTCCTTCCCTTCTGAGCGCTATCGTGTGCCCAAACATTAGTTTTCTCCCATAGAGTGGGTATGGAAAGTATTCAGACCCCTTTAAATGTTTCACTCTTTATTTCATTGCATCCATTTGGTAAATTCAAAAAAGTTCATTTTTTTCTCAATAATGTACACTGTGCACCCCAACTTGACTGAAAAAAAACAGAAATGTAGAAATTTTTTCAAATTTATTGAAAAAGAAAAACTGAACTATTACATGGTAATAAGTATTCAGACCCTTTGCTCAGACACTCATATTTAAGTCACATGCTATCCATTTCCCTGTGATCCTCCTTGAGATGGTTCTACTCTTTCATTGGAGTCCAGCTGTTTAATTAAACTGATAGGACATGATTTGTAAAGGCACACACCTGTCTGTATGAAACCTCACAGCTCAGTCCATGTCAGACCAAATGAGAATCATGAGGTCAAAAGAACTTGCCAAGGAGCTCAGAGACAGAAGGGTGGCAAGGCACAGATCTGGCCAAGGTTAGAAAAGAATTCTGCAGTACTCAAGGTTCCTAAGAGCACAGTGGCCTCCATAATCCTTGAATGAAAGAAGTTTGGGACCACCAGAAGTCTTTCTAAACCTGGCTGTCAAGCCAAACTGAGAAATAGTGGGAGAAGAGCCTTGGTGAGAGAGATAAAGAAGAACCTCAAGATCACTGTGGCTGAGATCCACAGATGCAGCAGGGAGATGGGAGAAAGTTCCACAAAGTCAACTATCACTGCAACCCTCCACCAGTCGGGCTTTTATGGCAGAGTGGCCCGATGGAAGCCTCTCCTCAGTGCAAGACATGAAAAGCCTTCATAGAGTTTGCTAAAAAACACATGAAGGACTCCCAGACCATGAGAAATAAGATTCTCTGGTCTGATGAGATGAAGATTGAACTTTTTGGTGATAATTCTAAGTGGTACGTGTGGAGAAAACCAGGCACTGCTTATCACCTGCCCAATACAATCCCAACAATGAAACATGGTGGTGGCAGCATCATGCTTTGGGGGTGTTTTTCAGCTGCAGGGACAGGACAACTGGTTTCAATTGAAAGAAAAATAAATGCAGCCCAGTACAGAGATATCCTGGATAAAAAACTTTTTCCAGAGTGCTCTGGACCTCAGACTTTGCTGAAGGTTCACCTTCCAACAAGACAATGACCCTAAGTACAGAGCTAAAATAACAAAGGACTGGCTTAAGAACAACTCTGTGACCTTTTTTGACTGGCCCAGCCATGATCCAAATCCAATTGAGCATCTCTAGAGAGATCTGAAAATGGCTGTCCACCAACATTCACCATCCAACCTGACAGAACTAGAGAGGATCTGCAAGGAATAATGGCAGAGGATCCCCAAATCCAGTTGTGAAAAACTATTCATCATTGCCAAGAAGACTCACGGCTGTACTAGCTAAAAAGGGTGCTTCTACTCAATACTGAGCAAAGCATCTGAATACACACTCAGGAGAAATTGCACAACAATTTGTATGGTGCAATTTCTCCTGTTACAATTGTGAAATTTAAAAATTGGGACTAAAAAAAACATTTTTGTGGGAATAATAAGTTTTTTTTTATTTTCACAGCTTAACGTTAAACTTCTGTGAAGCACCTGGGGCTGCAAAGTGCTCAATACACATCTAAATACATTCCTTGAGGGGTCTAGTTTACAAAATGGGGTCTTTTGTGAGATTTTTCTGCTGTTTTGGCACATATGAGATATTGGCATACTCAGGAGAAATTGCACAACAATTTTTGTCATCTCTTTTCTCCTGTAACCCTTGTGAAAATAAAGAAAAATTGGGGGCTAAAAGAAATTTTTCTGGAAAAAATGTGATTTTTTTGTTTTCACAGCTCAACGTTATAAATTTCTGTGAAGCACCTGGGAGTTCAAGGTGCTCAACACACATCTAAGTACATTCCTTGAGGGGTCTAGTTTCCAAAATGGGGTCACTTGTTGGGGGGTTACTGTTTAGGCACATGAGGGGCTCTTCAAGTGGGACATGGTGTCTGCTTTCGATTCCAGATAATTTTGAGTTCAAAAAGTGAAACGGTGCGCCTTCCCTTCCGAGTCCTGCCATGCACTCAAACAGTGTTTTTCACCCACATATCAGCGTGCTCAGGAGAAAATCGACAACAAGTTTTGGGGTTCAATTTTTTTCAAATAAGCAAATTGGGATCTAAAATAAATTTTTGGTGAAAAAAGTTAAATGTTAATTTTTTCCTTCCACATTGCAAAAATTCCTGTAAAGCATCTGAAGGGTTAATGAGCTTTTTGAGTGTGGTTTTGAGCACCTTGAGTGGTGCAGTTTTTAGAATGGTGTCAATTTTAGGCATTTTCTGTCATATCAGCCTCTCAAAGTCACTTCAAAAGGGATGTGGTCCCTAAAAAATCAATCTCATTTGTAAAATTTGGCCATTCCATAAAAGTAAAAACAGGCTTGGAGGATAAATGGGTTAAGGTTGGTTGTGTTCATTGCTTTTATTACATATCAATAGATTAATCAATTTATTAAAATGGCTCCAAAGTCAGATTAAAATAAGCTTGTCTTTGAGGAATTGTTGCTTTAGAGCACATTATTATCTCAAATTCCAGTTCACTGTTGGTCTAGTCTAAACTTGTTTAACACAGTATTACAGACAGTATTGTCATTTTGGCTATAAAGAAATGCAATTAATCAAAATATAAAATCGTAACGTTTAATAATCAAATGAACCTATTAAAGCAAATATGTTTCCACAAAGCAAATTATTAAATAAAACTTAGGTCTGATGAAGCTAGTATATTTACTTTGAAAACTAGACTATATAGTTTTAGTGCAATGGATTTGAAGGGAATTGTTAGCAGGTTTTTGCTACATTATGGCATCACTGTATATAGCACATGCGATCAGATGATTGTACCTTCAAGTCCCCCAAGGGGAATATTAAGAATAGTGATAAGTAGTGTTGAGCATTCCGATACCGCAAGTATCGGGTATCGGCCGATACTTGCTGTATCGGAATTCCGATACCGACTTCCGATATTTTTTCAATATCGGAAGTCGGCATCGGAATCGGAAGTTCAAAGTTGATTGACAGCCTGACGTCATCATGATGCGCGGTGTGTGCGCATCATGATGCGCCGTCATTTCGGGCCTTCCGGGGGTCTCTGCCGGCCTGCCGGGGGGCTGTGTGGACTGCCCGGGGTCTGTACCGGCCTGCCGGGGGGCTGTGCCGGCCTGCCGGTGGTCTGTGCACCCTGTGGGGGTCTGTACCGGCCTGCCGGGGGGCTGTGCCGGCCTGCCGGTGGTCTGTGCACCCTGTGGGGGTCTGTACCGGCCTGCCGGGGGACTGTGCCGGCCTGCCGGTGGTCTGTGCACCCTGTGGGGGTCTGTACCGGCCTGCCGGGGGGCTGTGCCGGCCTGCCGGGGGGCTGTGCTGATGTCCGGGGGTCTGTGCAAGCATCGTCCAATGGGACTACAAGTCCCATCTGGCGATGCCTGCTACCATGACAGTGATTGACACATTAGCCAATGATGGGACAGTAGTAGTCCCATCATCCGGCTAATGTGTTAAATGTTAAAAAAAAAAAAAAAATACTACATACATACTACATGCATGCTACATACATACTACATGCTACATACATACTACATACATACCACATACATACTACATACATACCACATATATACATACATACTACATACATAACACATATATACTACATGCATGCTACATACATACTACATGCTACATATATACTACATACATACTACATACACACATACTACATATATACTACATGCATGCTACATACATACTACATGCTACATACATACTACATATATACTACATGCATACTACATGCATGCTACATACATACTACATGCTACATACATACCACATACATACTACATACATACTACATACATACTACATGCATGCTACATACATACTACATGCTGCATACATACTACATATATACTACATGCATGCTACATACATACTACATGCTACATACATACTACATATATACTACATGCATGCTACATACATACTACATGCTACATACATACTACATATATACTACATGCATGCTACATACATACTACATGCTACATACATACTACATATATACTACATACATACTACATACATACTACATGCATGCTACATACATACTACATGCTACATACATACCACATACATACTACATACATACTACATGCTACATACATACTACATATATACTACATGCATGCTACATACATACTGCATGCTACATGCATGCTACATACATACTACATACATACTACATGCTACATACATACCACATACTGTATATACTACATACATACTACATACAATACATTCATACAATACATACATAGACATACAGTACATATAACATAGAGTAACATACTTACCAATACTTGTCACATTGTTCCCCGAAGCCATTGTCTTTTACGGAATAAATATTAACATAACAAACCACAAAAATACTCACCCACGATCCGAAGCAGTCCACGAGTGTGTCCCACGACGATCTTGGGTAGAGAACTGCAGCATCAGCTGTTGCTGCCGTTCTCTACGGGCTGCAGGAATCCAATGACGGAAGGTAGGTATCCTTCCGCACTGTATTCCTCCGCCACTTAAAAAAAAAAAGTCCCTAGTCTCACTTTATGCCATTGCTGTGTGGGAATTTCCCACGCAGCAATGGCATAAAGTGAGACTAGGGACTTTTTTTTTTTAAGTGGCGGAGGAATACAGTGCGGAAGGATACCTACCTTCCGTCATTGGATTCCTGCAGCCCGTAGAGAACGGCAGCAACAGCTGATGCTGCAGTTCTCTACCCAAGATCGTCGTGGGACACACTCGTGGACTGCTTCGGATCGTGGGTGAGTATTTTTGTGGTTTGTTATGTTAATATTTATTCCGTAAAAGACAATGGCTTCGGGGAACAATGTGACAAGTATTGGTAAGTATGTTACTCTATGTTATATGTACTGTATGTCTATGTATGTATTGTATGAATGTATTGTATGTAGTATGTATGTAGTATATATGTGGTATGTATGTAGCATGTAGTATGTATGTAGTATGTATGTAGCATGCATGTAGCATGCAGTATGTATGTAGCATGCATGTAGTATATATGTAGTATGTATGTAGCATGTAGTATGTATGTAGTATGTATGTGGTATGTATGTAGCATGTAGTATGTATGTAGCATGCATGTAGTATGTATGTAGTATGTATGTAGTATATATGTAGTATGTATGTAGCATGTAGTATGTATGTAGTATGTATGTAGCATATATGTAGTATGTATGTAGCATGTAGTATATATGTAGTATATATGTAGCATGTAGTATGTATGTGGTATGTATGTAGCATGTAGTATGTATGTAGCATGCAGTATGTATGTAGTATATATGTAGTATGTATGTAGCATGTAGTATATATGTAGTATGAATGTTGCATGCATGTAGTATATATGTAGTATGTATGTTGCATGTAGTATATATGTAGTATGTATGTTGCATGTAGTATATATGTAGTATGCATGTTGCATGCATGTAGTATATATGTATGTATGTTGCATGTAGTATATATGTAGTATGAATGTAGCATGTATGTAGTATGTAGTATGAATGTAGCATGTATGTAGTATGCATGTTGTATGTATATAGCATGTATGTAGCATGTAATTTTTTTTTTTTTTTTTTTTTACATTCAACACATTAGCCGGATGATGGGACTACTACTGTCCCATCATTGGCTAATGTGTCAATCACTGTCATGGTAGCAGGCATCGCCCGATGGGACTTGTAGTCCCATCGGACGATGCCTGCACAGACCCCCGAAGCCTGCACAGCCCCCCGGCAGGCCGGCACAGCCCCCCGGAGCCTGCACAGCCCCCCGGCAGGCCGGCACAGCCCCCCGACAGGCCGGCACAGCCCACCGGAGCCTGCACAGCCCCCCGGCAGGCCGGCACAGACCACCGGAGCCTGCACAGACCCCCTGGCAGGCCGGCCCAGCCCCCCGAAAGGCCCGTACAGACCCCAGAAAGGCTGTACAAGGGAAAAACAGGATTTTTCTTATTCCGATACCGGAAGTCCCATAGACTTGAATGGGACTTCCGGTATCGGAATCGGCGATACCGATACTTTTTTTTAAGATCGGCCGATCCATTCCGATCCGATACTTTGAAGTATCGGACGGTATCGCTCAACTCTAGTGATAAGGAAAAAAAATCTTTTCAAAAATATGGGGAAAAAAGTTCAAGTCACCTAAATTCCCCCATTAAACGTAAAGATAAAAAATACACATATGGGGTATCGCCACATTTAGAAAATCTATTAAAATATAAAAATAACTAACCAGATAGGTAAATGCTGTAAATGAAAAAAAATCAAGAATGCCAAAATTATGTTTTTAAGGTCTCTGCAATTCCACCAAAAACGCTGTATCAAGCAATCAAAATCCCACATGTATCATAAAATGGTATCAATAAAAACACCATCACGACCTGTAAAAAATAAGCCATCACTCAGCTCCATCGACTGAAAAATAAAAAAAATTACAGGTCTCGGAAAATGTCGAAACAGCCCCAAAACTTTTTGTTTTTACCAGTAAAATAATTAAAAAACTGGACATGCTTGGTATCGCCATAATCATACCGATGAGCAGAATCATATTGCAAGGTAATTTATACGATAAAATGTACACCGTAAAAAAATTCCCAAAAAATAACATCAGAATTACTTGTTTTCACGATTTCTCTTCACTTGGATTTTTTTTTCACGTGTTCCAGTACACTGTGTGGGAAAATGAATGAAGTATTTTAAAAGTATAATATATCTCTTAAAAAGAAGCTTTCATATGTCTATGTGAACAGAAAAATAAAAGACTTGTGGTTTCCAAAGAAAGAAGGTCGCACTCTGCGATATAATAGTGAAGATTTATTGACACATAATTACATGTCACGTCGGGGATGTGATAACAAGAGTGTCAAATGGCTGACAACGGCCGTTTCGCGCTACTCGAGCGCTTCCACGGGTCAAAGTGCAGGGGGAAATGATGGATTCTTAAGCAAATCATGTCATCCAGTCACTCCTCCTACCTCAGCCGCTGTATAACTAACAAGTAAAACAGACAGGTGCTCAGTGCAAACATATAAAAAACACACATATTTCACCGCTGCAGCGGGAACAATAATCTTACATATAAAGACAAATATTACAAGGACTATTGAGTGATTATCAACATAACTAATGGACCCCTATTATCAAATTAACCCTTCTGGGTAATCTGTTCCAAAGGAAACAGCTTATTAATATAAATCCGAGAGCTGCATGATACTAAATCCATAGGAAGTGTGTGCTTCCATACATTATGATCTAATCAAGATATATATATGCAATTTTACCATGGCTCCAGCAATTAAAATAAAAAATTACTGACACCTATCTTTTGGCCATTTATGTCACAATGATGATCTAAGCCCATTGTATTGTCCTTGTTAAAATGATTTTAGGGCAAATTATACCGCATGATTCAGAACTAACCAGTTAAGGAAATACCTATATATTTTTTTAATTATATTTTTTATATTTTTTTATGAGATATGTATTACTTAACACCAATAATTTACATTATCCCCTAGATATTTGTCTATTTGTCCTTAATTTATAACCTGCCAGTATTTACGGAAAAAGAAATGCATTATTTAAATCAGTTGTCACAAAAAAATGGCCATATCTATTTTATCATTGAAACCTATGGGACCAGTTGCCCGTGTATCCATAATCCATTTGGATTCCCGCTTCAATAATAATTTATTCAAATTCCCTCCTTGTGGGGGTAACATGACTTTTTCAATACCAGCAAAAGAAAGGACACCTGGATCCATCCCATGTACAGTCCTAACATGATCAATAAGACGTGGCACTCCTTTTCCCGTTGATATCGACTTGAAGTGTTCCCGAAATCGAACATAGAGTGGACGTATTGTCTTTCCTATGTAAAAAAATCGACATGTACAGAAGATGACATAAACCACATGATCGGTCTTACATGTAATTAGACTGGACACTGTATGTCTAACCGCACCTATTTGTAGTATATGGTCAGTGCAATGATATCTACAATAAGGACATTGTCCACATTTATAATTTCCCTTAGGTATTCCTTGATTCAACCATGTATCACGTGGAGTTATTAACCGGTTCTGCACTAGAACATCCCTAATCCTTGTACTACGTTTATTAGAAATAAGTGGTCCTCTTGACACTATATCAAACAGCTCTCTATCTTGTTCCAAAATGTGCCAGTGTTTCCTAATTACCGATCTAATCTGCCTATCCATCGGACCATAACGGAAACAAAAGGTGAATCTCTTTTCCTTCTTACTCTCTTTACTCTGTTGATAAACTACACATCTCCTACTGTCATCCCAATGTGATCTCACTTGTTGAAGTGTGGTGTCCAATAAATGGTCAGGATATCCTCGTTGCCTCAATCTCTCATATAGTTCTCTGGATTGTCGTTCCCGACCCTCCACTGTATTATTCAAACGAAATATTCGGAAAAATTGACTATATGGTACTGAATTAACGGTATGTGTGGGATGATAGCTATCAAACCGCAATATGGAATTGGTGGCTATAGGTTTCCTAAAAACCGAAGTACAAATAGTATCATCTTTGATCTCCAACAGGACATCTAAAAACTCTAATTTAACACCTCCAAATTTATGGGTGAATACCATATTCATTTGGTTCACATCATTGAGATAATTAACAAATTCCACAAATATAAATTTGGAAATTTTGTTTCCGTTATGGTCCGATGGATAGGCAGGTTAGATCGGTAATTAGGAAACACTGGCACATTTTGGAACAAGATAGAGAGCTGTTTGATATAGTGTCAAGAGGACCACTTATTTCTAATAAACGTAGTACAAGGATTAGGGATGTTCTAGTGCAGAACCGGTTAATAACTCCACGTGATACATGGTTGAATCAAGGAATACCTAAGGGAAATTATAAATGTGGACAATGTCCTTATTGTAGATATCATTGCACTGACCATATACTACAAATAGGTGCGGTTAGACATACAGTGTCCAGTCTAATTACATGTAAGACCGATCATGTGGTTTATGTCATCTTCTGTACATGTCGATTTTTTTACATAGGAAAGACAATACGTCCACTCTATGTTCGATTTCGGGAACACTTCAAGTCGATAACAACGGGAAAAGGTGTGCCACGTCTTATTGATCATGTTAGGACTGTACATGGGATGGATCCAGGTGTCCTTTCTTTTGCTGGTATTGAAAAAGTCATGTTACCCCCACAAGGAGGGAATTTGAATAAATTATTATTGAAGCGGGAATCCAAATGGATTATGGATACACGGGCAACTGGTCCCATAGGTTTCAATGATAAAATAGATATGGCCATTTTTTTGTGATAACTGATTTAAATAATGCATTTCTTTTTCCGTAAATACTGGCAGGTTATAAATTAAGGACAAATAGACAAATATCTAGGGGATAATGTAAATTATTGGTGTTAAGTAATACATATCTCATAAAAAAATATAAAAAAATATAATTAAAAAAATATATAGGTATTTCCTTAATTGGTTAGTTCTGAATCATGCGGTATAATTTGCCCTAAAATCGTTTTAACAAGGACAATACAATGGGCTTAGATCATCATTGTGACATAAATGGCCAAAAGATAGGTGTCAGTAATTTTTTATTTTAATTGCTGGAGCCATGGTAAAATTGCATATATATATCTTGATTAGATCATAATGTATGGAAGCACACACTTCCTATGGATTTAGTATCATGCAGCTCTCGGATTTATATTAATAAGCTGTTTCCTTTGGAACAGATTACCCAGAAGGGTTAATTTGATAATAGGGGTCCTTTAGTTATGTTGATAATCACTCAATAGTCCTTGTAATATTTGTCTTTATATGTAAGATTATTGTTCCCGCTGCAGCGGTGAAATATGTGTGTTTTTTATATGTTTGCACTGAGCACCTGTCTGTTTTACTTGTTAGTTATACAGCGGCTGAGGTAGGAGGAGTGACTGGATGACATGATATGCTTAAGAATCCGTCATTTCCCCCTGCACTTTGACCCGTGGAAGCGCTCGAGTAGCGCGAAACGGCCGTTGTCAGCCATTTGACACTCTTGTTATCACATCCCCGACGTGACATGTAATTATGTGTCAATAAATCTTCACTATTATCTCGCAGAGTGCGACCTTCTTTCTTTGGAAACCACAAGTGATTTGTTATGAGGTCAAGCACCCGGGAATCCTCCATGTGAGCTCACCGCCTGCTGCAAGCCACGGATCCTAGCACGGTAACAGCGGTGCCGCCCGCTTCTTCTTTTTTAGAAAAATAAAAGAGTTATACCTGTTTGAAGAAGGGTAGAAAAAATAATAAAAAAGCAAATATGAAATTTGGCCCCGTAGTGAAGGGTTTAGGCTTAGAGACACTTTTACAAGAAAATAAGAGAGTTGTACAATACATTCCTAATATGAGTTCTGTGTGCCATGGTGCTGCTCTCTTCATCGGTTCTCATATGGCAACACATTTTTTCTGTACTATTTTCTCTTTTATATGCTTTCCTTCCTGTCTACACCCTCTTTTCTCCCTCCTTCTTTAGGCCCCTATACACACTAGACTAATGCCAGCCAAACCTGGTGAAAATGACACCAGCCAAGTTAGTGATACTGTGTATTAGAGAAAGCCCAAAATAGCTGCCGGCTGGACAATTAGCTGAACCATCGTTCAGCGGCCGACAGTCATCTAGTTTGTATTGGGGACTTTGGAGCATGAATGCCCCCACACTCTACACCAGGGAATCCCCAACCTGGAGCTTGCGAGCCACATGTGGCTTGCAGGTCCATGGTGTGGGGCTCAAGTCTATGTGTTGTGAGGGAGTGCAGTGACCGGGGTCATATGCGAGGGTCGCTATATGTCCCCCAGGATGCACAAAGAAGCATATTGAGGCCATGGGAGTGTATTGCATTCACAGGTGTAGCTGTGATTGCAATGCAGAATTAAAGTGAGTGGTCTTGGTCAAGCTATTTGTCCAAGGCAGATTAAAAAAAACTGCCATGGTCTTTCATTTTTGAAACAGTCTACAGGAAGGTAGCAGGGCGGTCCATTTCCTCCCCCGGCCCTGGTTTTCCATGGGGCCCATGGCCACAGATTCCAGTGAAAAACCCTTCAGTAATTGGTTTGGGTGTGTCAGTTTTGGTTTTGCAAGCATGCAGAGCAGGAGGCTCTGCAGAGCACTACCTGTATGAAGCAACACAGAGTCCAGCAGAGCCAGCAAGCCTGGCACCCCTCAGTGTACACGACGGTGCAGTTGCCTACGGATATGGACTGTTTTGTTTTCAAGACTGCGATCCAAAGGATGCCACATGTTGTTTATGTTGTGAGTTTGGACATTAAACCACGTTTACTTTGAACTTTTTCTGGGTCACTGCCTCATCACCGCATAGTGTGGACACCGCTGCACTACAATGTTGATGCCTTAGCACCAGCTCTAATAAGATTCTAAAAGGAAGTCTCCAGATGGTGACCAAAAATGCTGATGGGTGATAAAAATGGCAAGCTGGAGGTAGGATGATATCAGTTAGAATGGTGAATGAAGATTGATTCAATAGTGTTAAGTCTGCTTGATGCACGCAAAAATACCAAAGTGCAGGTAAAGTACGAACACTTGGATGCAAGTATACTACGTATAATGGATGGTTGTACATGGTCTTGGTCTCTGGGGATGTGTTTTGTCAGATATACCAGTAATAGGGGGCACTGTATGTGTCTCATGACTATCTCTCAGAGTTGAATGTGTCTCTCAAGGTAAGACAGGTTGGGGACCACTGCTCTACGCTATGATCTGTTGTGTATTGCTCAAACTTACACCCCGCTTCTATCTCTAACATTAAGAGAAGGGAAAAGCAGACAGACATAACAGAAAAGTGCAGAGCTCTACTGGATTAGGTCTTACAGACACTCTGAAGAAGCAAACCTATATAAAGAATATTTCAAAAGTTTCTTAATTATGTTTTTAGGAAGCAAATGAACAATAAAGTAATTTCAAATTTGTACATTACTTTTTTCTTACTTCTGTAATTTCCTTTGAATAAGAAATTTACTAAATGCAGTCATGTCTATGAAATTGTGTCTAGTGCAGAAAGAGACTTGACTGTAAAATAACAATCTGAAATTCTTTGCTTATGCATTATTATTATTAATGTTTTAAAATTTCAGTAAGTGACTGGGAATAATGCTCAATAGTATCCCCCAGTGAGATTACTGAATGGACAGCAAGTTTGAAGACAGAAAAAAATTTTCCTGTCCAGAAATATAGCTCAGACATCTTCAATAATGATACAATCCTGCAATTTTACATATTCGTTGTTAAATGTAAGCATTCTAATATAGTAAGTAAAACTAAAGACAATTATCAAGAAAATAGATAGATCTAAATGCACTTGTGAAAATGTTTATTCCCATGAAAATTATTATCAAGATTCTATTATATAGGGATGTTTTGAAATATTGATTAATATACCGAGCAGGTTTGGCTGTACAACTGCTCGCCGTGAATAGAATGTGTGCATTAACATGTATTCATGTATACGGTCTCATCAATATGGATTATGCTCTCCGACAATGTAAGATAATACAGTATGTCGAAAAGTTATTTGCGGAGAGGACAATTTTAAAATCAGGTGAAAATATCACACTATAAAAATCTCTTATATCAATTCAACACAAAGAGAATAGAGAAATCTCAATAGTGCTTCTCTATCACCTCTTATAACAAACTAGTGTGATTTCTTCTGCTAAGCCAGCTTACAAGTTGTAATAAGAAAATGTGAAAAATGGGTATGTGTGTAATGATTTATGTGAGCAATACTTCTTCATTCTAGAGAGACTGCATTAAATTGTTCTGACCACTGCTAAATCTACATGAGAAAAAGAAAGGATTCTATCAAAACTGCACCAAGCAGTCCACTAAGTGACACAGCACTAGAATCAGGCTCTCTGAATCTATTTTTAGAGTTTGGCAGATTGCACCAAATTAAAATAAATTATAAAGTGCAATCGCAACCCGGGGTCCACCGTGCAGAGATGTGAAACCGCTGCTAGTGTGAACAATGGCTGCGCACACTGCGAGCGAATGCTCGTACACACAGAGTTAACGCCACTCAGTGTGAACAAAATGCAGAGTTCCAAGCTCTGTTACTCCACAGAGAGGAAAAATACAAACGAGTACTAAGTCCTGTTATCCGTCACAAGACAAAAAATGTGGACGGAACCCACACTGCAACAGAACCGTGTGAGTAGCACACAGTAATGAAACAGGCGCTGAGTATGGAGCCCTAACTATGGGTTGGACATGCTGTGCAAACTTCAGATGCTATACCAAGTGCCTAATTGTCCCCACTGATACTACCTGCCTACCTACAGGTTCAGTCCCAAGCTAGATGGATGAATAGCACATGCAGGCAGAGTGGTATAGTCTCCACACACAACCACACATCAATGATACTAGCATGCCCGCGTGGGCGGCTGGGGGTTTTTAATATCAAAGACTCCACCCCAAATACTTAGGTCCAATCGGGCGAGACATCGCACACGGGCCAATCCGAAGTTGCCACATCACTCATGCAGCAAGCGTCCAACCACCAAAGAGACACCGCCACATCACGGACATGCTCAGTAAGGTGATTTCTGGACTTAGACTCCAGAGTGTCCGGCTGAAACTGAATGGGAGACTGCAGAGGCAGACAAGGCTTGGGATCTAACCCCTGCAGGAGAATCCTGGTGCTTAACATCTACATTATGCTTTTCTCAGATTATATAACAAAAACCTGCTGACAGATTACCTATGAAACCACTTAAAAAATCATATTTTCTCTTTCTCTTCAACACACCCCTTCCCTTCCTCTCTCTCTTTTCCTTGTTAAAATGTTGTGATATACTTAAAGGGAATGTGAGGTCTAAAACTACACGTCTGCAGTCACTGTGTGACTACAGACTTGTCAATCCTCACACTGCGTGTACTGCACGCAGCGAGGATTCAATGGAATACAAGTATGTAATATGAATACTCGTGGTCACAATCTGACAGTGCATGTCTGTCCACAGTTTACACCATACCAATCTCCTACTATGTCTCAATCTAGACTGGATTTGTACAAAAATGTACATTTGTTGAGCTCTAAACGATTCCACAGGTGGTAAAAAAGAACTAAGAAATTAGTTTAGTTTAAACTATAAATTCATTAAGGGTCCTATGTCTAACATACATGATAGATCGGCTCACTCATCTGCACATAGAGGTAGACACAGGAACGCTGTCTCTTTAAATCACCCACTGGTTTATTAAAAGTATTGCATAAACCAGTGCAGTTATCAAAAGAAACTTGGTTTTTCTGGCCTAACAGGAAAACCAAACAAAAAAACAGCATATGGCACAGCCCATATTGCTGCTCAGATCCAACCACTCAAGAACAAACATAAAAAGGTCCAGCTTCCCTTATCAAGAGCACACACAGCTCTGATTTCCAGGCACACCAAACCCTGAATGAGACAGAAGGCTGTGTACTTACCTTGTGGACTCCACCCTGTGGCGGAGATATGGTGATCAGCCTCCCAGCTTCTGAAGAGGAGGAGAGCTGCACTGTAAGGTAATGCCATTAAAGAGCAAAGAGAGGAGGAGAGCTGCAGCATCTGTGCATCATTTGAGGTTCATTTGTTGCAAAATATTACAGGTATCTTTACCTGATCATCCTGACACCTCCTCACTCCTTATTTGTTATTACAACACCAGGAGAGGAGGAGTGCTGTACTGTGATAACAGTACCAGTAGAGGAGAACAGCTGCGGCTCCCAGTGAAAATACCTGTAGTAGTTCTAGAGTTCTATAAGTGACAGAATGTTGCTCGCATTATCCTTACATACTGAAGCTCTCCTCTTGTCTCGGGAGAAAAAGTGAACTCCTCAAGAAGAATCTTAGTTAACCCCTTAATCCCCGGAGGTATTTTTCGTTTTTGCATTTTCGTTTTTTTCTCCTCTTCTTCCCAGAGCTGTAACTTTTTTATTTTTCAGTCAATATGGCCATGTCAGGGTTTGTTTTTTGCGGGACAAGTTGTACTTTTGAGTGACACCATTCAAAACAGCTGACATGTGCTGGAAAACATGTGGGCTCACCACCGGAAACCACATCAAAGGGTGGGGGTCTGACATCGGCATACTATTATGCCCGATGTCAGAAAGGGGTTCAATTAAAAAATATTGTGGAAGGTTTTATTTAAGCTGGTTTCACCAAAGTAAAATAATAACAGTTAATCTCACCTCTAGTGCATTTGCCATGTCAGCGGTGTCGCCACTGGCAATAAGGGACTTGCAAGACATTTGTGTGTCAAAGGATTCCTGAGGCCAGTCAGCAGCCACTACACGTTTCCCTCCTTTGGATGTAACTGACTCTTAGGCGCCGGGATTCTTCCTCTGCACAGGAGGAATCCCAAGCCCTGTCTTCTCCTGCGGTCTCCCATCCAGTCTCAACCGTACTGGAGCCTGCTCAGCAGGGACGTCGGTCTCAGCATCTTGCTCAGTCTTGAGCTGTGTGTTTGGTTGCTGCTGCCTCTCCATGTTCAGCTACAGCAACCAGCATTAGACAGCGGCAAGCAGACGTCCCTGGGACTAAGTCCAGGATTTGCCCTTCTGAGAATGCCCGTGAGACTACCACTCATTGGTGATCGGCAGTCAGCTGCTCACGTCCTCAAGCAAGTCCGGATTGGTCCACTAGCAAGGTCCTGGCAGACTAGGATATATAATGGGATCTCACAGCCGCACGGCCGTAGAATCATAGAATCATAGAATCGTAGAGTTGGAAGGGACCTCCTGGGCCATCTGGTCCAACCCCCTGCTCAAAGCAGGATTCGCTAAATCATCCCAGTCAGATGTCTGTCCAGCCTCTGTTTGAAGACTTCCATTGAAGGAGAACTCACCACTTTTCGTGGCAGCCTGTTCCACTCATTGATCACTCTAACTGTCAAAAAGTTTTTTCTAATATCTAATCTGTGTCTCCTCCCATTCAGTTTCATCCCATTGCTTCTAGTCTTTCCTTGTGCAAATGAGAATAAAGTTGATCCTTCTACAATGTGACAGCCCTTTAGATATTTGTAGACAGCTATTAAGTCTCCTCTCAGTCTTCTCTTTTGCAAACTAAACATTCCCAAATCCTGCAACCTTTCCTCATAAGACAGGGTTTGCAGACCGGTCACCATTCTGGTCGCTCTTTTCTGAACTTGCTCCAGTTTGTTGATGTCTTTTTTAAAATGTGGTGCCCAAAACTGGACACAATATTCCAGATGAGGTCTGACCAAAGAGGAGTAGAGGGAAATAATAACTTCACGTGATCTAGACTGTATGCTTCTGTTAATACATCCTAGAATTGCATTTGCCTTTTTTGCTGCTGCATCACACTGTTGACTCATATTCAGTCTGTGATCTATTAGTATACCCAAGTCTTTTTCACATGTGCTGTCACTTAGCCCTATTCCTCCCATTCTATATATGCTTTTTCCATTTTTATTGCCCAGATGTAGTACTTTGCATTTCTCTGCATTTCTCCACAGATGTTACTTTCTCTGGATGTCAGTGATAGGGTTGGCGGAATTCACCAATTAAAATATAATAATGAGATGCGCTCACAACCCAGGGTCCACCGTGCAACTAGTACAGACCATGTGGTGTGTGTTGTATGCATGTATGATTGTCTCAGGTGACTGACTCATTATGAAACCCCTACCCTTGGAATGCATGACTTTCTCAGCCCTGCCAGCCAGTGCCTAGGCTGATAGTGCAGGTAGGAGGCAGAGTCAGTGCCTAGCGTTAGCGCCAAGTAGTGGCATCGCTTGTGCGATGCCATGCGCATTGTGGGTCTGGTCAGGCTCTTCCCTCAGCATTTTAGGGGCTAAGCCTATTGACCTTATGCCATATCTGCTGTGCCCTGTGACAGTTAACAAGGAATAGCCTCCTTTTACGTTGTTGCTGTGGCTCTGTGGTGCAACAGAGTTTGCCGCTGTTCACACCAGGTGACATTTAACCAGAGTGTTTTTTGGTGCTCACGCACCATCTTGGTCTGCCATCACTTAGCAGCAGGTTACATCTTTGCACGGTGGACCCTGGGTTGTGAGCGCATCTCATTATTATATTTTAGTTGGTGAATTCCGCCAACCCTAACACTGACATCCAGAGAAAGTAACATCTGTGGATACTCTCTGACTTTCTCCAGATGTCTGATATGTCCAAAGGAAGGGAGAGTGAAGCAGCCACTGATTGTCTGCAGGGATTATGTGACATAACAACATTGTACAAGTCCTTGAAGAGCCATTGTCAACACCGCTGAAATTACATCGGCACCAGAGGAGACTTTAGCTGTTAGGCCGGGGTCACACTTGTGAGAAACTTGCACAAGTCTCACGTCTCAATGTCCGACACTAGAAATACATGCAGCCGCACACACTGGTCCCCAGTGCCGGCAAAAGTGCTGGGTATTGAGGCTTGAGACTAGTGCGAGTTTCTCACAAGTGTGATTCCAGCCTTATTATTTTATTTGGGGGAAAAATAGTGATTGGGAAGGGGTTATCTGAGAAGTGGACAACCTCTTTAAGTCTTAAACATTTGGGACAGACCCAGCCACCCAGGTACATGATTAAACTAAAGGCCCCTTTACATTTAGCGATGCACCAGCGATCCAACCACGATACGACCCGGTCAGGATCACTGGTGCATCGCTAAATGGTCGCTAGTGAGCTGCCAAACAGGCATATCTCACAGCGACGTAGCGACGCAGCAGCAGTCGTTACTTACCTTTCACATGCAGCGATGCTGACGTCCTCCCGCCCACGTCCACACGTCACTCATCGGCGCCAGCACGAAGCGCCCGACGAGAAATGGACCCGGCCGATCCCGCGCGATCAGCGACAGACAGCGGGGGAGCCGATCGGAGGTAAGTATCACACATAGCGATATCGCTAGCAATATCTCTGCTTGTCACAAAATTGGTGACGCTTTAGCGATATTGCTAGCAATATCACTATGTGTAAAACCCCCTCAAGAATCTGTGGTCATTTTTTTCTTCACAGATTAAACAAAATGTCACTAGCTGTAATTATTTTCATTGCTGATGGTGACACAGGCGTAGGAGGGATTTGAGGTTAATAAAGAACTCCGAGCAAAGCTACTATTTTCCCCATATACACAGTGAAAGTTATTTTTGATGGTACACGTTATATTATAAATTTCTTCCACAAAAGGGAGATGTTAATCTAACAGTCATCTAGTGCCATAGAAACAGTGTATTTATGAGTTTTTCATAGTGGTGAATCAAATGACCTTACGTATATGTATAGGTGACATTTATGATAAGACTTGTACGTTACATATCTGTTTTTATTTTCTATTAATTTACTTTTAAAACTAAGTCATATTTTGAAACTTCTTACCATCAAATATGCAACTTTATTTACTTATTTTACACAGCATATAGACTGTTTTAGGAGTTTATGGATAAATAATATGATGGTTGATAAAAATATGTGGATGGGCTCATACTGCAAAAAGTGACAAGCTGCTGACATGTACCTTATGTTAATGTGGTGTTGCTTAAAACTAACTAGCAAAATCTGACAGCTGGGTCATGTAAAAGTAAGGTACATGCTTTCACCTATCTTTTTAAAAAGTGTGTGTCTGTTTGCCTGTGTATATATACAGGTAGTACCCTTGAAATTGTTCCCGAAAATAAAGTATTTCTACCAGAAAATTTTTTGCAATTACACATGTTTTGGTATACTTATGTTTATTTCCTTTGTGTAAACTGGAACAACACAAAAAAAGGCAAATTGAACATAATTTCACACAAAACTCCATAAAAGGCCAATACAAAATTGTTGTCACTTTGTAAAATTGTGGCTAAACAACTTTGTTTGAAGCACGTGATGCTCATTCAAACTCACCTTTGCCAAATAAGAGGTGTGAGCAACATGAAAATCATACCTGAAACCAGATAAAAAGGGAGAAGTTCCCACAATAAGCATGAAGAACAGAAACAGGAGTAGAGAACTGTCTGAGGTCATAGAATCATAAAATCATACAATCGTAGAGTTGGAAGGGACCTCCTGGGCCATCTGATCAAACCCCCTGCTCAAAGCAGGATTCGCTAAATCATCCCAGACAGATATCTGTCCAGCCTCTGTTTGAAGACTTCTATTGAAGGAGAACTCACCACCTCTCGTGGCAGCCTGTTCCACTCATTGATCACTCTAACTGTCAAAAAGTTTTTTCTAATATCTAATCTGTGTCTCCTCCCATTCGGTTTCATCCCAGGTCTTGAAAACCCAAATTGTTGAAAAAATATGAAGAATCTCACGATTATAAGTCTATCTCCAGAGATCTGGATTATCCGTTGTCCATGGTGAGCAACACAATCAAGAACTTTACAACTCATGGCACTATAGCTAATCTCCCTGGACATGGACTGCAGAAAAAAAAATAATGAAAGGTTGCAATGCAAGTTAGTCTGGATGGTGGATAAGCAGCCTCAATCAAGTTACAAAGAAATTCAAACTGTCCTACAGGTTCATGGTACATAAGTGTTAGAGCAAACTATCCATTTGAATTAAATAAAATACTATGGCAGGAGACCCATGAGGACCCCACTGCTGACACAGAGAAATAGAAAAGCTAGCCTCCAATTTGCCAAACTTTTTCCTGACCCGTGCATCTCTGTAATTGATGGAAGTGACGCGGTCGTGGATTTTGAACTTGCCCTCCATGTGCTCACTAATCGCGACAGTCATCGTGCACAGCTGGCATGGAGGTATTTAATGCACTACACATAAAATAGCCCATAGAGCCCCCTGATGTAGCCCACAACGTGAAACGTGCGTCAGTGCTAAAGTGGACATTCTCAGTTATTCATTACTATGGGTAAGCACTATTCTTTTCAATCCAAATCCAAAGGAAAAAAGAGGGGGTCTCCAGCACCAAAATTAGTGAAAAAAGATAAAACTCACATTTATTAGGAAGGTCTTAAAATCATATTAATAAGCCACCATGACAGGTAAGGCTACCTTACGCGTTTCAGACAGATATTACACGTCCTTAGTCATAGGTATATGTATATCTTATCAAAACTAGGAAGCTTAAATAAATGAATACATGAGGAGACTGCAAAGTGAACACCCAGTTTCAGGTAATTAATTAGCTCCACCGTCTTCAGACCTAAACAATTAATGTTGCTAACCAAAGCTAACATATAAATAAGAAATATATGTTTGCAAACGTAAATGAATACATGCAAAAACAGAAATAGACCATAAATCACAATAGACGTAAATAGAGGAGTATTGCAAAAAAAAAAAAAACATATTACGTTATATATTGCAAATCTGATCTATAATTGAAACCTTTCGGTGCACGAGCATCAAGAAGCAGGATCCATTTAGCCTCAGCTGATAATAGCGCAACAAACCAATCACCACCTCGCTCTGCTCTGTTAATTCTCTCTATGCCCCTCACGGACAACGTAGACAAATCACCGCCATGCACTTCTAAGAAGTGTTTTGATAAACCAGAGCTAGGTCTTTTATTGCTATAGCGATCAGTAGTCTCCACAGGGGCAGAAGCAGAAATATGTTCAGCTAATCGTTTCCTTAACTTACATGATGTACAACCAACATAATATTTGCTGCATGCTTCACAACTAGCTAAATACACTGCATAAGTTGTTGAACAGTTTATAAATGTTTTTCTCTTATAAATTTTACCATTATTATCCAAAAACTCTTTACAATTAGCCATATATCTGCACAGATTACATCTGGAAGTACCACACCTAAATGAACCCACTGTGCTGAGCCACATATTACTGCTTCTAGGGGTGATATACAGACTTGGTGATAGCAAATTGCCCAAATTTGTGGATTTTCTAGCTACAACGTTCACACCATTTGACAGAATTTCCTTCAGAATTGCATCCTGTTCCAACATAGCTATATATTTAAGAAAAGCCTTTTTTATGTTAATAAAATCCAGACTATATGGGGTAGAAAATGTAAGCTGATTTTTATCATCTAATCCTGGTTCATTATCCCTCAACAATTCTGATCTTGATTTTTTTAGTAACAATAAATAAAGCCCTCTTAAGAGATTTATTAGAGTACCCTCTCTGTTTCAATCTATCAAATATAACTCCACATTTTGAATGAAAGGAAATTTCAGTCGAACACAATCTACGTGCCCTTGTAGATTTTCTATATAAAGAAGCGGTGATCAAACCTGTCTTATCATCTCCATGTAGAAAAACATCCAAAAAAGGAGCAGAATTTTTATGAATATCCATCTTGAATTTCAAATTTAGGGGGTTATCATTCAGATATCCTTGAAAATGCACACAAGACATCTATACATCGTGTTGTGTGTTAGTACGCCAGATAATCACCAAATCGTCTAAGTATCTGGCGTACCAGCAAATTTTGTCACAGAAAGGGTTAAATGACGAATGAATATAAGTCTCTTCCCACCATGACATACAGTGGGGAAAAAAAGTATTTAGTCAGTCAGCAATAGTGCAAGTTCCACCACTTAAAAAGATGAGAAGCGTCTGTAATTTACATCATATTTAGACCTCAACTATGGGAGACAAACTGAGAAAAAAAAATCCAGAAAATCACATTGTCTGTTTTTTTTTCATTTTATTTGCATATTATGGTGGAAAATAAGTATTTGGTCAGAAACAAGCAATCAAGATTTCTGGCTCTCACAGACCTGTAACTTCTTCTTTAAGAGTCTCCTCTTTCCTCCACTCATTACCTGTAGTAATGGCACCTGTTTAAACTTGTTATCAGTATAAAAAGACACCTGTGCACACCCTCAAACAGTCTGACTCCAAACTCCACTATGGTGAAGACCAAAGAGCTGTCAAAGGACACCAGAAACAAAATTGTAGCCCTGCACCAGGCTGGGAAGACTGAATCTGCAATAGCCAACCAGCTTGGAGTGAAGAAATCAATTGTGGGAGCAATAATTAGAAAATGGAAGACATACAAGACCACTGATAATCTCCCTCGATCTGGTGCTCCACGCAAAATCCCACCCCGTGGGGTCAGAATGATCACAAGAACAGTGAACAAAAATCCCAGAACCACGCAGGGGGACCTAGTGAATGAACTGCAGAGAGCTGGGACCAATGTAACAAGGCCTACCATAAGTAACACACTACGCCACCATGGACTCAGATCCTGCAGTGCCAGACGTGTCCCACTGCTTAAGCCTGTACATGTCCGGGCCCGTCTGAAGTTTGCTAGAGAGCATTTGGATGATCCAGAGGAGTTTTGGGAGAATGTCCTATGGTCTGATGAAACCAAACTGGAACTGTTTGGTAGAAACACAACTTGTCGTGTTTGGAGGAAAAAGAATACTGAGTTGCATCCATCAAACACCATACCTACTGTAAAGCATGGTGGTGGAAACATCATGTTTTGGGGCTGTTTCACTGCAAAGGGGCCAGGACGACTGATCCGGGTACATGAAAGAATGAATGGGGCCATGTATCGTGAGATTTTGAGTGCAAACCTCCTTCCATCAGCAAGGGCATTGAAGATGAAACGTGGCTGGGTCTTTCAACATGACAATGATCCAAAGCACACCGCCAGGGCAACGAAGGAGTGGCTTCGCAAGAAGCATTTCAAGGTCCTGGAGTGGCCTAGCCAGTCTCCAGATCTCAACCCTATAGAAAACCTTTGGAGGGAGTTGAAAGTCCGTGTTGCCAAGCGAAAAGCCAAAAACATCACTGCTCTAGAGGAGATCTGCATGGAGGAATGGGCCAACATACCAACAACAGTGTGTGGCAACCTTGTGAAGACTTACAGAAAACGTTTGACCTCTGTCATTGCCAACAAAGGATATATCACAAAGTATTGAGATGAAATTTTGTTTCTGACCAAATACTTATTTTCCACCATAATATGCAAATAAAATGAAAAAAAAACAGACAATGTGATTTTCTAGATTTTTTTTTCTCAGTTTGTCTCCCATAGTTGAGGTCTACCTATGATGTAAATTACAGACGCCTCTCATCTTTTTAAGTGGTGGAACTTGCACTATTGCTGACTGACTAAATACTTTTTTTCCCCACTGTATATAAATTCACCAAAGCTGGTGAAAAAGATGATCCCATAGGGCAACCACACACCTGAATATAAAACTGCTTATTAAAACTAAAAAAATTATGTTTAAGCAGAAAGTCTGCAACCTGTAGAATATACTCAGTGTGGGAAGCCTCAAAATCCCCATATTGTTCCAAATGGAAATTGAGAGCTCTGATAGCTAAATGGTGGGGGATATGAGAATATAGGGCTTCAACATCACAAGCAACCCACTTATTACAAGCACTGTCAAATATGTCTTGGTCCAAAGATTCGATTTAGGTTACTTGTGATGTTGAAGCCCTATATTCTCAAAGTCAAAGGCCGACTGAAACACGAAAACGAAACCCAATGCAAGTCAATGGGGAACCAAGGTCGGCAGTGAGAGGAGGACAGGAAACACACCTACAGTGCCCATTTTAATGCCAAAAACATCAATTCTTATTCCTTAAGCTTGTCAACCTTAATTTACTTTATAATAATAGTTAGGCATTGAAAACTGGGGGTTATTTGGCTAAAGTTGAGGGGGGGTAGTGCTGGCTCCAGATTTTCGTGGGCCCAGGGCCAAAGAGTGTCACTGGGCTCCTTTAACACATGACACAATTCATGATCTTTGATACGGCAGAGAAATAGCGGTATAGTACAATGGAAAATACTTCAATTCTTACATCACATGACTGATATCCATTTTAAATTCTCCAATAGCTCCAAAAACAGACAGTAAATTCCTCCATACAGTATTATGGCCACCGCATAGTGCGCCATACAGAGTAATGAGGCCCATATATTTCTCCTTACAGAATCATTGGTCCCATATAATGTTCGATACAGTATATGATGAGCTCCACACAATGCTACTGTCATGATCCATCCAGTGTGGATCTGACAGATTAAATGGATAAGTGAACTTTTTTCCTTTGGCTAGGTGCCAAAGTGATGTGACTGCCCCGGTGGCCATTAGAATTATTACACGTGGTGTCATTCATTCTAAGTTGCCCCGGTGGTGGTGAGTGGTAGTGCACTTTAGTTTCTTTGGTTTAGTGCACGTAGTTATAAATCAAGTGTGATGCTCTATAAAAGAGTTCAGGTGTGTTTGATGACTCTTGGTGATATTGTGTGTTCATTTGGGAAGCAAGCCTGGGTGATGAAGGAGCTGAACATGAGTCCTACGCAGCCCAGCCAGAGGGGACGAGTGGCAGCTATGTGGTCTGCAAGAAGGGCTGGCATGGCTTGGTGGAGTGGCGACTATGGAGAGAGTTGCACTCAGCATGCGGGACTTGGTTGCTGAGAGTTGGACTCAAGCATGCTTGACTTTTTGGGCAGGAGCTGAACTCATCTTTGGGACTCTGTTACTGGACTTCTGCAATTGGTGGTGGACTCTGCTCCAAGGCTGCACTATGGTGAAGGATCTAGTTATGGTGATGGATCCGGGTGGAGAAGATGCACACAGGTGGTGGGTTCTGTTGCTAGGTGCGTATGCAACAGAGCAAAGCTAAGTGGTGTTTCCCCTGTATTGTCATTTTCCCTCATGTGTGTTTAGTGCAGTGGTGGGATTAGTTTCCGCACCGAGCAATTCCCTAGTGAGGGTTTAGGTTCAGGGCGAGCTAGGGTTTTTAGGTTCCTGTGCGTCGCCCAGTGCGGAACCGACATAGGGAACGTTAGGAGTGCAGGGACACTGGCTCAGGGGAGTACAGGAGGTCTCCACTTCCCAATTCCCTATTGCAGGGCCCACCATTGTTAATGTTACCCAAGTTCCCCTTTATTATTTAAATTCGCCTTACTGGAGGCAGGGTTTCCAGACTATTGTAGAAATACGTGTAATACCTAAATTCGCCAGTTGGAGGCCTTGTATCCAGCTACACATCTTATTATTTAAATTCGCCCAACTGGAGGCGGTGTATCCAGGGTCACGTGTGTCATATGGGTTCGCCTTGCGGTACTCGCTGCGTCCAGACACACGTGACCGTGACAGCTACAGTATATATTGTTCACCATGGATGAAGCTCCAGTGCCTTCTGGGCCCAAATAATGCTCCATATATAATGGGCCCCATTTCTAATGCTCCAGTGTATAATGGGCCCTGTAAATGCTGCTCCAGTGACTGATGTCCACCTTTGGAATGCTCCAGTGTATGGTGGGCTCCAGATATCATTCTCCAGAGTATCGTGCTCTCCAAAAATTGCTCCCAACCTTTAAAACAATTAAATAAGTCTCCTCGCTAGGGATCCCTGTACTCTGGACTCCTTATCATCCCCATCTTCCATCTCTCTGCACTAGGAATGTTTAGGCAGAGGGCGTACAGAAGTGATGTCATCACGCTCTTTGACCAGCATGCTACTGTCAGGAGAAGTGTTTGGTTTCCGGGGGCAATATGGTTGCAAAGCTGAACCTTAAAGGAATGTCCAGAAGGACACCACCTGGAGTGGAGCCTGCGGCTTAATTGGACTCAACACGGGCAACCTCAACCATGCCATCCACAAAAAAGCTGCACAGATTGCAAGCTTAATTCCGTTAACGAACGAGACTCAGGCATGCCCCCGCGGTCCGCGTCCAGCTTACTAGAGGGACACGCGAGGCTCTGGCATGTGAGATCGGCCAATAACAGGTCTGTCATGCCCTTACATGTCCGGGGCTGCACGCATGCTACAATGAAAGGACCAGAATGTATCGCTTACAGGTGCGGATAGCACGCTGAACCCCGTTAGTGATGGGGATCTGGGATTACAATTCTTCCCCGCGAACAAGCATTTCCCAGTAAGTGCAGGTCAACCGTATTTCCGGAATTAGGCCTAAACGGCATTCCAGAAAGAATGTGAAAAAATTAAGTGTCCAAACCACAGGTGCTGTAGCTTGCTTAACAGCTGGGCTCCTCTGCTGAGTAGCACACAGTTCTTACATAAACAGGCAGCATAGCTTGGTTCATGGGTTTGCCAACTCTGCTGAGTAGCATACACAGTTACTAGACCCAAAGTATTAAATGCAGTCAAAAACTGGTTCTTTCATAAACAGGCGGCATAGCTCGGTTCACGGTTGGGCTCCTCTTCTGAGTAGCAGACAGAGTTACTAGGCCCAATAGGATTTTCAGGACAATATGCAGTAAAAAATTATTAGAAACACACACGGTGTAGCTCCTTCACAGGTGTACTACACCGCTGGCTACCAGACACCGCTACTATGCCCTAAAACTGTCTATTATCATTGAAAACCATTATTAATGTGAAAAAAAGATACGCTTTTGTTCAACGAAATGTTCTCGAACGGAAACTCGAACAGCCGAATTTTAATCAAAGTGTTGTAGTTCGATGAACGGATCTAACACCGCCCAAAACAGCTAGAATTTGAACTTGGCCAACAGTTCCACTCAAACACCACTCATCTGTAAACAGGAGGCAGACTCAGACGGTCTCAGGCACAGTATGGATTCGACATGATTGCAGAAATTTGAGAAAGGGTACAGTATCACCGGATAACAGGTACATATAGCATAGTTTAAACATTTAAAATATCTGTGTTTATTTTCGGAGTCCGACAAAGACACTCCCAGCCTCAGTATGGATTAGACAACAATCTAAAAAGTAGAAAAAAATAAATATTTTTGAAGCGTACACCAGTATACACTGTTGGGGTATTTTTATATCTTCATATATATTTCTGTCTCAGTAAGACAGTCCAGACTCTCCGCAAGAGGAAACGAGATGGATAAAAGTACAGACGGAAAGTCGAGTGATTGCAGAAATTTTGGAATTACTAATCAGGGGAAAAACTCCCGGGAGAATTCTCAGAGGCGATGCTGACCCTCAATTACTTTGTTTGTGGAGAAAGCGAAAACAGTTCTTTGTGAAGAAAGGGTTGCTGTATCGCAGTACCGTTGATCCCATCACCGTTACTCATCTCCATCAAATTTTGATCACAGAGAGAGATGTAGACATGGTCCTCACTGCCTATCATGATCTGTCAGGTAACTTTGGAGTGCAAAAGACAGAAGCCACAGGCTGTAGGCGATTCTATTGGATTGGCATGAGAGGGCACATTTAAAAATGTGGGAAGGAATGTCACATGTCTGTGAGTAGGAAAACTGTGAAAGCTGATGATAAACCACCACTGCATCTCATTGTGAGTCGACGTCCATAAGAAATGGAAGCCATTGATCATCTGAAGCTAGAGCCCGGCCAGCAGGACAGGGCATAGCTATATCTTAACCATCATCTATCAGTTCACCAAATTTGTAGTGGCAGTCCCAGGGAATGATTTGACAGCCCAGACTACACAGCGGAGGAGCAGGGAGAGGTAAATATTGCAAATGCTGGGGCCCTGCCCAAGCAAGGGGGGCCCACTCATGGGCGTTGGTACTGGCACTGGGCCCCTCATAGTACGCCGGTGTGTCTGACGGCGGGTGTGCACCCCCACCATCAGAGACACTTGATTGCACTATGAGGGACTCTGTGCCAGTGCCGGCGCCCAAGAGTCGGCCCACCCACCTGTCCAGGGCAATGGCACTCGCACGGTTGCGTACGCTAGGTGGTGACCCCGGCCATGGGGGGAGGCAGCCCAGTTAGGGAGGTTTAAAAAATGGCATATGTTGATGTTGGACATTCAGCAGCTGCAAATGGAGGAATTGGAGAAGTCCGAGGAAGAGGAGGACAAAAGCGAGCCATTTTTCTGGCAACCTATGTGTCATCAGGGGAAGGTGGGACAAAATCCTTTGAAACCCATGCATGGTTCATTTTAATGAAGGTTAGATCAACAACATTTTGGGTAGACAGATGGGTCCTTTTCTCTGTCAGGATTGAGCCAGCAGCACTGAAGACTCTTAACGATAGCAAACTAGCAGCAGGGCAAGCGAGCTCCTGTAAGGCATATTGTGCCAATTCAGGCCAGGCGTCCAGTTTAGAGGCCCAATAGTCAAAGGGGAAAGACCTGTGAGGGAGAACATCGATATGGGACGAGAAGTAGTTTGGAACCATAGTTGACAACTGCTGTCTCCTGTCACTTTCAGTCAATGCAGTATTACCAGTCGTGTAAGCGGGACTTGAAAAATCAGTCCACAACATGGTCATGAAACCCCTGTCTCCAACGCCACTTCTGATGTGTGCACCATGAACACCTCTTCCGTGTTGCCCCCTACGGCTCGTTGGAGAACCATCACCGCTGCAGTGTGCTGGGAATGCCTCAAACAAACGGTTTACCAGAGTTGCTTGTTTGTTAGCCAATATTAGGTCAAGGTTCTCCTGTGGCATGATGTTTTGGAATTTGCCTTTCTTGCATGGATCCAGGATGCTGGCCAACCAGTAGTCGTCATCGTTCATCATTTTGGCAATGCGGCGGTCCCTTTTTACGATCTGCAAGGCATAATCTGATATGTGGGCCAATGTTCCTGGTGTCAATGATGCACTGTGAGTGCTGGGTGGAGGTGCACTTTCTGGCAAATCCACATCCCTTCAGTCACGCACAAACCCTGTACCAGACCATGCCATGCCAACATTTTCTCTTGCCCCACAAGAAGCATCCTCCTCCCCTAAATAATCATCCCCATCATCATCCTCCTCCTCCTCTTCCTGTTCTTCCTCCAACTCGTCCAGGAGAGGTCCCGGAGCAGACAATGGCTGACTGTCATCAAGGCTTCCCTCATCCTCATCCTCCTCGGCTGCAGACGCCTGCTCCTTAATGTGCATCAAAGTTTGCATGAGCAGACGCTTTAATGGGATGCTCATGCTTATGATGGCGTTGTCTGCGCTTACCAGTCGTGTGCATTCCTCAAAACACTGAAGGACTTTACAGAGGTCTTTCAGCTTCGACCACTGCACACCCGACAACTCCATGTCTGCCCTCAAAGTGCCTGGCCGTGTATCCTCCCACAAATGCAATACAGCCTGCCTCTGTTCGCACAGCCACTCAACCATGTGCAGGGTGGAGTTCCACCTTGTTGCAACGTCGATAATTAGACGGTGCTTGGGAAGTTGGAGCAATTGCTGCAGCTTCTGCATACAACTGGAGTGTACGGGCGACCTGCGGATGTGCGAGCACAGTCTTCGGACCTTCTGGAGCAGGCCTGTTAACTCCGGATAATAATTGAGGAAGCACTGCACCACCAGGTTCAAGGTGTGAGCCAGGCAAGGTATGTGTCAAAGTTTTGAAAGGGCTATGGCTGCCACAAAATTCCGGCTGTTATCACTAACTACCTTGCCTGCCTCAAGATGTAGACTGCCCAGCCATGACTCAGTTTGTCACTGCAAGTAGTCGACCAGTACCTCCGCTGTGTGTCTGTCGCCCAAACACACCATCTTCAACACAGCCTGCTGATGCTTATCAGTAGCTGTTCGATAGTGGGACACCGAGTGTGCAGCATTGGCAGCTGCGGATGGAGTGCTCGTGCGACTGCGCTCTGTGGACGAGCTTTCGCTTCTGGAGGAGGAGGAGGGTCGAACGCCTACACCCAACTGTTTCCTATACCGTGGGCTAGGCAGCACTGTCCCACCGCCACTGTTCCCTGTGGACCCTGCATCCTCCACATTAACCCAATGCACAGTGATGGACACATAACGGCCCTGGCCATGCCTACTGGACCATGCATCTGTTGTGAGGTGCACCTTTCCACTCACTGATTGCTTGAGTGCATGGACAATTTGGTCTTTCACATGAAGGTGGAGGGCTGGGATGGCTTTGCGAGAAAAGAAGTGCCAACTGGGTAAGTCATAGCGTGGTACTGCGCAGGCCATGAGGGCATCATCTCTAACGAGATTAGTTTGGCAATGTGGGCGTTCAAACCCAGTGTACGCTGATGAGAGGATATGTACTTTCTTGTCCTACTCATAGTCTCTGGTTGGGTGAGCTGGACTTGAGAGCTGCATATGGTGGAACTAGCGGTGGACATGGCGGACTGAGAGAGGGTTGATGATGGTGATGGAGTTGGTGTTCTTTCTGATGGCTTAGATTCAGTCTTTCGTAGCCATGACATTGTGATTCCCTGACTGCTTTGGCCTTGCGACGACACCTCAACATTTGCTGCTGTGGTGTGCTAACCGGTGGGCTTACAGTGGGGGAAACGATGTAGCGTTGCTGACTACCTTCATTGGGAGCATTGGCACATGTGGTATGTGAGGTTTGATAGCCCGTCCATGCTTGCAAGTGCATGGTCATTAAATGTCTAAGCATGCAAATGGTATTCAAATTTCTCAGATTTTTCCCTCGGCTAAAGGTCTTTGCGCACTTCTTACAGATAACCTTTGCCTGATCATTAGGATTTTGTTAAAAAAAGTGCCACATTGCACTCTTCCTACTATGGAAGACATTTTGAGGCCTTGCACGCTGTGCTAATTTGACCATCTGACCTAGCTGTCCTGCAACTTTTTTGGTTTTTGTAACCCGTTTTTGGACTGCTCCGGGCCTGACAGATAACAGCTGTTGCGATGTCGATGCCTGCTGCGGATGCTCCTCCTCCTCTTCTGAGCTATTGGCAGCGGCATCCTATTCCCACAATGGATGCCAATCTGGGTCAACAACTGGGTCATCCATCACCTCCTCTTCAATGTCATGTGCACCTTCTTCTGTGTCACCATGTAAGGTGGTATAGCATGCGGGAAGGGGCACCTGAGTTTCACCAGGGTCAGATTCTGGCTCAGTACACTGCGAGGACAATGTAGTCCTCTGAGTGAATGTACCAGTAGAAAAGTCTAGCAGTGGCTGTGCATCAGTGCACTCCATGTCAGATTCTTCTTGGACTGGGTAATTCATGATTTGACTTGATAACACAGACATGGTATGTGAAAAGAGCTCCATGGAGTAATCTGTAGTTTGGCCTGCCGCATCCATTACTTTTGGTAGGGGTGAATGACACAAGGAAATGTGTGGCTCCTGACCATGAGCCTCCAATGAAGACTCAGTGCTTTTATTTTTTGAAAGTTCAGAAGAGGAGGCGTTAGAGCTGGAGGCTGTGTCAGCAATGTAAGCCAAAACTTGTTCCTGAAGCTCCGGCTTTAAAAGCGGTTTACCTTCTCCCAGAAAAGGGAGCCTTCGAGGCCTTGTGGAGTCAGACGATGACGCAGGCTCAACAACTCCTGCATTAGGTGCTATTGTGCTTTTGCCACTACCAGCAGATCCACCACCACCAACAACACCATCATTACCAGCTGGCAACCTCCGCCCACAACTTCCACGGCCTCTTCCAACACACTTCCTCATTTTTGGGAAAATGTACCCAAAATACCACCAGCAATATGGTACTGTAAAACAAGGTTCAAGGTGTATATAGTATTGGGGAGAATTTGAATCTCCCTACAGACTTGAGGACACTGAACTGTTATCTCAGGCCCAGTGTAGATTACACCTCAATATAACAGGCTGAAATTGGATGGTGTATAAAATGTCTATATAGGACTGGGGAGAATTTGAATCTCCCTACAGACTTGAGGACACTGAACTATTATCTCAGGCCCAGTGTAGATTACACCTCAATATAACAGGCTGAAATTGGATGGTGCATAAAATGTCTATATAGGACTGGGGAGAATTTGAATCTCCCTACAGACTTGAGGACACTGAACTAATATCTCAGGCCCAGTGTAGATTACACCTCAATATAACAGGCTGAAATTGGATGGTGTATAAAATGTCTATATAGGACTGGGGAGTATTTGAATCTCCCTAGAGATTTTAGCAAGCTGACAATGATGCTCTCAGTCCCAAGTATGGCAGCAGGCAGCCTAATAAGCAGGACTGCTGCACACAAAAGTGTGGAAAAATGAACCCTTGGTAACTGGGCAAAAAAGAGGATGAAAAGTATTTTTGCTTTTAAAAAAGCAGTTTGCACAGCAGTGTGAAAGCAGCAATGCAGCTATCAGGGAGCCTTATAAGGCAGCCTAATAACCAACAGAGCTGATGCACCAAAATATAGCCTCCCCTTGCACTGCACACTAACTGGTGTGTTGTACAGGCAAAATCGCTAGCAGCAGAAGCAGTTTTTTATATCTTCTTCCCAGTCTAACGCTCTCACTACAGAATCAGCAGCAGCAGCTCTCCCTATTCTGAGATCAGCAGAAGTAAGATGGCAGTCGGCGTGCACGCCCTTTTATAGCCCCTGTGACACCACACAAAGCAAGCCAATCACTTGCATGCCCTTCTCAAAGATGGTGGTGACCGCTGCCTATGTCATCGCGTTGCCCACAGTGTGCGTCCTCCATCATTGGCTGAAAAAGGGCGCTGGAAGCATCTATTGAAATGCGACTTTGGCGCTCTGGTCGCCGACCTCATGGCTGACCTCACGCTATGGTCGGGTTTCATTTCATGAAACCTGACTTTTGCGAAAGTCAGCGACTTTTGAAATTAACCAACCCGTTTTGCTCAACTCTAATCACCACTGCTTTATATAGAAAATCTACAAGCAGTAATTCTACATTACATGCTACTAGTTCACACACGGCTAATACCATCCGTAATTTACCTATTGGAGAATTTTTGAGGGCACGTAGATTGTGTTCGACTGAAATTTCCTTTCATTCAGAATGCGGAGTTATATTTGATAGACTGAAACAGAGAGGGTACTCTAATAAATCTCTTAAGAGGGCTTTATTTATTGCTACTAAAAAATCAAGCTGAGATGTTTTGAGCGATAATGAACCAGGATTAGATGATAAAAATCAGCTTACATTTTCTACCCCATATAGTCTGGATTTTATTAACATAAAAAAGGCTTTTCTTAAATATATTCCTATGTAGGAACAGGATCCAATTCTGAAGGAAATTCTGTCAAATGGTGTGAACATTGTAGCTAGAAAATCCACAAATTTGGGCAATTTGCTATCACCAAGTTTGTATATCACCTCTAGAAGCAGTAATATGTGGCTCAGCACAGTGGGTTCATTTAGGTGTGGTACTTCCAGATGTAATCTGTGCAGATACAGTGGGGAAAAAAAGTATTTAGTCAGTCAGCAATAGTGCAAGTTCCACCACTTAAAAAGATGAGAGGCGTCTGTAATTTACATCATAGGTAGACCTCAACTATGGGAGACAAACTGAGAAAAAAAAATCCAGAAAATCACATTGTCTGTTTTTTTTTCATTTTATTTGCATATTATGGTGGAAAATAAGTATTTGGTCAGAAACAAGCAATCAAGATTTCTGGCTCTCACAGACCTGTAACTTCTTCTTTAAGAGTCTCCTCTTTCCTCCACTCATTACCTGTAGTAATGGCACCTGTTTAAACTTGTTATCAGTATAAAAAGACACCTGTGCACACCCTCAAACAGTCTGACTCCAAACTCCACTATGGTGAAGACCAAAGAGCTGTCAAAGAACACCAGAAACAAAATTGTAGCCCTGCACCAGGCTGGGAAGACTGAATCTGCAATAGCCAACCAGCTTGGAGTGAAGAAATCAACTGTGGGAGCAATAATTAGAAAATGGAAGACATACAAGACCACTGATAATCTCCCTCGATCTGGTGCTCCACGCAAAATCCCACCCCGTGGGGTCAGAATGATCACAAGAACGGTGAGCAAAAATCCCAGAACCACGCGGGGGGACCTAGTGAATGAACTGCAGAGAGCTGGGACCAATGTAACAAGGCCTACCATAAGTAACACACTATGCCACCATGGACTCAGATCCTGCAGTGCCAGACGTGTCCCACTGCTTAAGCCTGTACATGTCCGGGCCCGTCTGACGTTTGCTAGAGAGCATTTGGATGATCCAGAGGAGTTTTGGGAGAATGTCCTATGGTCTGATGAAACCAAACTGGAACTGTTTGGTAGAAACACAACTTGTCGTGTTTGGAGGAAAAAGAATACTGAGTTGCATCCATCAAACACCATACCTACTGTAAAGCATGGTGGTGGAAACATCATGCTTTGGGGCTGTTTCTCTGCAAAGGGGCCAGGACGACTGATCCGGGTACATGAAAGAATGAATGGGGCCATGTATCGTGAGATTTTGAGTGCAAACCTCCTTCCATCAGCAAGGGCATTGAAGATGAAACGTGGCTGGGTCTTTCAACATGACAATGATCCAAAGCACACCGCCAGGGCAACGAAGGAGTGGCTTCGTAAGAAGCATTTCAAGGTCCTGGAGTGGCCTAGCCAGTCTCCAGATCTCAACCCTATAGAAAACCTTTGGAGGGAGTTGAAAGTCTGTGTTGCCAAGCGAAAAGCCAAAAACATCACTGCTCTAGAGGAGATCTGCATGGAGGAATGGGCCAACATACCAACAACAGTGTGTGGCAACCTTGTGAAGACTTACAGAAAACGTTTGACCTCTGTCATTGCCAACAAAGGATATATCACAAAGTATTGAGAAGAAATTTTGTTTTTGACCAAATACTTATTTTCCACCATAATATGCAAATAAAATGAAAAAAAAACAGACAATGTGATTTTCTGGATTTTTTTTTCTCAGTTTGTCTCCCATAGTTGAGGTCTACCTATGATGTAAATTACAGACGCCTCTCATCTTTTTAAGTGGTGGAACTTGCACTATTGCTGACTGACTAAATACTTTTTTTCCCCACTGTATATGACTAATTGTAAAGAGTTTTCAGATAATAATGGTAAAATTTATAAGATAAAAACATTTATAAACTGTTCAACAACTTATGTAGTGTATATGTGGCGCCCCTGAGGCTCAGTCGCCACAGAGGTACTGCACCTTCCTCTCTCCTAAAGTGTGGTGCCCCACCAATCTGGTAAGTTGGAGGCTCCTGACCACGCTCCAACACTCGCACCCCACACAATAGAGTAGTTCAGCACAACCACATTGCAGCTCCTTGCTTAGAGAGAAGCAGAGCACATTTGGTGGTTCCCTGCTTGGAACACTAGACGTGCTGGGAGGTGGGTGGAGTTCAGGATATATATATTGAGAGGGATGGTTTGGGATGACAGGTTAGTATGACAGGAGGTCAGTGAGGAAGGAAGCCACTCGGGAGGAGTGGGGATCCCTGGAAGAAGGGATGGAAGAAGGAGTGCTGCAGCTGCCTCAGTGACCTGAGCCAGCTGGCACGGGAAAGGAAAGGAGAGAAGGAGAAGGATGTTGACCTGAAGCCTGAACTTCCATAGAAGGGAAAGGACAAGTACGGAACGTAGGAGTAAAAGGGAACACAGAGGACGTGGGTTAGAGGAAGAACCCTGCCTAGAAGTTCAAAGTGCAAGGCCGGGGCCCGGTCCCCGAGGTTGTATGAACACTAATGGTTCTGCAGCAGACACCGGTGGAGTAGTGGGCTGTAAATGCACTACTTCCATCTAAGACTTGAGGGCACAACAGCAATACGGATAGAGAGCCGGGACTTAGGAGTAGAGAGTCCCCGAAGCAGGCTACAGCTGTCTGCCGTGCAAGTAGAGTTCTTGGGAACATCTGTCAGGAGGAACTCCAGAGTACCATGGTACTGGAGATCTTCACACTTAAAGGTGCTATAGAGGAGACGTTCAGGAAAGGCACATAAGTTGGCGGAGTGTGGAAGGGATCTTTCCATCTTGCCTGGAGGTTGACTGAGTCACTGACCCGGAGGACACGGCACAGAAGCGAGCACTACATACTGTGAGTAAAGTTTTGGAACTACATGCTCTGGTGTCCTCCATTCCTTCCTGCGTCCGCCCGCCTGACACTGCTACATTCCCTGTGCCAGACACTACATCACCTAAGTGTCTCCACATCTACACTGCCCTGGGACAACAGCCCTGCCTGTGGAGGGCTAAACCATCATCGCTGCACCACACCATCTGTCCTGGAGGATCTGCATGCAGCGTCGGCTTAACACCTCCTTTGCCGAATACCACAGGTGGCGTCACGAACTATACATCCAAACCATTACATTCCCCCATTACTTGGGCGCCCAGGGCCACGGTCCGGGTCACTGCTGCTGTGACACGTCCCACTGATACCGGCCCGGTACCGAGTAACCCACAGCCCTGGGAGGGCGACCCAACTTTAGCTAGCTGTGAAGCATGCAGCAAATATTATGTTGGTTGTACATCACGTAAGTTAAAGAAACGATTAGCTGAACATATTTCTGCTTCTGCCCCTGTGGAGACTACTGATCGCTATAGCAATAAAAGACCTAGCTCTTGTTTATCAAAACACTTCTCAGAAGTGCATGGAGGTGATCTATCTACGTTGTCCGTGAGGGGCATAGAGAGAATTAACAGAGCAGAGCGAGGTGGTGATTGGTTTGCTGCGCTATTATCAGCTGAGGCTAAATGGATCCTGCTTCTTGATGCTCGTGCACCGAAAGGTTTCAATTATAGATCATATTTGCAATATATAATGTAATATGTTTTGTTTTGTTTTTTTTTGCAATACTCATCTATTTACGTCTATTGTGATTTATGGTTTATTGCTGTTTTTGCATGTATTCATTTACATTTGCAAACATATATTTCTTATTTATATGTTAGCTTTGTTAGCAACATTAATTGTTTAGGTCTGAATAGGGTGGAGCTAATTAATTACCTGAAACTGGGTGTTTACTTTGCTGTCTCCTCATGTATTCATATATACCTATGACTAAGGCTGGTTATACACTTGCGTTTTTTTGTGCTGTGTTTTAGCACAAAAAAAGCATGCGTTTTTTTCCCTATACTTTAATATGGGTGAGCATATGTGCGCATACACATGCGTTTGTACGCGTTTGTATGCGCATGTGTTTTTTTTGTAGTGTGCGCTCGGGCGCACAAAATGCATCCTGTTGCATTTTTTGTGCGTCCGACTTGCCCCCCAAAAATGTATGCGCACGCAATGCGTTTTTTTTACAGCAAAACACCAATTAAAGTCTATGGGTGCGCAGCACGTATGCGCAAAAAAATGCGTTTAAAAAAAAAAAAATGCACCAAAGCCCGCAAAAAAACCGCACACAAACGCATGATGCATTTTTTTCATGCGTTTGTGTGTGCAAAAAGATGCGCAGCAAAAAAACGCAAGTGTGAAAGTAGCCTAAGGACATGTAATATCTGTCTGAAACGCGTAAGGTAGCCTTGCCTGTAATGGTGGCTTATTAATATGATTTTAAAACCTTCCTAATAAATGTGAGTTTTATCTTTTTTTCACTAATTTTGGTGCTGGAGACCCCCTCTTTTTTCCTTTGGATTTGGATTTATAGCGCCAGTTGGACCGCACTGGACATCTCCTGGCATCAGACCGCTTATGGACTATATGGACACTGATGTTCGGTAGACTGAATGCTTTTTCCTCTTTTTCTTACTATTCTTGTCACTTTATACCTATGTAGGCACCTTGATTGGCCTGTGTGCAAATAATGGGTGGAGTATTTGGGAGCAGTATGTGGGTCACCAATACATCTGCTACTAACCACTACCTGACATATTTTTCTGCTTGCTAAGGTGCACACAGTTTCTGTCCCACTCCTTACTACCCATATTGCAACTCACTAAAAGGATATATGGTGTCATAAAATCTACTTAAACCTTAATTGCTAACTATATAGTGTGCCATATCAAATTGCTGGGGTTGCCCACCCTTGTCATTCACCAATACTCATCACATATATTTTGTTTGTCTTATTCTGTTATTTATCTATAATGATAAAAATGTGTATTTCTTAACATATTTGTGATATTTTGCTCTCATTAATATTATGGGGCATTATACTCCAGAATTTATGTAGGATCTCATTATTGTAAGAGTTCCCCCCCCCTTACTCTCCTTACTGTGTTCCTGTCAGGGAACACTGTGCACATACTGTATGTACAGTGGGGAAAAAAAGTATTTAGTCGCCACCAATTGTGCAAGTTCTCCCACTTAAAAAGATGAGAGCGGCCTGTAATTGACATTATAGGTAGACCACAACTATGAGAGTCAAAATGAGAAGACAAATCCAGAAAATCACCTTGTTTGATTTGGCAAGAATTTTTTTTGCAAATTATGGTGGAAAATAAGCATTTCTTCATCTAAAATATGCAAGATTTCGTGCTCTCACAGACCTGTAACTTTTTATTTAAGAGGCACCTCTGTCCTCCACTCATTATCTGTAGTAATGGCACCTGTTTGAACTTGTTATCAGTATAAAAGACACCTGTCCACAACCTCAGTCCTACTTCAAATTCCACTATGGTGAAGACCAAAGAGCTGTCTAAGGACACCAGAAACCAAATTGTAGCCCTCTACCAGGCTGGGAAGACTGAATCTGCAATAGACAAACAGATGGGTGTGATGAAATCAACTGTGGGAGCAATAATAAGAAAATGGAAGACAAACAAGACCACTGATAATCTCCCTCGATCTGGGAGATCCACGCAAGATCTCACCCCATGGGATCAAAATGATCACAAGAATGGTGAGCAAAAATCCCACAACCACATTGTGGGACCTAGTGAATGACCTGCATAGAGCTGGGACCACCGTAACAAAGGCTACCATCAGTAACACACTGCGCCGCCAGGGACTCAGACCATGCAATGCCATATGTGTCCCACTGCTAAAGCCAGTACATGTCCGGGCCCGTCTGAAGTTTGCTAGAGAGCATTTGTGTTATCCAGAAGAGTATTGGGAGAATGTCATATGGTCTGATGAAACCAAAGTAGAACTGTTTTTTAGAAACAAAACTCGTCGTGTTTGGAGGAGACAGAATGCTGAGTTGCATCCAAAGAACACCATGCCTATTGTGAAGCATGATGGTCGCAACATCATGCTTTGGGGCTGTTTCTCTGCAAAGGGACTAAGAGAACTGATCCGTGTACATGAAAGAATAAATGGGGCCATGTATCGTGAGATTTTGAGTGCAAACCTCCTTCCATCAGCAACGGCATTGAAGATGAAACATGGAAAGGTCTTTCAGCATGATAATGATCCCAAGCACACCGCCAGGGCAATGAAGGAGTGGCTTTGCAAGAAGCAAATGAAGGTCCTGGAGTGGCTTAGCCAGTCTCCAGATCTCAACCCCATAGAAAACCTTTGGAGGGATTTGAAAGTTTGTGTTGCCCAGCAACAGGCCCAAAACATCACTGCTCTAGAGGAGATCTGCATGGAAGAATGGGCCAACATAGCTCAAACAGTGTATGCCAACCTGGTGAAGACTTACAGAAAATGTTTTACCTCTGTCATGGCCAACAAAGGATATATAACAAAATATTGAGATGAACTTTTGTTAATGACCAAATACTTATTTTCCACCATAATTTGCAAAATAAATCTTGTCAAATCAGACAAGGTGATTTTATGGATTTGATTTATCATTTTGACTCTCATAGTTGTGGTCTACCTATGATGTCAATTACAGACCTCTCTCATCTTTTTAAGTGGGTGAACTTACACAATTGGTGGCTGACTAAATTCTTTTTTCCCCACTGTATATCCGGGATGTTGGTATTTGCAAAAATCTAATGCATGTGAGTAAGCTAAAATCCTTCTGGGAAAGCATGTTGTGGACAGATGAGAACAAGATAGAGTTTTTTGGTAAAGCATATAGTAAAGAAAATAAGCATTTGATGCACTCCCAATTTCAGAATTTTCCCACTACAAAGAATGTAGAAGTCGGTACTTTTTACTGAAGGTACACTTCAATTATGAGATACAGAATCTTAAAATAAAAAACAGAAAATCACATTGTATGATTTTTAAATAATTAAATTGCATTTTATTGCATGAAATGAGTATTTGATCACCTACAGTTGTGGCCAAAAGTATTGACAATTTTGTCAGATAATACTCAGTTTCTTCCTGAAAATGATTGCAAACACAAATTCTTTGGTATTATTATCTTCATTTAATTTGTCTTAAATGAAAAAACACAAAAGAGAATGAAGCAAAAAGCAAAACATTGATCATTTCACACAAAACTCCAAAAATGGGCCAGACAAAAGTATTGGCACCCTCAGCCTAATACTTGGTTGCACAACCTTTAGCCAAAATAACTGCGACCAACCGCTTCCGGTAACCATCAATGAGTTTCTTACAATGCTCTGCTGGAATTTTAGACCATTCTTCTTTGGCAAACTGCTCCAGGTCCCTGATATTTGAAGGGTGCCTTCTCCAAACTGCCATTTTTAGATCTCTCCACAGGTGTTCTATGGGATTCAGGTCTGGACTCATTGCTGGCCACCTTAGAAGTCTCCAGTGCTTTCTCTCAAACCATTTTCTAGTGCTTTTTGAAGTGTGTTTTGGGTCATTGTCCTGCTGGAAGACCCATGACCTCTGAGGGAGACCCAGCTTTCTCAGACTGGGCCCTACATTATGCTGCAAAATTTGTTGATAGTCTTTAGACTTCATAATGCCATGCACACAGTCAAGCAGTCCAGTGCCAGAGGCAGCAAAGCAACCCCCAAACATCAGGGAACCTCCGCCATGTTTGACAGTAGGGACCGTGTTTTTTTCTTTGAATGCCTCTTTTTTTCTCCTGTAAACTCTATGTTGATTAATTTGCCCAAAAAGCTCTACTTTTGTCTCATCTGACCAGAGAACATTCTTCCAAAATGTTTTAGGCTTTTTCAGGTAAGTTTTGGCAAACTCCAGCCTGGCATTTTTATGTCTCGGGGTAAGAAGTGGGGTCTTCCTGGGTCTCCTACCATACAGTCCCTTTTCATTCAGACTCCGACGGATAGTACGGGTTGACACTGTTGTACCCTCGGACTGCAGGGCAGTTTGAACTTGTTTGGATATTAGTCGAAGTTCTTTATCCAACATCTGCACAATCTTGCATTGAAATCTCTTGTCAATTTTTCTTTTCTGTCCACATCTAGGGAGGTTAGCCACAGTGCCATGGGCTTTAAACTTCTTGATGACACTGCGCACAGTAGACACAGGAACATTCAGGTCTTTGGAGATGGACTTGTAGCCTTGAGATTGCTCATGCTTCCTCACAATTTGGTTTCTCATACTCAGACAGTTCTTTGGTCTTCTTTCTTTTCTCCATGCTTAATGTGGTACACACAAGGGCACAGGACAGAGGTTGGGTCAACTTTAATCCATGTCAACTGGCTGCAAGTGTGATTTAATTATTGCCAACACCTGTTAGGTGCCACAGGTAAGTTACAGTTGCTGTTAATTACACAAATTAGAGAAGCATCACATGATTTTTCGAACAGTGCCAATACTTTTGTCCACCCTCTTTTTTATGTTTGGTGTGGAATTATATCCAATTTGGCTTTAGGACAATTCTTTTGTGTTTTTTCATTTAAGAATAATTAAATGAAGATAATAATACCAAAGAATTTGTGTTTGCAATCATTTTCAGGAAGAAACTGAGTATTATCTGACAAAATTGCAGGGGTGTCAATACTTTTGGCCACAACTGTACCAACCAGCATGAATTTTGGCTCTCACAGATCTGTTAGTTTGCCTTTAAGAAGCTCTCCTACTCTGCACTTATTACTTGTATTAATTGCCCCTGTTTGAACTCGTTACCTGTATAAAAGACGCCTGTCCACACACTCAATCAATCACACTCCAACCCCTCCACTATGGCCAAGACCAACAAGCTGTCTTAAGACACCAGGGATAAAATTGTAGACCTGCACAGTGCTGGCATGGGCTTCAGAACAATACGCAAGCAGCTTGGTGAGACGGTAACACCTTTTGGCACAATTGTTAGAAAATAGAAGAAACACAAGATGAATGTGAATCTTCCTTAGTCTGGGGATCTATGCAAGATCTCGCCTTGAGGAAAGAGGATGATTCTGAGAAAAGTTAAGAATCAGCTTAGAATTACATGGGAGGACCTGGTCAATGACCAGAAGAGAGCTGGGACCATTGTTTTAAATCTTATCGTTAGTAGCACACTACGCCATCATGGATTATAATCCTGCAGGCATCCAAGGTCATCCTGCTCACGTCGGCACATATGCAAGCATATTTGAAGTTCACCAAAGACCATCTGGATGATCCAGTGGAGGCATGGAAGAGTCAGGTGGACAGATGAGACCAAAATAAAATTTTTTGGTATCAACTCCACTCACCGTGTTTGGAGGAAGAAGAAAGATGAGTACCACCCCAAGAACAATATCGCAACTGTGAATCACGGTAGGGTAAACATCATACTTTGGGTGTGCTTTTCTGCAAAGGGGACAGAACAACTGCACCGTATTGAAGAGAGGATGGATGGGGTCATGTATCAAGAGATTTTGGCCAACAACCTCCTTCCCTCAGTAAGAGCTTGAAGACCTGAAACTCACAGCCAGGGCAACTAAGGAGTGGCTCCGAAAGAAGCATTTCAAGTCCTGGAGTGGCCTAGCCAGTTTACAGACCTGATCCCAATAGAAAATCTTTATAGGGAACTGAAACTCAATGTTGCCCAGTGACAGCCATGAATCTTGAAAGCTCTGGATAAGATCTATATGGAGAAGTGGGTCAAAATCCCTGCTGTAGTTTGTGTAAACTTGGTCAAGAACTACAGGAAATTCTAACCTCTGTAGTTGAAAACAAAGCTTCTGTACCAAATTTTAAGTTCTGTTTTTCTATTGTATCAAATACTTATTTCATGCAATAAAATGCAAATTAAATATGTAAAATCATGCAATGTGATTTTCTGGATTTTTTTAAGATTCTGTCTCTCACAGTTGAAGTGTACCCACAAAAAAAATTACAGACCTCGCCATTCTTTGTAAGTGGGAAAGCTTGCATAATTTGCAGTGTATAAAATTTGTATTTCCCCACTGTATCATTCTACTGTACTGTTTACTGAAAACATGAGTCCTACAAAGCAAAAAAACACAATACCTACAGTCAAGTATTATGGAGGTTCAAAGATGTTTTGGGGGTGTTTTGCTGGCTCTGGTACTGGTGGTACTGGGTGCCTTGACTGTGTGCAAGGCATCATGAAATCTGAAGATTGTCAAAGGATTTTGTATCGTAATGTAATGCCCAATGTCAGAAAGCTGGGTATGCATCCTAGGTCATGGATCGTCTAGCTGGATAATGACCCAAATATACTGAGATGTGTAAGAAGTTTGCTGATGGTTATAGAAGTGACTGATTGCAGTTATTTATTCCAAAGGGTGTGCAACCAAATATTAAGTTGAAGGTGCCAACATTTTTATCCAGCCCTTTTTGGTGTTTTGTGTGAAATTATGTAAAATTTGCCTTTTTTTCATTTTTATTGTGATGTTCCTATACACACAAAGGAAATAAACAGCTGTGTAACAAAACATGTATAATTGCAATAATTTCCTTGAAGAAATACTCTATTTTCATGAACAATTTAGAATGATCCAACACTTTCAGCCATGACTGTATATATCTGTGTATAAGGTTTGCCATTTTAGCAGTTTACCAATACATATTCACGGTACAGATATAAAATCAATATGAGTTTAAAGTGCAGACTCTGAGCTTTATTTTGAGCTTATTCACATCCTAATTGGAGTAGAAGGAAGAACAGAAGCTACTTTCATGCGCTATAGAGAATACTACAAGCACAACTGTCATACTGTCTGTTCAGCATGGATGGCCTGAGGACAGGGAGGAGGAGAGCATGGTCAGTCACCCTCTTGATGAGGACACGGAAGTCTTGCCTGTTAGCAGTCTGGCACGCATGGCTGAGTTTGTTACGCTGCCTTTCCCGTGATCCTCGGGTTCTCCAACTCCAATCCAGCAGAGGTAGAGGAACACTGGCAAAGTTCTGGGAAAATTTTCTCAGACCATCCCATTGCACTCCCCCTGAGGGGTACTCTCACAAGGAGTGCAAAGTTTTGGAAGATGCTGAGGGAGTATCTTGCTAACCGTACCAATGTCCTCCGTGATTCTTCTGTGCCTTATAAATATTTAGTATCCAAGCTGGACGCATGGTCCAGGCCTTCCCTGCAGCTAGCGTTTTGCCAGAGCCACTGGTGGAATTATAACTGATAAGTGCATCCGCCTGACAACTGAAAATGCTGACAGGCTGACTCTTATAAAAATGAACAAGGACTGGATTGGGCCAGACTTCTCTACACGACCAAATGATAGCAGCGTAACATAAACTGAAATCGAGTGTGTTTTTTGGGAGGTCTATCTCCATGCACCTCTTCGCACCCACACATGGATATATGCTTCCTGATTTTGGCTATTTGCTGTTGTCCTCCTCCTCATCCTACACCACCAGATCACCAGGGTGACCGTCGCCCGTGATGCAACACCCACATAATTTTTTATAAGGTGTTTATGATGCCCATACCAAAAAATGGTTATACAGTATGTTCATGTATACCCCCTAAGAGTAAATGTTTGTCAGCCCATACACATAGTGCATGGGCATTACAAGTATAGGAGACCCGCTCCTTTCTAATGGGAACATTTTTTTTACCCCTCGTCAAAGGGGTATTGGGGTGTGCCCAAATTTTTGCTAGCCCTTGCATTTACTGCATAGGTAAACAGTATGGGAGACCCACTTCCTAATAATGGGAAAATTGTTTTATTAGGCTCTCCTCCACATCTCTTCCAAAGGGTATTGGGGTGCATCCAAATTTGGGCCAGCTCAAGCATTCACTGCAGAGGCAAACAGTATGGGAGACCCACACCTTTTTGGGCCTCCACCCCCTGTTAGGACCCCCAGTATGGAGTGGACTGCTTTTCCACAGAAACTTCCATCCCCTGGAATCTCTCGACCAGTCCAACCAGTTTGTCAGCATTCCAGGGATCACCCTGGGTACCCCAAGTCTGCATGGGCCTCGACAGGGAGTGCTCAAACTAGTACATCACCACCAGTTTTGCCATCTGTGCAGGCACAGAGGAATCTGGCTGCAGCCACTTCTGGACCAGGTACAACATGTCAAACACTTGGGAGTGCAGTGGTTTGTCCCTGTGATACATCCAACAGTGAGCCCGCTAGGCCCTGACTGTCATTGTTACCCCCAAGCATGCAATAATCTCCATTTTTAGCTTGCCGTACTCTTTAGTGTCCTGCAAAGCTAAATCATAGTATGGTTTCTGTGGTTCCACCCATCAAGTATGGCACCACTACCTGTGCCCATTGCACTGGCAGGAGTTTCTCCCTCTCGGCGACCCTTTCAAGTACCGTCAGGAAAGCATCAACATTGAAATACTCCATTGTAGATTCTTCATCCTCAACAATGCAGTTCTACACTGCATGTTGTTCAGCTTCAACAATGCAATTCTCCACTGAAGTTTCTTCAGCTTCAACACCTCAATTCTTCAATGCCTTTAGCCTCAACACTGCAATTGACTGCAGGATGTTCAGCTTCAATATTGCAATTCTCCACTGTCGGGTCTTCAGCCTCAACACTGCAATTGACTGCAGGTTCTTCAGCTTCAATATTGAAATTCTCTACTGCCGGGTCTTCAGCCTCAACACTGCAATTGACTGCAGGTTCTTCAGCTTCAATATTGCAATTTTCCACTGCCAGGTCTTCAGCCTCAACACTGCAATTGATTGCAAGTTCTTCAGCTTTAATATTGCTATTCTCCACTGCTGGGTCTTCAGCCTCAACACTGCAATTGACTGCAGGTTCTTCAGCTTCAACATTGCAATTCTCCACTGTCGGGTCTTCAGCCTCAACACTGCAATTGACTGCAGGTTCTTCAGCTTCAACATTGCAATTCTCCACTGTCGGGTCTTCAGCCTCAACACTGCAATTGACTGCAGGTTCTTCAGCTTCAATATTGTAATTCTCTACTGCCGGGTCTTCAGCCTCAACACTGCAATTGACTTCAGGTTCTTCAGCTTCAATATTGTAATTCTCCACTGTCGGGTCTTTAGCCTCAACAATGTAATTGAATGCAGGTTCTTCAGCTTCAATATTGCAATTTTCCACTGCCGGGTCTTCAGCCTCAACACTGCAATTGACTGCAGGTTCTTCAGCTTCAATATTGTAATTCTCTACTGCCGGGTCTTCAGCCTCAACACTGCAATTGACTTCAGGTTCTTCAGGTTCAATATTGCAATTTTCCACTGCTGGGTCTTCAGCCTCAACACTGCAATTGATTGCAGGTTCTTCAGCTTTAATATTGCTATTCTCCACTGCTGGGTCTTCAGCCTCAACACTGCAATTGACTGCAGGTTCTTCAGATTCAATATCGCAATTCTCCACTGCTGGGTTTTCAGCCTCAACAATGCAATTGAATGTAGGTTTTTCAGCTTCAATATTGCAATTCTCCGATGCTGGGTCTTCAGCCTCAACAATGCAATTGACTGTAGGCTCTTCAGATTCAATATTGCAACTCTTCACTGCGGGTGTTCAGCCTCAAAATTGCAATTGACTGCAGGTTCTTCAGCTTCAATTCTGCAATTCTCCACTGCCGGGTCTTCAGCCTCAACACTACAATTTTCCACTGCAGGTTCTTCAGCCTCAACACTGCAATTCACCACATAGGCAAACAGTATGGGAGTACCAACTTCCTAATAATGGGAACATTGCTTTCAGGTTGCCCTCTTGTACGTCTCCTCAAATGGTTATTGGGGTGCATCCAAATTTGGGGCAGGTGTTGAGTTCATTGCATAGGCAAACAGTATGGGTGTCCAACTTCCTAGTAATGGGAACCTTGCTTTTAGGTGGCCCTCCTGTATGTCTCTTCAAAGGCTTTTTGGGGTGCATCAAAATTTTTTGCAGCCCTGACACTCACTGCATAGGCAATAACTGTATAGGAGACCCACTGTTTAATAATGGGAACAGCAAAGCATAGCCGGTTGATGGCTCTCTAATAACAGTGAATGCCGACTGCTGGCCCTTTAAGAATAGTAAAGACTGCCTGATGGCCCTATAAAATTAGGCTTTGTGACTTTCAGAATACCTCCTTCACAAATGAAACATTATGTGTTTGATGATGTGTCACACACCACATGGTCAGATAAGGTTATAAAATGTTAAAATGACATTTTCCAGTGAATGCATTTGTCTTGGTTGAAAGCAATGCTAAAGTTGAAAAATACATAAAAAAAGATACGTGTGAACATAGCCCAAGGTGTGGAGAAGCATTTTTGTTTTTGGTTATTAATTTTGCCTTATACACAAGTCATTACCCTGGAAAGGATGTTCCTAAACATATTTCCCAGGAAAATCCATTTTGGTTTCGTTTTTGTATGTTTTATTTTATTGTGAGTCTGTAAAAGTGGTGTAAGACTTTGACAACATTGTTCCCATCAGTGACCTGGGAGTCAGAAATGCTTCCAGGGGTCTTCCTCATGATGTTCCTATGTTATTTGAGCATTGTTCCCAGCGATTTCTGCAATTTATAGTCCCTCTAAAGTCCACTGGGGGGGTGGCCGCGGTAAAAATGCTCATTGCATTGGGCTCGTTGCTCGGGTCAAGCACCCGAGCATTCCAATATGCTCGACCTTAGCAACGAGCACCCAAGCATTTTAGTGCTGCCCATCACTAATAACCGATTAAAGAATCCTATACTAAATGTTTACACATAAGTTAGAAGGCATGCGACCATATAGTCAAGATACATACTGACTGTGGGAGAGGGCTACTTTTGGGAGTCTCTGTTGGGCTGCTGCTATTTAGATTTCTCTCTTGTGGTCTGCAGAGAGTGAGTGATGCTCTGGTGCTTGAAAACAATGAGATCCTGTTCGTCCTCCCAGATGGGCATGCAATTTCTGCTGCAAATTGATGATGGATTTGATAACAATGTTTTCCATTAACTTCAATGGGGAAGTCAAAAATTGCAAACAATCAAATCAGCAAGAAATGTAGTGTTGTGAGTCTTATTCAAAGTAGAGTCAATGATTTCTGTAATTTACAAGTAGACACATGAATAAAGCTGCAGAATTTCCCTATCTATCAAAATAGCATTATCCCAAAATACATGTAGGTGCTACTTACAGGGTGCAACACAAAGAGGTCTAATCCATTTTGCTTCTATCTGCCAAATAATAGAAGCTAGTGTCTATGGACTTAAATTATATTAATGTTATAACAGATGGGTATTGATGTCACAGAATGCAGATAATCGATAATTACTGAACACATAATCGATAACTACCGAGCACATACCGCATATGCTGCCTGCGCTACAGCTTTCTTGCTAAAAATAATATTAAAATAAGAAATTCAGCATTATTGTCCTATTGCGTTGTGTGCTATTATCATACTACTGTAAACCATTTGTTTACTCACTTTTATAATTTTGCCATTAAAATAGCAATAATTTAATATGATGCATGTTATTCTAAAGTTGAAACATTTATATTTGTATCAAATGAATTTAATACCTCTAAACTGGATCTAATCATAAAAATCACCATTGCAAGACTCATGAATCTTCAAAAAGGGCAAGTATCCTCAGGAGGGCTGTAAGGATTTTACAGCTTTCATAGCAGATTTGAAAAATCCTTTGAGGGAGGTTCTTGTACTTCCAATGTTAGCACATTACATGCAAGCCAACCATACTGCTTTCATAACCTATCAAGCCTTTGTTTCCTCCGTCTGATGTGTTCCTCATATCACACACTCTGTAAGGATATGGCATGAAGGGTGGGAACTCGCACTTGCAGAAATCTTGAACAAAAACTCGCAGTCTCTCATCCGAGAGAATCGAGTCGATTATACAAACCACACTCTGATCAGAGTTTGCTCAGAATGTGATCACAGTGTGATCTGATTTTCTCATATGAGGAGAAGATGGCGAAAAAAATGTCTCCATATTCTCCATTTTGTCAGTCCATGGAAATTGGATAGCACTTAGTGTCATCCGAGCGCAGTCCAATGTTTTACACAGACTCATTGACTTGCATGGGTGCGTGCAATCCGAGTATCAGATCAAACTCTGGCATGCTGAATTTTTTTCCTTGGACTTTGCATCAAATTTTCCCCTCTAAGAAAGGCAATCAAATGCTCCCTTTCTCCATGTATAAATTAAGTTTCATTTTGCTTTTTGCTTTAAAGAAACATGCATCATATTTGAATAAAATATATGATGATGTGAATTTATTACAATGCATACCATCGCTGCCATTATTATTAACCCAACAAGAACAGGAATCAAATAGAGATGGCTTTCTAATATGGCTGCTAATTAGATTGCCCTGACTAAAACATTGAGTAGTGTACAGGTATTAAGAATCACTGCAATATTTAGCTTGGCAGTAGAGAAACATTATTATGCATGTGCCATCTAAAACCTCTATAAAAGCATAGGATTCTGAAAATGAGAGAGGTAACAAAATACAATAACAGGAAGATGCCAGCTCAAGGCTATGAATAGTTTGCATAATCTTATCCTTCCCTTGTGGTTTAGCTAGTTGTTATGTATTGCAGATGAGAAATTTCAGATGCGCTATTAAGGGATAACGTTTGGAAGGGAAAAGAGGAGTAGGATGACCAGTAGGAAGATGGATAGCTACAATCACAGAAACACTGCGTCAATACTGTAAGTCTGAAGACCCTGGAAGAAAGAAACAACAAAATCTAAAGAAATGGTATTCATATGAAACTGGAAAAAAATAGTAATTTTTATTTTTAACACTTTGGAAACCTATTTGGCAGAAGATATAATTTGCATGGAGCTATTTACTTGACCATAATGACCATTTAAATAGTTAAGAGAGTTTCTGTATGAAATATTACTAGGTAATTGTAAAATCACTCTGCTGAACAGAAAAATGGAAAAATCACCACAATATTGAAGCTACCATTTTGTCTTTTTTTCCTACACAGTAGACAGCCACATTCACTTCCCTGCCATCAGTGAGCGTGTCATAGCATTCAGACACCAATCCTTTATTAATTTCATATGGATCATTCATGGAATATGAAAGTCTGGGCATTTTGCATTCTACTATTTAGTGATGCTCTAAAATGCTACTGCATAGAAGAGCAGATTTACGAGATCTTGCATCTGAAAAAGTAGGGACCCCACTGTCAGACACAGCTGGACTCCTCTTAGAGAAGACAGAGATGCGTATTACCGCCTCTGCCTTCATGATCGCTATACACGTAGCTGTAAAAAAGCGCTATATATACAGTAATTGGAAAAATCAACAGCGCTTCCTACTCCAGACCCAGCAGTATGTGATTTCTGGGTGTAAGGATGGACAAGGAGCTTCTGAGCCCCAGGAGACCTAGTCAGCTCTGTTATCCACAAACAGAGGTTAATCCATTACTTCAACAAAATATAAGACTTTTTATTTCTTCATGTTGAAAGCATGTTATGAGTAAGAAGTATCACATTGAAATGAATCAATCTGAACTTGAATCAATGAATCAATGAATCAATCAGTCTTGCTGGGACTCTTTCCTTGATTGTTTTTACCACTATACTAATGATGTCAAAACGTTTTTGTGACACATGCTTTTAAATTAAAAAATAAAAAGTCTTATATTTATTGAAGTTCTGAATCAACCTCTGTTTGTAGATTGCTTCTCTTTTGGAATTGGGATCCTGTGCACTCGATCATTTTTCCTATTTTTCAGCTCTGCTATATAGCCAGGAAGCAGAATTTCCATCACTGTAACTGGGGCTAGTATAACAGCCTCAGTTACAGGGCAGATCAGATAAAGGTATTTAAAAGTAGCTGAAATGCTCCCTCAAAAGGTCTTTTATGACCTTACAGTGGGCCACAATATGTGAAATAAATGAAAAATAAATGCATAAGTAAATAAAAAGCAGGAAAAATAAATGAATAAAATCATACTAGCTGTTACTAGCCCTGTCCCTGTAAAAAGCTGTGTCAAATAAATAAAAATAATTGTTACAAATTTTAAAATGTGTTTTGGTGGTACTCTGTGGTCATAAAAAATGTGAAAAAGCAGACACATATTTACAGTATATCTTCTCTTGAAACTGCATGTACTATATGAAGAAAAACAAATATGTACAGGGCCAGGAATGGGTATAAATGGCCAGGTATTTAACTATGTCTAGGCGTTTTTCACAGACTGTTTGATATGAGAAGGATAAGTAGCCTTTTTCTCATCTAAGTACCAAACTGATGGTAAAAAGTGACAAAACTCTGATGACACTCTGCTCAAGACCACTGATGAAACTTGGAAATACAGCAAAAGAATGCCAATTTTTGTCAAAAATGACACATATATCTCACCCCAAAACTTAATATATCTATACAGCAGTAAGTGAGGTTAAAAAATAACTTTTAATATATAACTTAAAAGCTCCAAAATAATGTCACCAATAGTGATTAAAAGGATGCCATTTGATGGGTAATCCCTAGAAAAAGATGGGAACCACCCAACCGCATCAATCAGGATATAAAATGTTGCTAATGTATCATGTCAGGCAACAGTTTGTATAAAGTATACAGCATTTAACAGTTAGCACACAATGCCATAACCAATTGCATATATGTATATTGTGTTTGGCTAAACCAAAAAAGGTTTATAGCCACGAGATACAAGAAGGTGAGATATATAAAATAGGAACAATCTCACCGGTTTTTGCAGATGGCCAGGAGTCTCCAGGGATACTCTGTATACACACAGGGAGGTAGCGATAGGAAGACAATACCCTGTCAAATACCTCAAAAACTAACCATCATCTGATCCCCAGACTCCTGCCGTTACAAGGGCAGTCCACAGCTCACCCTATATTGCACATGCCCTGCACTTTCCCTTAGAAGAGCGTCCCAACGCGTTTCATCCAAGTAAATCTTCAGGGGACTAACTTGTTGCAAAGTGCCATAGTGCTAAAACTCAAAACATGGATCCTTCCACTATAAATGCTGTCTGCTGTCTGCAGAGAGTAGAGGACAAAGGGCATATTTATATGGTAAAACCATCAACACCTGATGCCACAATAAATGTGTCACACAAAACCTCACTCCCATATCTGATAGGTCAAACGTCCGTCATTAAGCGGTTCAGCATCTGTGGAACGCACGCCAAAATCGGCGCTAACTCCGCCCACACCAGCGTCACAAGCATCAGGCAAATCAAAGGGAAGAAAGATGCCCCACTTCCGGTTGGACCACCAAGATGGAGAAGTGCCCCACTTCCGGTGATGTTTTTAAAGGCGAACCGCCACAGATGTAAATGCCACACTTCCGGTCAGCGGACATACTGAGACAATGCCCCACTCCCGGTAACATCTCATCTGTGGCATCGCCTAATACTGTCAGCGAGCAAAGTGCTTGACCGGCGCTAACTCCGCCCACACCGGCGTCACGAGTATCAGGCAAATCAAAGGGAAGAAAGATGCCCCACTTCCGGTTGGACCACCAAGATGGAGAAGTGCCCCACTTCCGGTGACGTTTATCTGGAGGCGGATCGCCTCAGATGCAAATGCCACACTTCCGGTGACGTTTTTTGAGGCGAACCGCCACAGATGTAAATGCCACACTTCCGGTCAGCGGACATATTGCAATAATGCCCCACTTCTAGTAACATTTCATCTACGGCGTCGCCTGATAATCCTGTCAGCGAACATAGCGATTGACAGGCGCAACCACAACAAGGGAGAGCTGAATAACTCCCATCAGGGATGCAAAAATAGATAAAACCAAAAATGAACTCCTTTCCAAAAAGGCGTCACAAGGGCACATAAATAGAAGACAGTGGTCCAGCTAACATCAAATACAGAAGGGTAATTAATAGGGAGTAAAGTGACAAATCATAGAAGTTAAATGACAACAGGAGATACATATATAAATGTATACATATGTATATACACTTGCAAAACCAGAAAATAGGTGACTAATTAGTGATTTAGGCTTAATAACGTTCCTACGTATGGATCAAAAAAAGGGGGGGAGGAATTCAAATAAAACAATTATAGTTAATTTGTTCATTGAGGCCCTTAGGTGCCACCGTATCCAAATAAAAAATCCACTTTGCCTCACGTTGCAACAGCAACTGGTCACAGTTGCCCCCTCTCTGTGGCTTAAAGACCCTATCAATGGCAGTAAAGCTGAGATGCGCAATCTGACCTTGATGTGCACCATGAATATGTCTAGCAATCGGCTGATGAAACTTGGACCATGTTTTGCATATGATAAAAAATCCTAATGACTAAATGAGACTTAACTTAATGAATATGTAAGAACGATGTGTTTATACTCAGGACTGTAACAATAACAAGCAGCCACTTTCTATAATGAACTCCACACCAATATAAATGTGGATTATTTACTGTAAGAGCAATGAGACTTTGGGATTTTCAGAGAAATTGGCTAATTCATTGAAAGAATTTAAAAGATTCCTTGATGCATTTCACGAAAGTAATATTATCACAATTTATTGCTAGAAAAGTAAAAATGAATCCTTAATTTATACTTTAGAATTGGACTGGTATTTTTTTTTTTTTACCTAATATGAGGCAATTAGTATGTATTTTATAAGGGTTGTTTTTATTTCTTCTGAACCAAAGCTGCAGAATAAAAAGTTGAACTTGATGGTCTTATATTACGACCTGGAAAGTATTATAACTCTAATCAATTGAAAGAAAATGTCCTTCAAGTTGTAAGGACAACGAGAGGAAAACCAAGAACATTTAATAAGATTTGACAGCGGGGTATCAATCAGTCGTCAAGTGTCACACATATAACTGGGACTTCCAACATGACAACATGCTCTTCCAGCAATGCTGTGTACTCATTAAGTGCTAACAAGGATGTGATATTGGAGAAATGTGACAATAAATACAACATGACTTCTCTCAGAGCACCCTGTCAAGAAAACTGAGCATTGTGATTTTCAGAGGGACATTATACAAATCCAAGAATGGAAAACTTCAGGAGAATATACTAAAAGTTAAAGAGAATTTTTCTGCAATAATAAATCCATTCTATGTGAAAGATTTTGGAGAAATAATAAACTTTTCAAATGCAATTCATTATTAAAAAAAATACATCATTTTTCTAATGTAAGCTTTCACACGGCCTGATTGCTTGTCTTCATATTGTTAATGATATCATTATTCTCTTGCCCTGGTTGAGCATGCGCACATTTTTTTTGGTAAATGGGTAATGTGAACTGACACCGGGATGCAGACATGATAACCAATTTTGAGTAGCGCACATAAGACTGCACAGAAGGTAAATCTGCAAGTCAATGTGAGGAATACAGTCTGTCTGAGAATTCTTCCTTGACTGTGAGTGACTGATGACTTGTATCGCGCACCCAGATGGCTTTATAGAACAGCGCTGTCTGACTAGGAGATGCACAGTACAAGCCATCAATCACGGAAGAAGCTCTAATGGCGATAGTACAGACAGACAGCTGCATATAGCAGCATTGTGTGACTCCCTCATAAAGAGCAGGCTGTTATGCACTCTATACTCTTTTCAAAATGATTTATGTGCATTTCCCAGTCTCCACACACATAACCCATTTCCTATGGGAAAGGTTTGCGCATGCTCGACCTGAACAGTAAAACACTGTTACTGCATAAACTATCATTAGCAGCAATATGTAGTCAAGGGATCATGCAACACAAGTAAGCCTGCAAGAGAAAAATTCTTCATTTTTGCATTTGTGCCCAGAATGGCTTTTTTATCATCATAAAAGCCCTCTAAGTTTAATTGTTGTTTTTTATTACTTTGAGGTATATGCATGGCTGTTATATTACCATTTAATAACCTTTCAGAGCAATTTTATCAGCCCACATATTTTTAAACGTAAAGGGGTTGTCCGGTCCAAATCAATAAGTCTGCGGTCACTTTGTGCAACTGCAAACTTATGAAACCCCCAGTGCACATACTGTGTGCTGGGGGGATTTGCCGATTTCTGTGACCGGAGGGTTTGTATGAGTTATACCTACTCCTATCTAGTGAGCGAGGCCTCATTTCTATACTTTTTTGGAGCGAGTGCGAGCCCACCAGTCGGTCACTGGATGGCCGCATCACTCGATGGGGTGCAGCCTCACTCAATTCAAGTGTTTAGAATGAGGCCATGCCAACTAGGTGGACTCTGGCTGGGAGTATGGATAACTCATGCATACCCTACAGTCCCGGCTCAGAAACTGGCAACTCCCCTCACAGAACAGTGCGTGCGCTGAGTGGATTCATAAGTCTGCAGTCACACAGATGCATGTGCACTGGACAAACCCTTTAAATATATACAGTCAGATATGGTGGAGGTAGGTTCAAAGATGTTTTGGGGCTGTTTTGCTGTTTCTGGTACTGGGTGCCTTGACTGTGTGCAAGGCATCAAAAAATCTGAAGATTACCAAAGGATTCTGGGTCATAAAGTAGTGCCTAGTGTCAGAAAGCTGGGTTTGAGTCCTAAGTCATAGGTCTTCCAGCAGGACAATGACTCCAAGCATACTTCGAGAACCACCCAGAAATGGATGGAACAAAGCACTGGAGAGTTCTGAAGTGGCCAGCAATGACTCTGGATCTAAATCCCATTGAACAACTGTGGAGAGATCTTAATATTGCTGTTGGGAGAAGGCATCCTTCAAATATGAGAACATGGTCCAAAATTACATTGAAGAGGTGTAAGAAGCTTTTTGATGGTTAGAGGAAGCGATTGATTGTGATTATTTATTCCAAAAGGTCTGCTATCAAATATTAAGTTGCATGTGCCAACAATTTTGTCCGGCTCATTGTTAGAGTTTTGAGTGAAATTATGGCCAATTTACCTTTTTTCTCTATTTATGGGTTGCTCCAATACACACAAAGGAAAGAATGTGTATAACAAAATGTGTAATTGCAATAATTTCCTGGGAAAAATACTTCCTTTTCTGGAAGAATCTTAATTAAAAATATTTGTTTTCACATGCTTTGTGAAGGCTCTGTACTGCTGCGTGGCTGTTGACTTCATCAAGGAGCCATACTTCATAGTCATAGTAATGTCAAGTGGTAGGAACCCACGAATAATGCCTGAATCTGAACATATTGCATCAATCTGCAGATTGATAGTGTTAGAAAGATGAATGGCTAATGTACTGATGCAGCCCCAGGGAGATAATTAACTTTATTTCTCCTGGGAACCCCCGGCTTTCAGTCATGTGCTGGCATGGCTACAGTCACCACTCACAGCACAGTGAGCAGCATCTGTAAGAATGCCACCATCACTTTGACTGACAGCAGGATTCACAATGCACCAGTGCAGAGCTAGCTGTCAGTCAAAGCTCTGAGGCTTGATGGGCACTAACTGAAGCAACTCTAGACACGCCTGTGTGACTGAAAGCCAGCAGCTCCTGGGACAAGTAAAGGGTGACAGGTTCCCTTTAAAATGTATGGAATTAGAAGTTAAATAGGAATAAAATGTATATCCAACTTGATTGCTTAGACAGATGCCTCTGGCAAATAGCATCTGTCAGCCTTTCCTCAGCCATCTGTCACGCAAAGGCTTCCATTTTAAATATATACATTTGCTGGATGGCATGATATTGCAGTAAATTGGTATCATGACATATTATATAGCTGAGCACAATTCAAGAAAAGTTAAGGATGAACACATCTTTATTTGACTGTTTTACAAATAATTTTTATGGCTAGTGTTGATTTTTATGGATTTTATTTAGCCATAAACAATTAGGACTAGCTCACATTAGTATATACATTGAAGGAATGTTATCCGATGTTTTATCAGGTAGCTCTTGGCCCATTGTTATACCATGGAGCGGTTCAGATCTGCATTATTTTTCTCATGTCAATTCATGTCTCCAATTCAGCATGAAAAAAAAATCGCAACATAGTGCAAGTGGATCAGGTAATCGGATGACATGCACCCATATAAGTCTAAGTGTGCATGCAAAACATCTGAGTGCAGTCCGACATCTGTGGACTCAGACAATGGAGAAGATGGAGAAATTAGTTTCTTCTCCACACCTGTGCTCCGATTTTCTCATCAAAAGAATTGTATCACGCTAAACTGATACTCTGATCAAATAAGGAGCAGAGTTTGAAAAGAGTGCCATTAACTTAATCAATCCAACCCTCACCCAGAGACATTACACGGCCTTATAGGCATACTGTATTAAGGGATAGATAAACTGACCAGAGGCATGTAAAAAAGCCCATGTAAAGGTATATAAATACACATAACACAAAATCTGGATATGGGACATATACCACATCCATACTTATAAAAAAGCACACACATCAATATTTGTACAGAATTGGATTAGACCCATTAAATTGCTTTAAAAATTATTTTTAAAATATATTATTGTTTAAGGTAAAAAAATAGATAAGAAGCCATGGTGACTCCATGGCACTCGTTGTAGTTCTCGGGGTCAATCACTGTATGGATCCAGTGACTCATGTAAATGTAAAGGTATCTCCTGATGTGTCTGCAATGAATAAACTGCATGTGAAACACACTGAGGCAGAAAACTATTAGGGTATGTGCAAACAATGAGTAAATGCTGCGGGTTGAGCACTGCGTACTTCTGTAGCATCCAACCCGCAGCGTCCAGATGTTACAGCATAGTGGATGGGATTTCAAGAGGTGCCCGCGACTCAACTCGGAGATGGACATGCGGTACACCTCTCCAGGCTGCATCCAGTCAGTCTCCACAAGATAAATTTCATCCATACAATATATTGGACACAAAATCCTAAAAAGGTAGGCTATAAAGGTTATAGGGCACTTCAAAAATACAACAAAACCCTACAAAGCAAATTAAGTACAAGGCCCAAAAAATAAAAGTAGTGCATATTTATTGATATAAATAAAAACATACATAAGCACAAGAAACACATAAAAAGTGGAGATATCCAATAGAGAAAACTGCTGGTAAAAATATCCAGGTGAAGGAGTAATGACTAGAGCTGCTGATGAAGTGCTACTGCATAGAATGATATAAATATTAGGTCAAAATGTGTGCACAAAAAACCTGCCTAGAAAAAAAATATTTTAGCATCTTTACTTAATGCCAGGGCTTCCAATGCACATCACGAAGCCAGAGGTCTGAACATTGGACGCGCCAACACCGAGTTAAAATGCAGAAGAGCCAAATATGGTGTAGGAGGGAGCTGCACAGAGGACCAGATAGAGTACTACAATGGCGGGACACGTGAGCAGAGAGGTATTTTTTTTCCTACATTAATTATGCTCTCTCAGTGCTATATTGATTGCAAAAGAAATTGCAGCAAAGTGAGGCTATATTCTGGATATAGGGTACTTGTGAGACAGGGTACAAGGGCTCTGTCTGTTGCTGAAGATTTTCAGTTGCAGGAGTAAAAAGGACAATTTTTGTTTTGCAAAAAGATGTTTGCTGTTGCAAAAATTTTGACTTCTGGTATGCCCAGACAGCCTTTCTAATAGAAATGGTGCAAATTGATATGTCTGTCCATTCCCATTGACCATGACAGTTATCTGTGACCTCTGAATGGGAGAGGGATTACTGCCTCTTACCTGGTGCCATAGATGGATCTTCTTTTGATTAGCCAATATTGCGCAACATCATCATTGTGGCATGATGCACATGTGACGTCTGGTAAGGCTGGCTAATTAAAATAACAGCTACAGACTACATCAGGTAAGGCCTGTTTCACACGTCCAGATATTTCCGTTACTGGAAAACACGGTACCGGAGACAGGAGTGGGGCTGCTATTCTCAGGCTGCTAAGGGGCCATGAATATGTTCTCTATGTGCATGTGTGCTGCACCTGTTGCGGCCCATGTGTCCGTGTCAAAACGGACATGTCTGCGTGCTTTCCACACGACACATGGTCAGTGAAAACATGCTGATATCTGCATAGACCCATTCATTTGAATGGATCTACGTGTGTCAGTGTCTCCGGTTCGTGAGAAAACTGTCACTACACGTACCGGAGCCACTGACATGCTAAACAGGCCTTAGAGGCAGTACTCCCTTTCCCACTCAGCAGCCAAAGACCACTATGGTGGCTAATATAGTGAGACATATGAATAAATTTGCACTCTATTTTCTACACTTATTGGGAGTCATAATTCTGCAGCTGGGGAGACACAGGAAAGTAAAACATTAAAGAGGATCTTTCATGATAACTTTGAAATTTAAACTATATATATCAGTAAATCTCTACAGCATTGCAGAGATATAGGCTTGTGAAGTTCATATGCAAATTTGCCCATTAACCAAGTAGCCCCCTGGGAGTGTTTACTTTATCCCCTGTAAGATACTACCCAATCATAAGAAGGTGGCATCACACAGGAAAAAGAAAGGAATGAGAAGGGCAGAACTTACTGATCTTGTTTTGTCATGCTGACAACTCCTCACTCTCGTTTCTTGTTCTTACAGTATCGTGGGAGGAAAAAAACTGTAGCGCACGAGAAAAGAATGTCATCCTTGGAGCAGTGTTAAGGCCCCATCACACTAAGCGAGATCGCTAGCGATATCGCTAAAGCATCACCGATTTTGTGACGCAGCAGCGATATTTCTAGCGATATCGCTATGTGTTACATTTAACTCCGACGGGCTCCCCCGCTGGTTATCGCTGATCGCGCGAGAACATCCTGGGCCATTTCTCGTCGGCTGCTTCCTGCTGGCGCCGACGAGCGACGCGTGGACGTGGGCGGGAGGACGTCTTCATCGCCGCGTCTGACAGGTAAGTAATGACCGCTGCTGTGTCACTACATCGCTAGTGAGATCTGCCTGTGTATCAGCTCACTAGCGACCACTTAGCGATGCACCAGCGATCCTGACCAGGTCATATCGTTGTCGGGATCGCTTTTGCATTGCTAAGTGTGACGGGGCCTTTATCCAGAGCATTCTGTTTGACAAATGCTTCACCCATAAAGATATTCACTGCTGGGATGCTGCCACTATCCTCCCATGTATCTCTGTAACTCTGTTAATGCACTATTGGTTGAAGGGGAAATTTGCAAACCTCAAAAGCCCATACTGTGGAGAAAAAAATAATCAGTTCCTCTGTCCCTTTTTACTGATATACACAGTTAACATTAACCTAACAAGTCAAGAAACACTATTGACCTGCAACTTTATAGGGTTGCCAGTTGAACAAGTGTTTAAACCCTTGTTTAACTGGATTACTGGTTTTATTCCCCTGTTACTACTCAGTTGAAGTCAGTGTCAAGGAGCCAGTGCAAGGTAGAGATTACTGTCACCACTCACTACACAGTGAGCTTATCTGTAATCACCCTCCTCCACTTTGATTGCCAGCCTGCTCTGCAGGGGAGGGGGGGGTGCAGTATATGTGTATAGAGAAGGCTGGCAAGGTGTAATCTGTGCAGTGAGCGGTGACAATGAGGACTCTCGTATTTTCAGTTAGAGTGCTCTCTGGTGAAAAAATGGACAGCACTTGAACCAATGAATTTAATGAGGTGGGGCAAAGGATGGATTTTTTCCACTGGCCAAATCTGCATGTGAAAAAAAACTTGGACAATGCATTAATTTCTACTGTAAATCGAATGGCACTCACCCATCCAAGTCTATGGGTGAGCGAAAAAATTGTATGCCATATGGAGGCTGGAAAGTTGAGCGTTGAGCTATTATTTTTTTCATTTTTTTTTTTACTTTTGCCAGATATCTAAAGCTCAGCAATGAGTGAATTACAAAAATAAAAAATGTATTCTGGATAATATTAATTTTTGTAAAATTCAAATAGAATCACTGAAATGAATTTGCTCATCTCTTATCAGCTATTAATTCAGTTATCTTCTGACTTCCTCGAATTTTCTTTCTAGCACCTGTTATTAAAAGAAGTGTAAGGTAATCTAACCTTAGATATTGGAACAGCATTGTGTAATCCACAGGATTCACGTAGAGATAACTTAATGCTGGCAGATAACAAAGGTAATTAACTAACATCATTATTGTGATGCTCTGAGTAAGAACATCATGAAAACCGATGCTGGTGAGAGCTGGATAACACACATCGTATTTCTATAGACTGTTTTTTGCATTATTATTTTCTCATTTAGAAATGTGTTTGTTAGGCTTCACTGTTGTGGCATAAAGTTCCCTGGTTAAACAGCGATTTCTCGTTTTTACAACACCATTTTTTTAGGGACCACATCACATTTGAAGTCACTTTGAGGGGTCTATATCAGGGGTCCCCAACCACCGGTCCGCGGCCCAGCACCGGGCCATTGCAGTGCTCTTGCCGGTCCACGGACACAAGGGGAGCCGGCGGCGGTGCAGCAGCTGATACTCACCCTGCATCCCTGTCGGCGCGGCGGCTTCATCCAGCGCTGAGCGGTCAAGTGTGCCTCTCATTTAAGGTCATGAATACGGATGCCACTCCTCTCCCATAGGCGTGGCATCCATATTCATGGACCTTAATGAGCAGTAGCACGTGACCGCTCCACACAGGAAGAAGCTGAAGTGCCGCGAGATGCAGGGAGGGAAGTTCAGCGATGGGAAGGAAGTTCAGCGACATGAGGGTAAGTATGATGGGGGAGGATGGGGAGGATGGGGGAGCCCAGCCATACATACACGGGTGGCAGTGAAGCCATATATACAAGGGAGGGAGAGTGGAAGCAGAGCCATAAATACAAGGGAGGGAGAGTGGGAGCAGAGCCATAAATACAAGGGAGGGAGAGTGGGAGCGGAGCCATAAATAAAAGGGAGGGAGAGCGGAAGTAGAGCCATATATATAAGGGAGGGCGGGTGGGAGCGGAGCCATGTATACAGGATGGGACAGGGGAGCCATGCATACAGGATGGGACAGGGGAGCCATGTATACAGGATGGGAGGGTGGGAACAGAGCCATGTATACCGGATGGGAGGGTGGGAGCACAGCCATGTATACAGGATGGGAGGGTGGGAGCGGAGCCATGTATACAGAATAGGACAGGGGAGCCATGTATACAGGATGGGAGAGTGGGAGGAGAGCCATGCATACAGGATGGGAGAGTGGAAGCAGAGCCATGTATACAGGATGGGAGGGTGGGAGCGGAGCCATGTATACAAGGATGGGAGGATGGGAGCAGAGCCATGTATATAAGGAAGGGACAGGGGAGCCATGCATACAACAGGGGGAGCCACACAGAGCTGGACAGGACGAGGGGACCCACACATACATTTTCTGATGATTAGAAAATAATCAGCATGTACAGTACTCCAGTACAATTTTTCTTAAGTGCTCAATGCTCCATTTCCTTGTAGGTTCCAATCATCATTAGCAGTGACAGTCATCAGTAGAAGTAGCCCAGTGCTCCCACTGAAACAGAGACACAAGCCAGGTGCTCCCACTCATTCAAAACCAATGGTGAGTTGAGTCACATTATAAATGTTATAATTAAATGATTAGCATGCACTGCTAAACTACAACCGCATCCATAGCCCCGCCCCCCATACAACCAAAGCCCTGCCCCGTCACACCTCCATCTGCCCTGCCGGGCCATAGAAGAATGGTCTTGCTTGAAGCCGGTCCCTGGTGCAAAAAAGGTTGGGGACCACTGGTCTATATGATAGAAAATACCCAAAAGTGACACCATTCTACAAACTGCACCCCTGAAGGTGCTAAAAACCACATTCAAGAAGTTTATTAACTCTTCAGGTGCTTCACTGGAATTTCTGGAATGTTTAAAAAAATTAACATTTAACTTTTCTTCACAAAAAATTTACTTCAGATCCAATTTTTTATTTTACCCAGGGTGGCAGGAGAAATTGGACCACAAAAGTTGTTGTACAATTTGTCCTGAGTATGCTGATACCCCACATATGCAGGTAAACTACTGTTGGACGCATGGCAGAGCCGTTTTATTTTATCAACGCAAAATTGGCGGGAATTAAGATTGGACGCCATGTCGCGTTTGGAGAGGCCCTGATGTGCCTAAGCAGTGGAAACCCCCCACAAGTCATACCATTTTGAAACTAGACCCCCTACGGAACTTATCTAGATGTGTGGTGAGCACTTTGAATCCCCAAGTGCTTCACAGAAGTTTATAACATAGTGCCGTAAAAATAAAATATATTTTTTTCACAAAAATTATCTTTTCGCCCCAAATGTTTTATTTTTCCAAGAGTAACAGGAGAAATTGGACCCCAAAAGTTGTTCTTCAATTTGTCCTGAGTACACTGATACCCCATATGTGGGGATAAACCACTGTTTGGGCACATAGCAGAGCTCAGAAGGGAAGGAGCATCGTTTTACTTTTTCAACACAAAATTGGCTGGAATTAAGATCGAACACCATGTCGCATTTAGAGAGCCCCTGATGTGCCTAAGCAGTGGAAATCCCCCACAAGTGACCCTATTTTGGAAACTAGACTCCCCATGGAATTTATCTAGATGTGTGGTGAGCACTTTGAACACCCAGGTATTTCACTAAAGTTTATAATGCCCGGCTGTGAAAATAAAAAATCATATTTTTTCCTACAAAAATGATATTTAGTCCCCAATTTTTAATTTTCCCAAGGGGAACATGAGAAATTTGACCCCAAAAGTTGTCCAATTTTTATTGAATATGCTGATACATTGGGGCTCGGAAGGGAAGTAGTGACGTTTTGGAATGAGACTTTGATGAAATGATCTGCGGGTATAATGTCACGTATGGAGAGCCCTTGATGTGCCCTAAACAGTGGAAACCCCACAAGTGACCCCCCATTTTGGAAACTAGACCCCCCAAGGAACTTATCTAGATGTGTGGTGAGCACTTTGAACCCCCAAGTGTTTCACTAAAGTTTATAACATCCAACTGTGAAAATAAAAAATCATATTTTTTCCCACAAAAATGATCTTTTAGTCCCCAATTTTTAGTTTTCCCAAGGGTAACAGGAGAAATTGGACCCCAAAAGTTGTTGTCCAATATATCCTGAGTACGCTGATATCCCATATGTGGTAGACAACTACTGTTTGTTTCTAATAGATGCGCCTTTTCTGGGCAGCAGCGGGCTGCTATTTTTAGGCTGGGGGGGCCTATATCAATGTCCCCTTACCAGCCAGAGAATACTAGCCCCCAGATGTGAGCTTTAGCAAGGCTGGTTGTCAAAAATAGGGGGGACTCCATGCCATTTTTTTAAATTATTTAAATAGTTTAAAAAAACAGCATGGGGACCCCTCTATTCCTGATAACCAACCGACCTTGCTGAAGCTAGCAGCTGAGGATTGCAGTGCCCAGCTATGAGTTTTGCCTGCCTAGTTATAGAAAATTCAGGGGAACCGATGCCATTTTTGTCATTTATTTATTTATAGCGCAGGCAGCAGCTGATGAATACCCCCATCAACCACTCCTGCTGTCACTGTAATTAGCAGCAACAGGGGTAGGCTGATGGGAGTAATAGTCCCATCAGCCACCGCCTGCTGTCTCTTTTATCACTTAAATGTAACTCATCATTCTTCCCCGCTCGCGCCGATCGCCGGCAAAGCAGGGGAGAATGATGAGAGCCGTGTTCAGCACCCAGCGCCGGGGAACAGCGCTTACTGCAACACTTCTTCCATGGCGCCCGTCCACATGGTACTGATGCGGCACACGGTTGCCACACGTATTACACACATGCACTCTGATGTCTCCGGTACCGGAAATATCATGATGTGTGAAAGAGGCCTTATAGCGGGTGTTTTATGTTTGGCAGCTCTCACACGCTAAAAGACGCTTTTTATTGCAAAAAATAGTTTTTGCATCACATTTTGAGAGCTATAATTTTTCCATATTATGGCCCACAGAGTCATGTGAGGTCTTGTTTTTTGCGGGACGAGATTAAGTTTTTATTGGTACAATTTTTGGGCACATGATATTTTTTGATCGCTTTCTATTCCACTTTTTGGGACACAGAATGAGCAAAAAACAGCCATTCATGAATTTCTTTCAGGGTGGCGTTTATACCGTTCCTTGTGTGGTAAAATTGATAAGGCAATTTTATTCTTTGGGTCAATGTGATTACAGAGATACCTCATTTATATTTTTTTATGTTTTGGCGCTTTTATATAATAAAAACTATTTTATAGAAAAAATAATTGTTTTTGCATCACTTTATTCTGACAGCTATAACTTTGTTTTTTTTGCTCGGATGATGCAGTATGGTGGCTCGTTTGACGTTTTCAGTGGTACCATGTTTATTTATATCTGTCTATTTGATCACATGTTCCAATTTTTGTTCGGTGGTATGATGATAAAGCATTGTTTTTTGCCTTGTTTTTTATGGTGTTCGTTAAAGGGGTTATCTATTGGGACAGTTGTATAGATCGGATCATTGCGGATGCGGCGATACCAAATATGTGTTCTTTTATTGTTTAGATTTTTTTTCATTCAAATATTTATTTATTGATAGAATATATATTGATTTTTTCAAATATTATTTTTTATCTTTTTTTAATATTTTTACAATTATTTACATTTTTTTTTTACTTTTTCCTAAATTTTTTACTTAGTCCCACTATGGGACAATCATTTTTTGCAGGTGGTCACTTCTGAAGCAGCATCTGCAAACAATAGAAGCTGTCAGCACTGCACTGACACAGGGAGACTTGCTGATCAGCTGATCATGCACTGCGCATCATCAGCAAGTTTCCTAGCTCTGGTGAGCCGGATGTCATCATTGCAATGATCGTGACACCGTGTCACGCCACAAGGTCTACGATCCAAAGGCAGAAGGGCTTTCAGTCCTGTGCCGCCTTCTGGACTGCTATGATCTTGTTTGATTGCAGTACTTCGGGGGTTTAAGTGCCAGGAGTGGTCTGTGGTGTTAGCTGTGAGAATCAGCTGACACCTGGGCCACGATTGGCCGTGCACCCCCTGTCTGTGCAGCCGATCGCAATGATGTAATATTCCTTCCATGGTCAAATTGGCCCAGGGCACATGGATGGAATATAATGTCTTATGTCAGAAAGTGCTTAATCTTTCCGTGCTTGTAGTCAGTGATAAAAGTGTGTGATCTCATACAGTATAGTAAAAATGTGATCGCCTTCAGATCATGAAAGTTGCCATTATTTTTGTCAGTTTTTTAACTTCCGAAAAGCAAATAGATTAGAGGACAATCAAATTCACTTTTACAATAAATTCTGATTTGCCAGAAGTTATGATTGACTTGTCCAGGTGCTACAGTTCCTTGCTTGGTCCTATGTTGGCTTACATTCTGAAGGAGTAGGACTGAAGACAGAAGAGAAGGATGGAACCAGCGGAAGGTAGCAAGGCAACAGATGACTGAGTAGAGAGCTGCACTGCCAGGACAAGTGGGGATTAATAATGTATAATATTGTTATATTTTTTAACCCCTTGATTTAATTCAGTTTCCTGGCTTGATTAGCGAAAATCTGGCAAATTGAATTTTGGCAGACTTTCTCATCTCTGAAATGGCTGAAATAAATAAAATTAAGTAGAGAATTTGTTATATATAATACATTGCTGAAACATGGTCTCTGCCCCTACATTATTCAAATTACACTAAGTAGCTAACACCTGGTAACAGATTTCCTTTAAGGCCATATTCACATATTCAGTATTTGGTCAGTATTTTACCTCAGTATCTGTAAGCCAAAACCAGGAGTGGGTGAGAAATCCAGAAGTGGTGATGTGTTTCTATTATAAGTTTCCGTGGCGCGGATTGTTCCAAGTGTGATTTTGGCTTATAAATACTGATGTAAAACACTGAATGTGGCCTCAAGCTATAGCTAGGTATTTCTTAGGAAACCATCACATGCACATGTTTCCGATTACCCATTCCTGTGGTGATCTTCAAATGTCCGTTTTTTCCAGCAGCACCAATAGCAAGGGCCAATACAAATCTATGGGTCTGTGAAAAACACATACAGTACATGGATGGCATACGTGTGCCATCCGTGTGCCCTCAACATCATTACAATCAATGACCCAAGAGCTGACGCTTGAATCCCATTTTCGAGGGCTTTAGACATAAGCCCTAGGGGAGTCAGAAAAAGAACTCTAAAACGCTATATGAACATAGCCTTAGCCATTAATTTATGCATCCACTTTTTTCAACATCTATTTTTTTTCTAATTTTTTAGCCCACATAAAGATATGAGGGATTTTTTTTAATTGTACTTTTGAATGTCACCATTAAATGTATCATATACGGTAATGTGTTGGAAAACAGAGAAAAATAAATTCACGTGATGTGAAATCGTGAAAAATATGTAATTCTATTTTTGTTTTTTTTTTAGTTTGTTTTCATGGCATTCATTGCTCGCAAAAATATCCTGAAAATATGACTTTCAAAGTCAGTACGATTATGGTAATACCAAATTTGCATAGGTTTTTCTTTAAGTGATAAAACAAAATCAGAATCTCAAAGAAAAGTTTTGCTTCTGTCGCCACTTTTCAAGCCTCGTAACAGTTTAATTTTAAGTCAATGTAGCTGTGTGAGTGCTTGTTTTCTGTAGTGCAACCTATTTTACTGATACCATTTTGGGGTATATATGATGTTTTCATCGCTTCTTATTGTAATTTTTTATTAGTTGCTAGTCTAAAAAAACTGCACTTCTGGTGTTTAGATTCTATCCCTCCTTATAGATTTACAAAATCATCTTTATTTTAAATAGGGAAAAGAGGGTGATTGCAATTTTTATGGGTTTTTTTGTTTTTTCAACCATTTTTTCAACCATTTTTTAAACTTCCTAATGTATTTTGCAGTCCCCATAGGGCACTTAAACCTATGATTATCCGATTGCTTATACTATGCATATATAATACTGCAATACCACAGCACTGCTGTCGCCCAAATCACGGTCTTCTATGAAGACAGGAGCATCGTCATGACAGGTCCGGGTGTCTTCAATATGCTCTCGGCTGTCATGGCAACCCATCAACGCCCTGCGATTACATCCAGAGGAGTGTTGAAGGGCCGTTAGAACAGCGTGGCTCCTGGGCTGCACACTAAATATGCCACTGTCTAAAAATAACAGAAGCTTTCAATAGGTTAACAGCAGCGGGTAGAGCTCCTCTTATCCTCCAATTAATGACAAATGATGGCTGAGTAACACAGTCATCAGCTGACAGAAAAGCAGCAGGCTCAGGAGCTGTGTCATGTATGATGGTCATTGTTTAGAAGTTATTATTGTCTTAAATATTAAGACAGTTTAGATCGAGGCTGCATTTACCAAATTTAAACTAGTTTTTTGCACTGTAGTAGAAATTTAGAGCATGTTTAGGCACTTTTGTCTAACTTTATGCCATCACTTAATTGGCTCACTCCAGGCCAATTTTTCTTCACCAAACTTTTGTTGTGGTATCATAGTGTTCATTGTAAATTACTGGCACTGCTAAGCTCTGTTGATCAACTTCTAATGAATGAAAAAAGTTTTAATCTCCAGTACCCAGCAGAAGCGAAGATACAATGTACATTGTTGTATATTGTTTTCTTCTTCACACTGTTTACATCCAAAAGATGATAATGGAGAAGTAGTAATGTTGTCAAGTTCCCTTGTGAAGGCCTCTCCATGGCATTGCTTATGTGGTCTTCAAACCGTTATCTACTATAGCTACCATTGTGTTTAAGGTAAAAGAGGGACTCATCTCTAAAGAAAATGAACCTCCATTCCAGCCTCCATTGCCATCTTGCGCTGCAGAACAATAGTCTTTAACCCATTAGTGACTGAGCCAATTTTGACCTTAATGACAAAGTCAATGTTTACAATTCTGATCACTGTCACTTTATGAGGTTACAGCTCTGGAATGCTTCAATGGATTCCACTGAGATTGTTTTTTGTGACATATGGTACTTCATGATAGTAGTAATATTACTTTGAAGAGACTTGCGTTTATTTATGAAAAAAACAGAAATTTTGCAAAAATTTTGCAATTTTTAAAAACTTTTAATTTTTGTGCCCTGAAATCAGAAAATTATGTTACACAAACTAGTTAATAGATAACATTTCCCACTTGTCAACTTTACATCAGCACAATTTTGGAAACTTAATTTTTTTTGTTAGGACATTATAAGGGTTAAAAGTTGACTAGCAAAAACAAAATTTACAAAACCATTTTTTATAGTGTTAATTTATGTTTATGTTGGTGATTATGGCTTACAGCCAATAAAAACCCAAAAAGTCATTATATCAGTACATTAGAATACTTTATAAAACTAGCTTGAAAAATGATTTTAAAATCCGAAATCTTGGCCTACTGGAATGTATGTTCTGTAAATGCACTCAATACTTGGTCGGGACTCCTTTTGCATCAATTACTGCATCATTGCAGCATGGCATAGAGGCTATCAGCCTGTGGCATTGCTGAGGTGTTATGGAATCTTAAGTCAGTGTCTGCTGAGACAAGTGTGTGTGTAACAAATTACTACACTAAGGTGTTACACACTTGTTATACTTCTCTAATTTTCCAACCATATATGAAACACCAATACTGTGATTTGTTTCTGAATGTTTTTTTTCACGCATACCCAGCATTTATTGTTCATTACATTTTGGGAAGAGGGGAAGTAATTGTGTTTAGAAAATACAAAGGAGAATTTTAAAAGTTCTAGATAGTCAGCTAAGACTGTGTATCTCATAAAGTGTACGTGTCACAAACTTGAGGAAGGAAAAAATGAACATTTTACTTTTTTCACAAAAAGTTTACTTTGGAACCAATTTTTTTTATTTTCATAAGGGTATCAAGAGAAAATAGACAACAAAATTTGTTGTGCAATTTCTCCTGAGTACACCAATACCCCGTATGTGGGGGAAAGCCACTGTTTGGATGCATGGCAGGGCTCAGAAGGGAGGGACCCATATAGTTAAGATGGCAGCAACACAGGTGCAAAAATACCAATGAAACAGCCACTCACATCCTAAAGCCCCCGTTACACACTGCGATATCGCTAGCAATATCGCTGTAATGTCACCGATTTTGTGACGTTACAGCGATATTACTAGCGATATCGCTGCATGTGATACTTACCTCCGACCGGCTCCCCCGCTGGTTATCGCTGATCGCGCGAGAAGCTCCTGGATCATTCCTCGTCGGTCACTTCCTGCGGCGCTTCCTGCTGTGGAGACGAGCGACGTGTGGAGCCGGGCGGGAGGACGCAGGATCGCCGCGTCTGACAGGTAAGTAACGATTCCCGTCCCCAGCGATGTCGCTGGTGAGATCTGCCTGTGTGGCAGCTCACTAGCGACCACCTAGCGATGTACCAGCGATCCTGACTGCGTCATATCGCTGGTCGGGATCGCTGGTGCATCGCTAGGTGTAACGGTACCCTATGAATCCATGGAGGGGGCGGCTGCTTGGTATATAAATGCACAATGAAAACTTATATGTGGCACTGTTCACACTGTGGCAATGCACAGCATCCAGGTTAACAGCCTATTAGTTAGATCAGGTGGGCTGCCCAGCGCTATCAAGATGCATACCATGTGAACAGACACCACAGTTTACAAGACCAAATAGGCCCAACTGCACCCCGAATAAAAAAGTGCAAAAAAACACATTAAAAAATGTGAGGCATTAGTTGATATTTTGGCCAAAATATGTAAGCTCGTAATCCTTGTCATGGATCCCCACGTTTACGTTGAGTTGGAAATAGGGTTAGGGGTGTGTGGGAGTTAGGGTTGTGGTTAGGGTTATTGTTAGGGTTGGGATTAGGGTTAGGGGTGTGTTGGGGTTAGGATTGTGATTAGGGGTTATGGTTAGGGTTGGCAATAGGGTTAGGGATGTGTTGGAGTTAGGGTTGGAGTTAGAATTGAGGGGTTTCCACTGTTTAGCCACATCAGAGGGTCTCCAAACGTGACATGGCGCCACCATTGATTCCAGGCAATTTTGCATTCAAAAAGTCAAATGGTGCTCCCTCCCTTCAGAGCTCTGCCATGCGCCCAAATAGTGGTTTCCCCAATATATGGAGTATCAGCGTACTCAGGGCAAATTGCACAACAACTTGGGGGGTCTAATTTCTCCTGTTACCCTTGGGGAAAAAAATTGGGGCCTAAAAAATAATTTTGTGGAAAAAAAAGATTTTTTATTTTCACGGCTCTGCGTTAAAAACTTCTGTGAAGCATTTGGGGGTTCAAAGTGCTTACCACACATCTAGATAAGCTCCTTGATGGGTTGTTTCCAAAATGGGGTCACTTGTGTAGGGTTTCTAATGTTTAGGCACATCAGGAGACATCTCTTTAAATGATGCCCACAGACCTTTCCATCAATGTCTGCATTCCAAAAAACACTACTTCCCTTTCGAGCCCCGACGTCTGCCCAAACAGTGGTTTCTCCCCCATATATAGGGTACCAGCTTGCTCAGGACAAATTGGAAAACAAGTCTTGGGGTCCAATTTCTCCTGCTACCCTTGTGAAAATAAAAAATTGCAGGCTAAAAAATCATTTTTCTGGAAAAAAATATGATTTTTTTATTTTCACAGCTCTCCATTATAAACTTTAGTGAAACACTTCTGAGCTCTGCCCTGCACCCAAACAGTGGTTTACCCCCACATATGGGGTATCAGCATATTCAGGAGAAATTGCACAACAAATTTTGTGGTTAATTTTCTCTTTTAACACTTTTGAAAATATAAAAATTTGGTTCTGAATAAATTTTTTGTAAAAAAAGTTAAATGTTATTTTTTTCCTTAAACATTGCTTCAGTTCCTGTGAAGCACTTAAAGGGTTAATTAAATTCTTGAATGTGGTTTTGAGTACCTTGAGGGGTCCAGTTTTTAGAATGGTGTCACTTTTGGGTATTTTCTGTCATGTACACCCCTCAAAATGACTTTAAATGTAATGTGGTCCCTAAAAAAATGGTTTTGTAAATTTTGTTGTAAAAATGAGAAATCGCTGGTCAACTTATAACCTTTATAACTTCCTAACAAAAAAAATTTTGCTTCCAAGATTGTGCTGATGTAAAGAAGACGTGTGGAAAATGTTATTTTTTAAGTAATTTGTGTGACATATCTCACAAGGGCATAAAAATTTAAAGTTTGAAAATTGCTAAATTTGAAACATTTTCGACATATTTCCGATTTTTTTCATAAATAAACACAAGTCATATCAAAGAAATTTTACCATTAGCATGAAGTACAATATGTCACGAGAAAATAATCTCAGAATCAGCGGGATCTGTTAAATCATTCTAGAGTTCTAGCCTCATAAAGTTACAGTGGTCAGAATTGCAAAAATTGGCCTGTCATTAAGCTGCAAAATGGCTCTGTCACTAAGGGGTTAATAACTCTTGAGTGTAAAGAAGAACATTGAGTCCTGGTAGTAATGACATGGCCCCACACAGAGCACTAATCTGAACATCATAGAGTCTGTCTGGGATTACAAGAAGAGACAGAAGGTTTTTGTGTAAGCCTCCATCCATATATTTGTATTTAGGTTTCCAAGATGTTTGAAATAATCTCACTGCCGAGTTCCTTAAAAAACTGGTGCTACTACTTTTTCCTTCAAAACAGCACTAATTATTCTAGGTATTTTTTTAGACAAATATGGAAGTTTTACTTTCCATTTAGTTAACTGATATAGTAAACTGTTGACATTTTTACTTTGCAGCAATATTTCCGCAATATTTCCAACCCTTACCAAATCTTTTGCAGAGTACTTTATATTTTTCATATATTTCCCTGTAAGAGACAGTGTTACTACTGTGTTGTGACTTTGGCCATCAACATGAGCCTTATAAAGTGCTGACATATTTGCTGAATATTGGTAGAATATTGGAAAAATCTCTGCAGCTCTGCTCTGCGCACATGTATTATTAGAATTATCCATCTGCTAAAGGAGACTTTATAAAAGAATTGCTGCTAACGTGATTTCTTAATATATTTCTTTAGGTTCAGCAAATTTTTGATAATGCTTTCATTGTTTCCTAGAACTCACCTATTATGAGCCACTAATGAATACTCCCATCCGCAGCTCCTGCTCTCACTGTGACTAGTGGTAGCAGGTGTTGGATGATGGGATCAGTAGTCTCATCAGCTGACACCAGTGACCGGAGGTAAACGTTATACAGATAATTTCCCCGCAGATCAGAAGCAGTGTTTGCCGCTCTGTTATGCACATAACAGCGCAGCAAACACTGGATGTTCAGTCACCAATTCAAGTGAATGGGGTCTGGGTTTGAGTCCAGGTACTGTTCTGGCACCTGAACTTTTTGTAACTGTTCAGCCAAACCTGCCGGACCTGAACATCCTGGTGTCCACCCATCTGTACTTCTGATCTGTCACATGGCTTTGGCCGGCACCACCACATCCACGTCCCCATTCCTTAACGTCACCCTTTCCTATATTGAATGCGTTATGAAAAAAAATCTCCTGGCCTTTTTTTTCACGAGTACCCTCACAGAGGTGTTGTGTACAAATTCCCTGTATCTATCAATGTGTGGGTAATTTTTCTTTTAGTTATCAGCTTTATAACACGGCAACAGCAGACTCAGGAAAATTACTGTTAAATAGTCACATTTGCATATCTCAGCAGGCTTTGCACCAGTTGCACAACTGCTTGATAAATCTATGCTATTTAAGAAACCAATAGCACAGTAGTTTTTTTATATCGCCTTTATTACACACTCCAACAGCAGAGTCAGGAAAATTACTGGTAAAATAGTGACGTTTGAGTATCTCTGCAGGCTTTTGCGCAAATCGCACAAATGCTAGATAAATATACACTATTTAACCAATAGCAGAGCTATTTTTTGTTATATCACCTTTATGCCACACGGAAACAGCAGACTCAGGAAAATTACTGGTAAATAGTCACATTTGCATATCTCAGCAGGCTTTGCACCAGTCGCACAACCGCTAGATAAAGATACGCTATTTATTTAACCAATAGCAGAGTAATTTTTTTGTTTTATCACCTTCATGACACAGGCCAAAAGCAGATTCAAGAAAATTAGTGGCACTGGTAAATAGTGACATTTGCGTATCTCATCAGGCTTTGCGCCAGTTGCACAACTGGTAGATAAATATACGCTATTTATTTAACTAATAGCAGATAATTTTTTTATATCCCCTTCATGTCAAAAGCCGAACCCGGAAAATTACTGGTAGTGATGTTTGCATATCTCTGCATGCTTTGCACCAGTTCCACAATGCTAGATAAATATACGCTGTTTATTAAACCAATAGAATTTTATATATATATATATATATATATATATATATCACCTTTATGACACATGCTAACAGCAGACTCAGGGAAATTACTGGTAAATAGTGACTTTTTAAAAAAGATGTTTGATATATGCTGGCACTGAGCAACTTTATTTAGCTGCAATAAAAGCAGTTTAGTATATGCTTGTACACAGGAATATTATGTAGCTCAAAAAATTGTTTAATATATTCTGGTACTGAGTAATATTGTTTGGTTCTAAAAAGAGCTATTTTGTATATTATGACACTGACAGAGAACTAATCTTCATGCTCTATGCTCTCACTATGCTGTTTCCGGATGAAATGTGCTCAAGATGGTGCAGGCATGGATTAAATATCCCCTATGATGCTGTAAGGCCAGCCAATCACAGTGATGCCACACCAAAGATGGCATCGGCATTACAGTGATTGGCAAGCAAGCCCAGCATGTTCATTGCCTGCCAATAAAGCGCCAAACATGTTGGTCAAATCCTTAAGGATATAAAGTTATTCTCGGGCTCACTGTGCGCTGCTTGACCGGAATGAAATCACCACAATATGAGAAATTTGACCATTTAAATGGTCAAATTTCTCATATTGTGGTGATTTCATTCCGGTCAAGCAGCGCACAGTAAGCCCGAGAATAACTTTATATCCTTAAGGATTTGCATTGGAGGTCACGCAGTGGACCTTCGGGCGTGCAGCAAGCTGACGGCGAGTTTATATGCTTATACCTCTCCTGGAAAGGGTGAGTAGACTTTTTTCACATCTATTCCATTTATCACCAGATAAGACCCTATTGCGCTCTTTTGTTTCCTAGTTTTATTAAAACATGTTGGTCACTCAAATATACAGAGGAGAATAGCTAGTTACTCACCAAGTAACGAATAGCATACTATTTGTGCGAGTAACAAATAATGCCAAATGTTTTCGCTCATCACTACTAATGACGACATATTCAAAATGTTGACCTAATGTTATCAAATTCTGTGCTGTACCTGTGGGTTCAAAATACTCATTATACCCACATATAAAATTCTTGAAGGGTATTATTTCTAAAATGGGGTCACTTGTGGGATTTCCATTGTTTAAGCACATAGGGGCACTCTGAATGTGACATAGCGTCCGCTAATTATTCTAGCAAATTTTAAATTCAAAAAGTCAAATGGAACTCCTTCTCTTCCAAGCCCTGCCGTGTGCGCAAACAGTAGATTTCCCCCACAAATAAGGTATCGGCGTATTCAGGAGAAATTGCACAACAAATTTTGGGTTCCATGTACTGTTACTCTTGAGAAAATAAAAAAGTTTGGGTCTAAAGTAAATTTTTTTGTGAAAAAAATAAATGTTTATTTTTTCCTTCCACATTGCTTCAGTTTTTGTGAAACACCTAAAGAGTTAATAAACATCTTGAATGTGGTTGCAGGGGTGCAGCTTTTAGAATGGTGTCACTTTTGGGTATTTTCTGTCATATAGACCCCTCAAAGTCACTTCCAATGTGATGCGGTCACTAAAAAAATGGTTTTGTAAATTTTGTTGGAAAAATGAGAAATTGCTGGCCAACTTTTAACCTTTCTAACAAAAAAATTGTTTAAAAAATTGCGCTGATGTAAAGTAGACATGTGGGAAATGTTATTTTTAAAATATTTTGTTTGATACATCGCTCTGATAGGGCATAAAAGAATGAAAATTGTGAAATAAACCACTATAACACTATCATGAAGAACAATATTTCATAAAAAAAAAACAAAATTTTGGTAAATTACATAAAACTAACAAAATGTTTTACACTTTACAATAATGACAGGACCAATAGAAATGACAATTACACTATTCTTCAATATCAGAAGAGAACACCCATGGTTAAGATTATCCAGATGTACATGCTATAAATATGCGTATTGATATGTATATTCTTATCAGACATCATATTAAAATCACTGACTGATTAAATGAATAACACAGATTATCTTCTGACAATGACACATTTCAAGAGAAGGGATAAATTGTGGTATCTAGGTAACCATTTTACTACTGCTGATTGAAACAGTTGTCTTGTGGCAGTAGATCTGTTTCAGTGTGCCAAAATTACTTTGGGCACTGTGGGTTAGGAGATGTATAATACATTGAATGTTGTAATGAGTGTATAACAGGACTGATAAATGTGCATTATGCCTTGCACTTTGCTGCTATCTACTGGTCAATGTTTGTGCTTAAAAGGTATGCAGTCTCCTCACAATAAACTACCATAGGAACAGCTGGGAGGAGCCTCCCAGCTCAGTGCTGACACACTTCCTGTGACCTGGCAGTTTTGTCCTGTTTAGTATAGTCAACGTAGAGGAAGGAAGCACCATTACTCCAATAAACTATTCTAGTCCACACTGAGGCGACATTATTCTCATTATAGTTGCCTCCATAAAGGAGTGAGGCTGTATACAGTCAGGAAAGATAAGGCTGAACAATTGCTCTCCTGCAGAATGGTTTTTCTATGCACTTCCAGATGGAAACAGTGCAACGTGACCTCCACACCACAATCTTTGTCCACCCTACCCCATGCAGTAAGAATGGTAGTGCCAAAACCATGATTAACTCCAAACAACTTGCGCTACGCCATAGGGAGCCAACCCATGGAGATCAATCCATCATCATATTACTTTGACTGTGCTTTCTTATAGCAACTCCTTCAATAGCAAGTGAAGAGAATTGTGCTCCAATCGCACTAACAGGCCCGAAACATGCTTGGTTCACAAGGAGATGAAACCTCCTTCCTATCCTATTGTGTGAGCTACAGCAAGTGGGCCTTTAAGAGAGACTATACCCTGTTGCCTCCTTCAGTAAAGTGTTGTTTGCAACTCCACACATGTTACAGATTATCAAAATTTTGCAACCTAAATTACTGTTGGTAATGTCTCCATAAAGCACAGAAGAAGCAACTACCACTAAAAAGAGAAACAATGTGCTAGAGACTCATTAATAGACAAGTAAATGGTTAAAAAGTCCAAATTATATTCAAATATATAATAAAACAATGAGTACAAGTAAACACCAGAATGCAGGTTAACCACCAATATTTAGGTGAAAAAGCTCACCCACTAAACACCAATGTTTCACCAATGCTTTGTCAGGGGTCAAACACCCTGATGAAGCATTGGTGAACCATGCTTTGGGGGTTTGATGGGTCAGATTTTTCACTTAAATATTATTGTTTATCATGTGATTTTTACCGCTAACATGTGGGAAATGCTTATCCTCACTGTCTGAGGGTGCATACTTATGTATTTTTAACTGTACTTCTTTTCTAAGGTGTATACCTGTATTAGGAGAACTTCCTTATTACTATTAAACTTATTAATATCTTTTAAAATGATAAACATATTTGTACATACATATACTCTAATTAAAAGTATTTGTAATATACAGTATACACTCACTGGCCACTTTATTAGGTACACCATGCTAGTAAGGGGTTGGACCCCCTTTTGCCTTCAGAACTGCCTCAATTCTTCGTGGCAGAGATTCAACAAGGTGCTGGAAGCATTCCTCAGAGATTTTGGACCATATTGACATGATGGCATCACACAGTTGGCGCAGATTTGTCGGCTGCACATCCCTGATGCGAATCTCCCGTTCCACCACATCCCAAAGATGCTCTATTGGATTGAGATCTGGTGACTGAGGAGGCCATTTGAGTACAGTAAACTCATTGTCATGTTCAAGAAACCAATCTGAGATGATTCGAGCTTTATGACATGGCGCATTATCCTGCTGAAAGTAGCCATCAGATGTTGGGTACATTGTGGTCATAAAGGGATGGACATGGTCAGCAACAATACTCAGGTAGGCTGTGGCGTTGCAACGATGCTCAATTGGTACCAAGGGGCCCAAAGAGTGCCCAGAAAAAATTCCCCACACCATGACACCACCACCACCAGCCTGAACCGTTGATACAAGGCAGGATGGATCCATGCTTTCATGTTGTTTACGCCAAATTCTGACCCTACCATCCGAATGTCGCAGCAGAAATCGAGACTCATCAGACCAGGCAACGTTTTTCCAATCTTCTACTGTCCAATTTCGATGAGCTTGTGCAAATTGTAGCCTCAGTTTCCTGTTCTTAGCTGAGAGGAGTGGTACCCAGTGTGGTCTTCTGCTGCTGTAGCCCATCTGCCTCAAAGTTCGACGCACTGTGCGTTCAGAGATGCTCTTCTGCCTACCTTGGTTGTAACGGGTGGCAATTTGAGTCACTGTTGCCTTTCTATCAGCTCGAACCAGTCTGCCCATTCTCCTCTGACCTCTGGCATCAACATGGCATTTCCGGCCACAGAACTGCCGCTCACTGGATTTTTTTTCTTTTTCGGACCATTCTCTGTAAACCCTAGAGATGGTTGTGCATGAAAATCCCAGTAGATCAGCAGTTTCTGAAATTCTCAGACCAGCCCTTCTGGCACCAACAATCATGCCACGTTCAAAGGCACTCAAATCACCTTTCTTCCCCATACTGATGCTCGGTTTGAACTGCAGGAGATTGTCTTGACCATGTCTACATGCCTAAATGCACTGAGTTGCCGCCATGTGATTGGCTGATTAGAAATTAAGTCTTAACACACAGTTGGACAGGTGTACCTAATAAAGTGGCCAGTGAGTGTATATTAAAGCACTTTGAGCATGCACGGTATATGCTTACAAATATTCAAACATTTAGTTTTTTTCTCCCACATTTTGTCCACCCACCAAATTTTAGCTTATTTACCTGTATTCTGTTGTGTACACAAGATCATTGATTTATTAAATGTTTAAATAAAATTTGGACTTTTAAACATTTACATGTCTATTAATGCATCTCATTCTCTATCACATTTTTTATCAAGTTCACACATGTCTGGTTGCTTGTAAATGCACGAACATTACCGGTGCTCCAACATCTTCATCCAGACATCACCTCTAAAGGAGATTCCTGTGGAGTCCTATGGCATCACCATAAGTGCCAGCTCTCACTACTGACATTTGCTGTGCACATGAGGAAAGTGTTTAGTGGTCCAACAGCCCACTTCAGCTACCATGACATTAAAATCTGCGGCCAATGGAACAACATGACCAAGCTGGCCCCTCTGCAAAACATGATGCCTCTCCTGTGGTTCACCACATACTAAGCATGAAACAAACAGTTCTTGAATTTGATGTGCTGGAAGCAAGAAAAATGGGCAAAATGTAAAGATGTGTGCCAAATTGTGATGACACTAGTTTAACGCAAGTCTAAAATGTCAAGTGTTGTGGGATCTCACCAGTGTGCCCAAAAGTGGTTCAATGAAGTAAAGCTTTGGGTGAGCCTTGGGTGCACAGCTACAGGATCATGAGAAATCAAAGTTTAACAAAGCATGAGGTGTAAAATTTAATCTAGTCTGGCCCAATCCTACAGCAGAACTAATGCTGCACAAAAAATGTAAAACTAGTTATGATAAAAAAGTTTCAGAAAATGCAGTGCATCTTGGACTTCTTTCGTAGTGCTGAGTAGCAACAGATAGGTCAGAATACCCAAGGTGATCTCTCTTCAGCAACATTAGGCAAATGAGAACTAGGCCATAGAGAAATGGAAAAAAATAAACTGATTTTATTAATCATGTTTTCTTTTACATCATGTGGATAAAGCATCTTTAGAATGTGCTGGAAAACCTGACCCGTGAATTCACACAACACATCTGCAGAGATCTTCAAAAACCCATGTCTCAATGGATCAGTGCTGATCAATTCAGTTGGCACTGTGGAATCCCAATGTACACTACCGTTCAAAAGTTTAGGGTCACTTTCAAATTTCCTTAATTTTGAAAGAAAAAGCACAGTTTTTCCAATGAATCTAACATTAAATTATTCAGAAATACACTCTATACATTGTTAATGTGGTAAATGGCTATTCTGCTTCAAATTTCTGGTCTGTAATGCAATATCTTCATAGGTGTATAGAGGCCCATTTCCAACAACCATCACTCCAGTTTTCTTATGGTACTTTGTGTTTGCTAACTGTGTAAGAAGGCTAATAGATGGCTAGAATACCCTTGAAAACCCTTGTGCAAGTATGTTAGCACAGCTGAAAGCAGTATGGCTGATTAGAGAAGCTATAAACCTGGCCATCCTTTGAGCTAGTTGAGAATCTGGAGCATTATACTTGTTGGTTCCATTAAACTCTCAAAATGGCCAGAAAAAAAGAACTTTCATGTGAAACTCGATAGCCTATTCTTGTGTGGTGCCCCTGGGGGTTTGGTCGCCACAGAGGTACTGCACCTCATCCAGAGGAGTATCTCACCCTCAGGTAATGAGGGATCACCACCCAGGAGTCCTAACACTGCACTCAATACACACATTAGCTAGTCAGGGCACCTGGGCGTACACTTCGGGAGGATGGCCTCATCCCAGACTGGCTAGGAAAGGTTGTGGGGGGTTAGTGTAGAAGGTAGGTAGAGTGGGAGGAGCTTAGGTAGTGGAGTGATAGTTAAGCATCCAATCAGAGTGAGAAAGGTGACAGTTGGTGGGAGGAGCTAGTTCTGAGGTAAAGAGATCCTTCCAGAAACTAGTCAGACGGTGACAGGACCAGCGAGAGAGCAGGATTGCTGTAGAGGACTGTGGGTGGAAGTGAGAGAAACATCTTGTCCACGCTCCTGGACTGGGAAGCAGGGGTCCTAGGGGCATGGGTAGTGTGACTGGCCACCCGTGGAGCCCGCATCCTGGAAGGGAAGGATCTGGCCGAAGTGGGGGAGCCGGCCCCTGAAAGTAGTGGAGGATTATAGGACTCAGCTAGAAAGCCAGAGGATGAGGTAACTTTAAGTGCCTCAGCCACAGCCACAAGCACCCTCCAAAAGGCAGCGGTATGAGTAACCGACCTCGGAGCCTGACACACGTTGCCTGAGGAGATCTGTGGCTACCAGCTGGGGGCACTACTTGTGAAGGCGCAGGGCAGGGAAAGTAAGGAGAATTCAGCACAGAGACACGGCCTTGAGAGAAGACACAAGGAGGAGTCCTGAAAGGTGTACCCAATCTGCCTGGGAGTTTCCCGGACCCCTCCCTCGGAGGCGCAGCACTAAGTGGACCAACATGTACATGAAATTTGTGAGTAAAAACCCAGAAACTGCACCCAACCGTGTCCTACGAGTTATTTTACAACTGCCTGCCTCATATTGCAAACATCACCATCAACATCACCGGCTCAACTGCCCTGGGACACAGATCTACCCGTAGAGAGCTTCACCACCTTAGCCGCTAAATCATCATCCCAGAGGGTCTGCATCGCAGCGTCGGCTATCCTAGCCGAGTGCCACGGGTGGCTGTTATGAATGGGTCACCGAGGAGGAAAAAAGCAACACACGCTAAGTCTCAGAAAACCAGAGAGGTTGGTAACTATGCAGACTGCAGAGCCCTGATCTTAAAACACAAATAGAAGCAGTCGTGGAGCGTGCCTACAGTGGTCCTGGACGCCTCGTCACAACCGGAGAGCTAAATAAACCTAAAGTAAGAAAAGAGGAAAACTAACTCCCCAGAGCAGACCCCAAATGAAAGACAGCCCCCCACATGTATTGACGGTGAAGCAAGATGAAAACACGAACAAAGGCAGAAAAATAGGCTGAGCAACCGATGGGGCCAAACTAACTTGAATGGACAGGAAAGGAAAGATACTGTCTGCAATCTGCCAAAAACCCTACCAAAAATAATGTCCAACGCTTCTGATAACAAAATTAACCCTGAAGTCACTAGACTTCTCCCACTATATCAGCACTCTGGAATATTCTGAGACAGAGCAAAAAGAGGCCAATCTAATAAAGGACAAAAAGGCAAATTGGCAAATACAGATAAATAAGAGTGGAAATTCAGCACAGCCCAGCTGGGCTGGCTGACCACACAAAAACTGAGTTGACCAACAAGAGCAAGTGTGAACATTAGCAAAAAACAAACTTAACTTGAGATGACTGGAGCAGAGCTGAAGTCCAAGACCTGAGAAACAGACTGAATCACCAGCAACAGGATAGGGCGTTGGCTGTCTTATATCCAGTCTGATACTCCAGAAATCCAAATTACTGTCCTCCTCGTCAGGTGACAGACTATTACCAATTAAACTAACCTCACTACCTCCTGTCACTACCAGAGGGAGAATGGAAGGAGAACTCCCAGCTGGTGGAGCAGAAAATGAGCTCATAACAGGTGGCGTCACAAATCCCCTTTTCCCCTATTAATAATCCTACCATCTTCCCCCTTTACATGTTATCATATGCTACGGACGTGGCCTATTTATGAATACGTGTAATGTATTATTTCCATATGCTATGCCAAGCCCCTTACTTCTATGCCATTCTTTATGTACTGATTAATATGCAGTGCACAGATGGTTTATTCTACTTATGTATATATAATGAGTACTATTTGATGCACTTCTATTCTGCCCTCACCCCTGCCCCTCTTAGATATGGCGGCTCTGGCCCGACGCTGTCTGCGCGCATGCGCTGTGTCCGTTGTGCGGTCATCTGTGTTCCTTGCTTAGCGCGCTGGATCACGTGGGCCCGCGTGTTTCCGGTGACGCTGCAGCATGGATCCGGCTGATGCAGGGCGGGCATTTCATGCACGCAGACGGCCTCTGGCGGGCGCGCTATATAAACCCGATGGTCGCGCCTTTCTCCACGCCCCCTGAGGAAGGAGTCCTTTGCCTCCGAAACGCGCGTCGGGGACTGGACCGACCCCCACTGCCACCACTGCTTCCAGGTACATGAATGTAGCTATCAGCTATTTTACTTGCGATGCTCTTAGCATCGGTTGAGCCATAATGTGTGTCTCCAACTATCAGGGAACTTTTTTAGTTAGCAGTAGCACTTGCTACATGGTGATGTTTTCTTAACACTCCTTGCTACAAGATCATTATTTCTCCATGTGTCCCTGATTTATTACTAGCATTGTGTAATTATTCCATCATTGCTGTTTCCTGGTGCTGTGTCTGCAGTGTGGCTGGTCCTATGACCATGGTGTGTCCATATTTTCTGTTTCTCCCTACCAATACACTGTATGTCCATAATATTTTTAAACATCATTTAATAAAATATTTCATTTTATGGATCTTTTGACTGCTGGTTCTTTTGGGTTGTTTCTATCAAATGTGCAGTTTTTCCTAGATTGTTCAGATCATTATGTGGATCATGATATAAAATATATATTATTGATCATTTTTTATGGCCATTACAATCATTGATTGTCTGGCCTCCACATTAATATGTCTATCACCTATTCATTCTATTATATTCTTACTGTGTTATGCACAGGTATTCTGGTTGTGGACAGGATGGACTATCGAGCAAGAGACAAAGTCTGGCTCGATCAAGTGGACCAGGTGTTTGGTTCTGGGGGGAGCAGTGCTCCACAGATGGTTGACTCAAGTTGGGATGTTAAATTACAACATATGAAAACACTACTTCTTAAACGATCTAGACTGTGGTGGAACAGGTTATTCCTGGAGAAATATATATCCAATCAAATGATTCCCAGAGGCTTGAGAGTTAAAGTCATCCCCACTTTTTCCATTGAGGATGACACATTCATTGCCAAATGGGAGGAAGCATCCAATTTGTGATCCCTAACTTTTTTACAACTTTTGGTTAATTTTTATTCTAGTAACATTGAGATGCTGGATAAATCTATTGATTTAACCCAAGAAGAGGTACGCAAGGGCTGTTCTTCTGATAAAATCCAATTGTTTGAAACCTATTTGGATAAGTCCATGGATATGGTGGTTAAAAAAATCCAGCAAAACCAACTGACCAAATTCAATAGGGACCTCAAAGACTATCAAATGAAAAAAGTCTACCTATGGAGAAATAGTAGCAATCCTAAATTGCATCGTACATTTTCTAGTACCTCAGTTACCTCCATAGGTGGGCAATCAGATGGATCTCAAGTCTCGGCCTCTTCCCATGGTACTGGTGGGTACTCTTTCCACCCTTATAAAAGACACCTAATGAATCAATCTGAATCACATCAGAAGGATAATAAGGTGATTAATTTAAGTCAGTATGATCTCACAAGGGTGGATTTGTCTCTATTGGAAAGAGGCCTTACTTTTTCACCTACTTCCAGTTTCGATACCTTTACCGCTGTAAAGGATCTTAACTTGTTTGCTAGATCATTACTTTTCAAGAGATATTTTTCCACTAATGATCTCCGACACCTTTTTCCCACAGAAGAGGAGCAGGAGGCAATAAGAACTCTGGAGGCGCTAGCGGCTGAACATGATGGTGAGGGAGGTAAAATTCCCCCATCCATTCGTCCTAGATCATTGAAATTCCCCCCATTTACATCATGTCCCAGCATAGATTTGTTTGTGCGTGTGGTGACTGATGAGTTTAGGAAGATCCCGAAATATTGCAGAGTTGACAATCTGACTAAGAATGAAAGGGTGAGGCTCAGGTATCTTAAAAATCTTCCAGATGTGGTGCTGAAGCCGGCTGATAAAGGTGGCAATGTGGTAATCTGGCCTATATCAATGTACGAGAGAGAGGCATTCCGTCAACTAAACAATTCAGTATGCTATAAAAAACTTACTTATAATTCTCTCTCGGCATTTACTGCTAAATTAGATTTGATCATCAATAGGGCCGTGACTAACGGCATTGTCACCAAACAGCTGGCTTCGGCACTTACTGTAAAAGAGCCCACCATAGCCACATTGTACCTCTTGCCTAAAATTCATAAGGACATCAGATCACCACCGGGTAGACCTATTATATCTGGTCGTGGGAATTTCCTTGAGAACATCAACAAATGGATTGACCATCATCTTCAGCTGTTGGTATCCAGTTTGCCTTCCTTCCTCAAGGACACTGGAGATCTCTTGCGGAAGGTCAATGGACTCTGTTTGGAGAGTGATTCTCTTCTTGCTTCTGTTGATGTTGAGTCCCTATATACCAACATTAAGCATATCGATGGCCTACGTGCCGTACGATTTTATTTGACCACCTCCACTATTCCAGTGGGACTTAGGGACCTCATCCTGGAGCTCTTAGAGTTCACTCTCACACACAACTTTTTTGTGTTTAAGGGATCCTTCTACCTACAGCTCCAGGGGACCACCATGGGTGCGGCCTTTGCGCCGTCCTATGCTAATCTCTTCCTGGGGCTGTGGGAGAGGGATCTCTTCCTGTCTGATGGAGAGGGGTTGATTGAGCGTGTACATTTATGGGCGCGCTACATCGACGATATCTTCTTTATCTTTCAGGGCAGCTCCATCGACCTCCTGCAATTTATATCTACTTTGAACGATAATGATCTAAATATTAAGCTTACATTGACTTGGGATCCGGAAAAAATCAACGTTTTGGATGTTTCCGTTAAAAAGGATTTAGAAGGAATAATTCAGACTGATATTTACCGTAAGGAGACATCTACTAACACCTTACTACATGCCTCATCCTGTCACCCGCATCATCTCATTAAAGCTATCCCTGTGGGACAGTTCTTACGACTTCGTCGTATTTGTTCCACTAATGTAGATTTTGAGAACCGTGCCAATGAATTAAAAACTCGGTTTTTATCACGTGGATATAGTAAACGGAGCATAAAAAAAGCCTATCAACGTGCTAAACATGTAACTCGTAATGAGCTGCTCTACAGGGATCGCAATAAATCTAAGGGGAATGATGTTGTTAGAGTTGTCACTTCTTTTCATCCCCAACATGGAATGATGCGAGATGCGATGAGGAGGGCTTGGCCTATCCTTATGGTGGATCCCATTCTGAATAAATTTCTCCCGGAGTATCCGTCCATCACCTTTAGAAGGGCTAGGAATCTACGTGATCAATTGGTGGCTAGTCATTATGTTGATCATCCAGTACATACTTTTCTGGATGACCTTCCGATTAGACATGGATGCTTTCCTTGTGGCAGATGTATAGCCTGCCCCAATTTCAAACGAAGTACCTCATTTACTAACTTTGATGGTACCAGGACATTTTCCATTAAGCAACGTATATCTTGTACCACTCGGTACGTGATATATTATGCCACCTGTCCGTGTGGGCTCATTTACGTGGGCATGACCACACGGCAGTTGAAGGTACGCACAAGGGAGCATGTCTTGGGTATATTGGCTGCTGCCACTTGTACTGATGATTCAAGCTTGAAGACGCTACCCAGGCACTTCAAGGAATTTCATCAGTGCAATGCTACACTCCTTAGAGTAAGGGGTATTGATGCTCTTAACATCAATATAAGGGGTGGTAAATTGTCTAATCGGTTGGCTAGGTCAGAAACCAGATGGATCTGGACTTTAGGTACCATTTATCCACGTGGATTAAATGAAAATATTTCGTATGCCCCATACTTGTAATCCATCTGGGTGGACATTAATGTGAGCATTGTGGTCTTGCGTTTTATTAATATGTAATTTTTTATTTTTTTTAGTGACTTGAACATGACATATTGTCTCTTGAAATTGTGGAAGGTGTCCGAGGGTTCTTTGGAATCATAAAAGCAGCTTGACGGATTGATCCACGATGATGTTTCTGCTTCTTTGTGTGTGTTTTTTATATACATATGGGGCAGTGTACACCTATTTATGATGAGTGATGGGTTTGGGTGTTATCCATATTGGCATATGATCTATATGTATTTATATGCACTTTGTCTTCTTAATTTTGTTTATTATCATTTTTGTATTTTGTGTCGTGTTTTGTATATTTTTCTGATTATTTACATATATATATACATATCTGTGCGTATTCTCTTCATATATGTGCAGTTTTATGGGGTATCTTTTGATGCCATTTAGGTGCTTTGGCATTAGCAAATGTGATATAAATTTCCTATATCATTATGGCTATATCTACATAGTGCATTTATATATTATGTACCGGATAATGAATTCTGCCTAAATTGTGAGTCCTTTTTAGCTCTAATCTTGATAATAGGAATTTACATGTTATCATATGCTACGGACGTGGCCTATTTATGAATACGTGTAATGTATTAATTCCATATGCTATGCCAAGCCCCTTACTTCTATGCCATTCTTTATGTACTGATTAATATGCAGTGCACAGATGGTATATTCTACTTATGTATATATAATGAGTACTATTTGATGCACTTCTATTCTGCCCTCACCCCTGCCCCTCTTAGATATGGCGGCTCTGGCCCGACGCTGTCTGCGCGCATGCGCTGTGTCCGTTGTGCGGTCATCTGTGTTCCTTGCTTAGCGCGCTGGATCACGTGGGCCCGCGTGTTTCCGGTGACGCTGCAGCATGGATCCGGCTGATGCAGGGCGGGCATTTCATGCGCGCAGACGGCCTCTGGCGGGCGCGCTATATAAACCCGGTGGTCGCGCCTTTCTCCACGCTCCCTGAGGAAGGAGTCCTTTGGCTCCAACACGCGCGTCGGGGACTGGACCGACCCCCACTGCCACCACTGCTTCCAGGTACATTAATGTAGCTATCAGCTATTTTACTTGCGATGCTCTTAGAGCATCGGTTGAGCCATAATGTGTGTCTCCAACTATCAGGGAACTTTTTTAGTTAGCAGTAGCACTTGCTACATGGTGATGTTTTCTTAACTCTCCTTGCAACAAGATCATTATTTCTCCATGTGTCCCTGATTTATTACTAGCATTGTGTAATTATTCCATCATTGCTGTTTCCTGGTGCTGTGTCTGCAGTGTGGCTGGTCCTATGACCATGGTGTGTCCATATTTTCTGTTTCTCCCTACCAATACACTGTATGTCCATAATATTTTTAAACATCATTTAATAAAATATTTCATTTTATGGATCTTTTGACTGCTGGTTCTTTTGGGTTGTTTCTATCAAATGTGCAGTTTTTCCTAGATTGTTCAGATCATTATGTGGATCATGATATAAAATATATATTATTGATCATTTTTTATAGCCATTACAACCATTGATTGTCTGGCCTCCACATTAATATGTCTATCACCTATTCATCTTCCCCCTTCATCTGAACTTCCATCATTTACATTGGACACCCAGGGCCACGGACTGGGTCACTATCCCCACCATGACACACTTCCCCTGTAAAAGAGCCTGCCCGGCCCGGTACCGAGTACCCCCGGCCCTGGGGGGCGCTCCATTTGTTCTTAGAAATGAAGGCTATTCCATGAGAGAAATTGCCAAGAAACTGAAGATTTCCTACAATGGTGTGTACTACTCCCTTCAGAGGAGAGCACAAACAGGCTCTAACCAGAGTAGAAAGAGAAATGGGAGGCCCTGCTGCACAACTGAGCAACAAGACAAGTACATTAAAGTCTGTAGTTTGAGAAATTGACGCCTCACAGATCCTCAACTGACTGCTTCATTAACCCCTTTCTGCCATCCGACGTACTATCCCGTCCATGGGACCTGGGCCCCTATGCCCATGGACGGAATAGTACGTCGGCGCGATCAGTGGCGCCCACGTGGTGAGCGCCGCTGATCGCGGCCGGGTGTCAGCTGATTATCACAGCTGACACCCGGCACAATGTGTCAGGGGCGGTCACGGACCGCCCCCGACACGTTAACCCCTTGCACACCACGATCAAACATGATCGCGGTGTACCGGGGGTTAAAGGGAAGCATCGGCAGGGAGGGGGCTCCCTCCGTGCTTCCCTGAGCCCCCCACGGCAGCGCAATGTGCAGCGCTGCTGCGGGGGGCTCCTTTCCTCCAGGCCCCCGAATCCAAGATGGCGACGGGGGCCTGAGGAAGCTGGCTTCCTCAGTGCCTGCAAAGCGCAGGCATGAGGAAGCCTTCTGCAGTGCCTGTGTCAGATCGCTGATCTGTCACAGTGATGTGATGTGACAGATCAGCGATCTGTCACAGGACAGTGATGTCCCACCTGGGACTATTTAATAAAGTAAAAAAAAAATAAAAAAAAGTGTTAAAATAATTAAAAAAAAATCGCCAAATAAATTAGAAAAAAAAAAAAAATATTCCCCCAATAAATCCATTTTTTAGAAATAATAAAAAAAAACAATAAAAGTACACATATTAGGTATCGCCGCGTCCGTAATGACCCGCCCAATAAAACTGTCCCATTAGTTAACCCCTTTAGCGAACCCCTTAAAAAATAAAAATAAAAAACGAAGCAAAAAATAATGATTTATTATCATACCGCCAAACAAAAAGTGTAATAACGCGCGATCAAAAAGACACATATAAATATCCATGGTACCGCTGAAAACGTCATCTTGTCCCGCAAAAAACGAGCCACCACACAGCATCATCAGCAAAAAAATAAAAAAGTTATAGCTCGCAGAATAAAGCGATGCAAAAATAATTATTTTTTATATAAAATAGTTTTCATTGCATAAAACCGACAAAAACATAAAAAAAGACCTAAATGAGGTATCGCTGTAACCGTACTGACCCGAAGAATAAAACCGCTTTATCAATTTTACCGCACACGGAACGGTGTAAACGCACCCCCCTAAAAGAAATTCATGAAACGCTGGTTTTTGTTCATTCTGTGTCCCAAAAATAGGAATAAAAAGTGATCAAAAAATGTCACGTGCCCGAAAATGGTACCAATAAAAACGTCAACTCGTCCCGCAAAAAATAAGACCTCACATGACTCGGTGGGTCAAAATACGGAAAAATTATAGCTCTCAATATGTGGTGATGCAAAAACTATTTTTACAATAAAAAGCGTCTTTTAGCGTGCGACAGCTTCCAAATATAAAAACCGCCATAAATAGTAAATCAAACCCCCCGATATCACCCCCTTAGTTAGGGAAAAATAATAAAATTAAAAAAAAAGTATTTATCTCCATTTTCCCATTAGGGTTAGGGTTAGGGCTAGGGTTAGGGTTAAGGCTAGGGTTAGGGCTAGGGTTAGGGTTAGGGCTAGGGTTAGGGCTAGGGCTCAGATTAGGGTTAGGGGTGTGTTGGGGTTAGGGTTGGAGTTATAATTGGGGGGTTTCCACTGTTTGGGCACATCAGGGGCTCTCCAAATGCAACATGGCGTCTGATCTCAATTCCAGCCAATTCTGAGTTGAAAAAGTCAAATGGTGCTCCTTCCCTTCCAAGCTCTGCCATGCGCCCAAACAGTGTTTTACCCCCACATGTAGGGTATCAGCCTACTCAGGACAAATTGCAAAACAATTTTTGGGGTCCAATTTCTCCTGTTACCCTTAGGAAAATAAAAAATTGGGGGCAAAAATATCATTTTTGTGGAAAAAAATGATTTTTTTATTTTCACGTCCGAGTGTTATAAACTTCTGTGAAGCACTTGGGGGTTCAAAGTGCTCACCACACATCTAGATAAGTTCTGTGGGGGGTCTAGTGTCCAAAATGGGGTCACTTGTGGGGAGTTTCAATAGTTTAGGTACATCAGGGGATCTCCAAACGCACATGACACCCGCAGACCATTCCATCAAAGTCTGCATTCCAAAACGTCACTGCTTCCCTTCCGAGCCCCGACGTGTGTCCATACAGTAGTTTTCTCCCACATATGGGGTGTCAGCGTACACAGGCCAAATTGGACAACAACTTTTGGGGGTCCAATTTCTCCTGTTACCCTTGGGAAAATGAAAAAATTGGGGACTAATTGATCATGTTTCTGGAAAAAATACGATTTTTTTATTTTCATGCCCTGGCATTATAAACTTCTGTGAAGCCCTTGGGGGTTCAAAGTGCTCACCTCACATCTAGATAAGTTCCTTAGTGGGTCTAGTTTTCAAAATGGGGTCATTTGTGGGGGGTTTCCACTGTTTAGGTACATTAGGGGCTCTCCAAAGGCAACATGACACCCGCAGACCATTCCATCAAAGTCTGCATTCCAAAACGTCACTACTTCCCTTCCGAGCCCCGACGTGTGCCCATACAGTAGTTTTCTCCCACATATGGGGTATCAGCATACTCAGGACAAATTGGACAACAACGTTTGGGGTCCAATTTCTCCTGGTACCCTTGGGAAAATAAAAAAATGGTGACTAAAAGATCATGTTTGTGGAAAAAATACGAATTTTTATTTTCACGCCCGGGCGTTATAAACTTCTGTGAAGCACTGGGGGGTCAAAGTGCTCACCACACATCTAGATAAGTTCCTTAGGGGGTCTAGTTTCCAAAATGGTGTCATTTGTGGGGGGTTTCCACTGTTTTGGTACATCAGGAGTTTTCCAAACGCGACATGGTGTCCGATCTCAATTCCAGCCAAAAACGTCAAATGGCGCTGCTTCCCTTCCGAGCTCTGCCATGCGCCCAAATAGTGGTTTACCCCCACATGTCGGGTATCAGCGTACTCAGGACAAATTGCACAATAACTTTTAGGGTCCTGTTACCCTTGGAAAAATAAGAATTGAGGGTGAAAAGATCATTTTTGTGGAAAAAATATGATTTTTTAATTGTATGGCTTTATGTTATAAACTTCTGTGAAGCCCATTCAAAGTTCTCACCACACATCTAGATAAGTTCCTTAGGGGGTCTAGTTTCCAAAATGGTGTCATTTGTGGGGGGTTTCCACTGTTTTGGTACATCAGGGGTTTTCCAAACGCGACATGGTGTCCGATCTCAATTCCAGCCAAAAACGTCAAATGGCGCTGCTTCCCTTCCAAGCTCTGCCATGCGCCCAAATAGTGGTTTACCCCCACATGTGGGGTATCAGCGTACTCAGGACAAATTGCACAATAACTTTTAGGGTCCTGTTACCCTTGGGAAAATAAAAATTGGGGTGAAAAGATCATTTTTGTGGAAAAAATATGATTTTTTAATTGTACCGCTGTACGTTATAAACTTCTGTAAAGCCCTTGTGGGTTCAATGTTCTCACCACATATCTAGATAAGTTCCTTGGGGGGTCTAGTTTCAAAATGGGGTCACTTGTAGGGGGTTTCCACTGTTTAGGTACATCAGGGACTCTCCAAACGTGACATGGCGTCCAATCTGAATTCCAGCCAATTTTGCATTGAAAAAGTTAAACGGCGCTCCTTCCATTCTGAGCTCTGCCATGCACCGAAACAGTGGTTCCCCCCCACATATCAGGTATCTGCGTACTCAGGACAAATTGCACAATAACTTTTGCAGTCCAATTTCTCCTGTTACCCTTGGTAAAATAAAAAAAATTGAACCTGAAGTATTTTTTTTATGAAAAAAAGTTAGATGTTCATTTTTTTTTTAAATATTCAAAAAAATTCCTGTGACGCACCTAAAGGGTTAATAAACTTCTTGAATGTGGTTTTGAGCACTTTAAGGGGTGCAGTTTTTAGAATGGTGTCACTTTGGGGTATTTTCTATCATATAGACCCCTCAAAGTGGCTTCAAATGTGATGTGGTCCTAAAAATAAAATGGTGTTGTAAAAATGAGAAATCGCTGGTCAACTTTTAACCCTTATAACTTCCTAACAAAAAAAAATTTTGGTTCCAAAATTGTGCTGATGTAAAGTAAACATGTGGGAAATGTTAGTTATCAAGTTTTTTGTGTGCCGTATCTCTGTGATTTAAGGGCATAAAATTTAAAAGTTGGAAAATTGCGAAATTTTCAAAATTTTCGCCAAATTTCTGTTTTTCTCACAAATAAACGCAAGTTATTTGAATGAAATTTTACCACTAACATGAAGTACAATATGTCACGAGAAAACAATGTCAGAATCACTGGGATCCATGGAAGCGTTCCAGAGTTATGACCTCATAAAGGTACAGTGGTCAGAATTGTAAAAATTGGCCCGGTCATGAACGTGCAAACCACCCTTGGGGGTGAAGGGGTTAAATAGTACATGCAAAATGCCAGGGTCAACGTCTACAGTGAGGGGGCGACTCCGGGATGCTGGCCTTCAGGGCAGAGTGGCAAAGAGAAAGCCATATCTGAGACTGGCTAATAAAAAGAAAAGATTAATATGAGCAAAATAATACAGATATTGGACAGAGGAAGATTGGTAAAAAGTGTTATGGACAGACGAATTCAAGTTTGAGATGTTTGGATCACACAGAAGAACATTTGTGAGAGACAGAACAACTGAAAAGATGCTGGAAGAGTGCCTGATGCCATCTGTCAAGCATGGTGGATTTAATGTGATGGTTTGGGGTTGCTTCGGTGCTGGTAAAGTGGGAGATTTGTACAAGGTAAAAGGGATTTTGAATAAGGAAGGCTATCACTCCATTTTGCAACGCCATGCCAGACCCTGTGTACAGCGATTGATTGGAACCAATTTCATCCTACAACAGGACAATGACCCAAAGCACACCTCCAAATTATGCAAGAACTATTTAGGGAAGAAGCAGGCAGCTGGTATTCTATCTGTAATGGAGTGGTCAGCGCAGTCACCAGATCTCAACCCCATTGAGCTGTTGTGGGAGCAGCTTGACCGTGTGGTACGCAAAAAGTGCCCATCAAGCCAAACCAACTTGTGGGAGGGGGTTCTGGAAGCTTGGGGTGAAATTTTCCAGATTACCTCAGCAAATTAACTGCTAGAATGCCAAAGGTCTGCATTGCTGTAATTGCTGCAAAGCGAGCATTCTTTGATGAAAGCAAAGTTTGAAGGAGAAAATTATTATTTCAAATAAAAATCTTTTTTTTGAACCTTGTCAATGTCTGGACTAGATTTTAAATTCTTTTGGCAACTCTTTTGATTAATAAAAGTGTGAGTTTTCATGGAAAACACAAAATTGTCTGGGTGACCCCAAACTTTTGAACAGTAGTGTATACTGACCAAATTTATGTCAAAACAATAATTTCTGACATATTTATGGGCACATGAATCTACATGTAAAGGTCTCCTGTTTTTCCAATCAATTCATTGTTTCAGCACTATATTAAAATGGCAAAGTGAACTGGACCTAATATTCTCAAACAGGACCCACATCTTGACCCATTAATGTGCAAGTTCCCAATACATCATTTTGCACTTGTCCATGAATAACACTAAACATTTGTGCTATGAATTCCTATATGTCCCTTCCCACAGAATAGAAACTGAGCCAGATGGAATTGCTTTGCCAGTCCTGTAATTTATTTGAAGCATCTAAAAGAGATTGTTAACATGATAAAGAAAAGACAAGGTTTGCATCTGCAGTCCCTAGATAACGCAGTCCCTAGATAACGCAGTCTCTAGATAACGCTGCAATAAAATACAATTGTTTTAATGGAGGAAGGAAGATGAATGATGCTCAGCAGGTCTACAATAGCAGCAAAATGTAAATGCTGTGTGATGGCCTGTTGGAATATGCCCAGCATTCCGTAATCTCAAAGAGCTCCTGAAACACCTTGGACCCCATGTGGTGGGGCAATATGACTTTGTTACAGCAAATAATCTTCTTTTACTTACTTTGCTGGAAAAAAATGTGACATAGGGAATTTGTATGATTCGCATGTCAGTCATAAACTGAAATTGGATGGAGTAAAATGCTCTAAATGTATTAATAATCACTGAAAGATGTGACGGGAGTATTCTCCAGAGCAAGGAGGGACAACAGGCCTGGGAATAATCCAACAGATTTATTGACCAAAAAACAGGAACAACACGAAGGTAATTTGCAGAGTCCCAAAATAAGTCCACAGGAAACTGATTCGGGGGCACCTCCCGACAATCCTTGTGCCAGATCACAAAACCATAGTCCTTTAAGAGTCCCAGAAATCCACCACGATCACACAGAGGCCGAAGCTTCCTCAGACAGCCTCGTCCTTCTCTTTTAGCATCCAACTCACATCTGATCTTAAAACAAGAACGTATTGTCAGGGCTCCTGGGATCAGCCCATCTGAAGGGGGGTAGGGGTCACACCTACTATTCAATGGTTTGGTCCATCAGAAGATTCTAGAAATGTAAGGGCTCCACTTAGTCTACAGGATGTGTATTGTAGGTTATCTTCTGCTTAGGAAATCAATAGCCAAAGTTCCACTAGCTGTTGACACAAGCCTAAATTAGATTATGGTCCAGGTACATCACAAGACATTGCAAAGTATTGGGGGAAGGAGACATGGTTAATTTACAGCAAATGAACCAGAGAAAAGTTAAATGACATATTATACAAAATACAGGACAGGGCAAAACTACAAATCATGACAATCCCTTCCCCTCCCAATTTGTGTACGTACTAGGGACCTCTACAGGTCACTTGTTAAGTACACACAGGCATGGCTGACAGGACTCAGGGCTCCTCTTGCCTGGACAGTCCATCTGCATTTTGGTGTTGGCTGCCTCTTCTATACTGTATGGTAAAGTTATAGGGCTGCAGTGCCAGGCTCCATCGTAGTAAGCGTCCATTGTCCCCAGAGACTCTGTTCAGCCAGGTGAGGGGATTGTGATCAGTAACCACAGTGAATTCTCGTCCATACAGATACGGCCTTAGTTTACTAAGGGCCCACACTACAGCCAGACATTCTTTTTCAACAGTTGCATAGGCCACTTCTCGGTCCAGCAGTTTCCGGCTGAGGTAGGCAATGGGGTGCTCGTCCCCAGCTGCATTCACCTGGCTGAGGACAGCTCCCAGTCCATAAGCAGAGGCGTCCGTCTGCACAATGAATCTCCTCTTGTAATCTGGAGCAGCCAGAACAGGGTCACAGACCAGAGCGTCCTTCAGCTGGTTAAAAGCCTCATCACAGGCTGGAGTCCAGATCACCAGCCGGGGCATCGTTTTCTTGGTCAGGTCGGTAAGAGGCTTGGCCACAGTGCTGAAATGAGAAACAAATTTTCGGTAATAACTGGCAGTGCCCAAAAAAGCCATAACTTGTTTCTTAGTTTGGGGTACAGGCCAGTCTCTAATAGCCTGGATTTTGGCAGGTTCGGGACGGAGCTTCCCTCCTCCTACTCTATGCCCTAGGTACTGGACTTCACCCATCCCCAATTGGCATTTATCTGGTCGAATGGTTAGGCCTGCTGCAAGAAGCAGGTCAAGAATAACGGCTACTTGGTTCAGATGTTCCTCCCACGTCTGGCTGAAGATGGCGATATCATCCAAGTAGGCACAAGCAAAGTCACCACATCCCCGGAGGATCTGGTCCACCATTCTCTGGAAGGTGGCCGGGGCATTCTTCATTCCAAAGGGCATATTTAGGAATTCATACAGACCAAAGGGGGTTATAAAAGCGGACCGTTCTCTCCCCTCCTCCGTCAGAGGGATTTGCCAGTATCCCTTACTGAGATCAAGGATAGTGACATATCGGGATCCAGCCAGTCGGTCTAGAAGTTCGTCAATACGAGGCATTGGGTAAGGATCACTGACGGTATGGTCGTTTAGTCGTCGATAGTCCACACAAAATCGAGTACTCCCATCCTTCTTGGGTACTAACACCACAGGAGAGGCCCAAGGGCTATGGGAGGCCTGGATTACCCCAAGCTGTAGCATCTCCTCCAGTTCGTGCTGCATGGTGTTTCGAACTGATTCAGGTACCCGGTAAGGAGCCTGTTGTATGGGACGGATGCCCTGAGTGTCCACATGATGTTGGGTGATGGTGGTTCGACCTGGTTGGGATGAGAAAGCAGCACGTCTCTGTTGAAGCACTCCCAGCATCTGGTTTTTCTGTAAGGAATCCAGATGATCTCCCAGAGGAACCTGTTCCACAGTGGATGGGGCTCTCGCTGCTTCCACGAGATCAGGTAGGGAGTCCTCATCCTCTTGACCGTCCTCTGAAGCTAGCCGACAGCTTGCTATCATTGGAAGGGTCCGGTCATGGTACTCCTTAATCATATTCACATGGACAGTCTTTTGTCTTAGCCCCTGATCATCTAAAGCAAGAAGGTAATTGGTGTCATTCAGTTTTCTGAGAACCCGGAAGGGACCCTCCCATGTTGTCTGCAGTTTATTCTGCCAATGGGGAACAATCATTAAGACCTGTTGTCCTTCTACAAACTCCCGGTAGCGTGCTTTACGGTCATACCATGTCTTCTGTCTGGTTTGAGCCATCCGCACATGACTTTGGGCAAAACTAGCAAGTTGGGCCAGGGTTTCTCGCAGCTTTAGGACATAAGGGACAACAGGGGCCCCTGTATCTTCAACTTGCCCCTCCCAGTATTCCTTGAGCAGGGTTAAGGGTCCTCGGACCTTTCTTCCATAGAGTAGTTCAAAGGGGGAGAACCCAGTGGACTCCTGGGGAACTTCCCGATAGGCAAACAAGAGATGGGGTAGGTACTTCTCCCAGTTTGAATCTCTGTCAGTGAAGGCCCTCAGCATATTCTTCAGAGTGCCATTAAATCGTTCACAAAGTCCATTTGTTTGGGGATGATACGGGGTCGTGCGGATCGCTCGTACTCCACAGGTGCGCCACAGACACTGGACCAGCTCTGACATGAACTGGGAGCCTTGGTCCGACAAGATCTCACTGGGAAATCCTACTCTGGTGAAAATGGTAACCAGGGCCTCGGCCACCTTGGCTGCAGAAATACTTGACAAGGCCACCACTTCTGGATATCGGGTGGCATAGTCCACAACAGTGAGAATGTACTGCTTTCCAGATTTACTTGGTTTAGCCAGAGGTCCAATGATATCAACAGCTACTCTTTGAAAGGGTTCTTCTATTATAGGGAGCAGTTGCAGGGGTGCCTTTGGGTGATCTCCGGGTCGCCCTCTACGCTGACATATGTCGCAAGTTCGGCAGAAATGCGCCACTGCTTGGGAAATCCCAGGCCAATAGAAAGATTGAGTCAATCGCCTCTCGGTGCGGGTTTTGCCTTGATGGCCAGCAGTAGGAATATCATGAGCAAGGTGTAATAAGGGAATTCTGTATTTCTGAGGAACAATCAGCTGTTTGCTATAAGTCCAGGGCTTATCTAGGGAGTCGGCATTGGTAACCCGATACAGAAGTCCATTTTCTCTGATAATTCTTTCTCCATTCTCCCCTAGCTGCCCTATTTCAGCTCGAGCTCTAAAACTAGCTAGGGTGGGGTCAGTCTCCACTTCTTGTCTAAACTGAACTTTATCCCAGGTAACATTCATATTATCCCCACAAGAAGAATCACTCACCGGCTGTGACGGCGGTTCTGGTGGCCTCATTTCCATGGATGGGTTGTACACGTCCACATTTGCTGCTCTCTTGGCTTGACTTCGGGTTACCGCACCGACAAAGTGGCAATGAAGATTCCCCACATCATTTCCTAGAAGAACGTCTGCAGGGAGGCCGCTCATCACACCGACCATGCATTGTTTGGCCCCAAAGCCATAATCCAGGGTCACACTCGCTCTTGGAATATATCTCTGGGTATCTCCAGCCAATTCAATGGCAATTCCTGGTCCCTTTTGAATTGCTTCTGGTTGAATTACTCGGGGATCGGCTATGGTGAGAAAAGCCCCAGTGTCACGGAAGCCAACAACTTTTTGACCATCCAGCACGACCTCCTGTAGATGTTTGTGCTGAAGATCAGAAGAACAGGTGGCTGGGGCTCGCACCCCATAGACTCCTGGTAGGGAAGCCAGGATATCAGAGTCACTTGGCAAGTCATCAGGCACTGAATCCATCTCTTCTCCAGGTGAGGGGGTCTGTAGATAATGAACAGGCAAAGGCGGTCTGTAGGTGTTCTGCCTCCGTACACCTGGACATTGGAATTGCATATGCCCGGGCTGCCCACATCCATAGCATCTGCGCTCTGGGATTCTTCCACCACGTCGTAGTCCCAAAGGTGGAGCAGGAGTAATGCGAGGCACAGTCACACGAAGGTCACCATGAGTTGATGGTCTAGTGGGATGGTGAATATTGGAGGCAGAAGGACCAGGGGCCGCCAGCGTTGGGGGGCTGGTAGTGTTTTTCTCCCTGAGTAGTAATTTTTTCCACTGAGGCTTGATGGTGAGAGCATCATCAGCTAGAGCTGCAGCTTCCTCCACTGTTGCTGGTCTCCTTTCACGCACCCATTCCCGTATCTCAGCGGGGCACTTAAAATAAAACTGCTCTTTTAGGATGACCTGCAGGAACGTTTCCCAGGTTATGGCCTCCTCTGCCTCCAGCCAGCGATGACATATATGTTTGAGTTTGTGAGCATACATCTTGAAGGACACTTCCTCATCACAGGCTAAAGTACGGAACTGAGTCCTGTAAGTGTCTGGGGTCACAGCATAATGTTCTAGAATAGTCTGTTTAATCTCCGCATACTCACAGTTCAACCGAGGGTCCATAGCTCTATAGGCTGCGGCAGCTCCACCCTCTAAGAGCCCCACAAGATGTCGGACGCGCTCCCTTTCCGGGACTTCCATTAATCGACACTGATGCTCAAAGTCCAGGAAGAAGCCCTCAATGTCACCAGAAGCCTCATTAAACGGCTTGAAGTCTTTGCGGGACACTCTGGGGAGTTCCCTCATGGGGGATGCTGTGGGTACAGTCTGTCTGGAGCTTCTCGCTGCCTCCAAAATGATCTCCCTCTCCAGCATTGCCCTCTCCTCCATCCTGCGCTGCCTCTCCTTGGCTGTGCGCATGACCTCCCTCTTATCTTCTATGGTAGCCTCTTCTCCCAGCAAGGCCATCTCCTCCTCGTACCACACAACCCACTGACTTTTTTGGGTATTTACCTCCGACTGCCGCCTTTCCTCTCTTTGCTGTGAGGATCCTTCCTCAGCATCATCTTGCAGGTGAACTTCTTCCAAAGCCTCAATCAGCTGCTTCTTGGAGAGTCCCTTGTAGCTGACTCCCAGTTCACGGGCCTTTGTTTGTAGGTTCACCGCAGTCCAGTTCTTGTACTCTGCGGGGCTGGTTCCAGATGTTGATGGGCCGTTGTCCTTCATTCCTTCTGCTCTGATCCCACTGCTGCCACCAGTTTGTGACGGGAGTATTCTCCAGAGCAAGGAGGGACAACAGGCCTGGGAATAATCCAACAGATTTATTGACCAAAAAACAGGAACAACACGAAGGTAATTTGCAGAGTCCCAAAATAAGTCCACAGGAAACTGATTCGGGGGCACCTCCCGACAATCCTTGTGCCAGATCACAAAACCATAGTCCTTTAAGAGTCCCAGAAATCCACCACGATCACACAGAGGCCGAAGCTTCCTCAGACAGCCTCGTCCTTCTCTTTTAGCATCCAACTCACATCTGATCTTAAAACAAGAACGTATTGTCAGGGCTCCTGGGATCAGCCCATCTGAAGGGGGGTAGGGGTCACACCTACTATTCAATGGTTTGGTCCATCAGAAGATTCTAGAAATGTAAGGGCTCCACTTAGTCTACAGGATGTCTATTGTCGGTTATCTTCTGCTTAGGAAATCAATAGCCAAAGTTCCACTAGCTGTTGACACAAGCCTAAATTAGATTATGGTCCAGGTACATCACAAGACATTACAAAGTATTGGGGGAAGGAGACATGGTTAATTTACAGCAAATGAACCAGAGAAAAGTTAAATGACATATTATACAAAATACAGGACAGGGCAAAACTACAAATCATGACAAAAGAGAAATAGAAAAAAACGGGATGCTACATAATGCAGAACCATAACGAAAAAATTGTGCACTTCATACATGAACAGGTTGCTAGAGGTAGGATGCTTGCCTATATGAAAGGTGTTACTACCTTGGATATAGAAGAATCAGCTGCAGCACATCCTTTCTGATATTATGACCTTTGACCCATAGGTACAATATATTTTCCTTTTTCTGTTTTACCTTGTATACAAAAATCTGATATTTGATAACACATTGTGCCATTAGGAAGGCACTAGTCCAATGCTGAAATATATAGCCCTGCCTTTTTATCAATGTAGTAATTCTTACAAAGAATACCCACTGGATCATTCTTCTTTTTCAGCAGTGCTGTGTTACTCCCACTCTTTTTTATTTTTAAACATTACCAAATTTATTAAGAGGCACAATTATCTTAATTCATTTAGCACATCATATAGTCGGTTTGTCCCTGTCTACTGAAGCCTCCTGGCACATAGGTGAAATGCTTAAGATATTACCATCCTGATTGGGTACACCTTGTTGAGGTGGGATGGCCTTTACACTTTTTTAATCAAAATAGTGTCAACAAAGTTATTTACATGTACTATTACTGTTTACTAGTGGTGAGCGAGTATACTCGTTGCTCGGGTTTTCCCGAGCATGTTCGGGTGTCCTCCGAGTATTTTGGCGTGCTCGGAGATTTAGTTTTCGTCGTCTCAGCTGCATGCTTTGCGACTTGTAGACATGCAGAATACATGTGGGGATTGCCTGTTTGTTATGGAATCCCCATATGGATTCAGCTTGTCCAGCAGCCGCAAATCATGCAGCTGCATCGACACAAACTGAATCTCCGAGCACGCCAAAATACTCGGAGGACACCCGAACATGCTCGGAAAACCCAAGCAATGAGTATACTCACTCATCTCTGCTGTTTACTTTCCTACTTGTTTACTTACAACAGGGTATTTGCTCGTTGCTTCTATCCTAAGTTTTGTCTGTTAATGGCCGCAGTGTGAATGTGTACTTATGCATTGTGCTTATACCAAGAGGTGTGCTGGCCCATTTCTTTGGTTTTGCTATATTTCCTTCCATTCTGTACATATAGGGGCATGCCCCGCCTTCCACTTGTATATATATGACTTTACACAGACAAGGGAATTACAGTCAGGCATGGATTCTGCTCTGCTCCCCGTTAATTGAGGCCTGATGGCACATAGAGAAGTAAAACTACTTGAGATAGAGATATCCTGAATGAGTACACCTTGTCACAATGGGATGACTTACACTTTTTTGATCAAAATAGTTTTAGCCAAGTACACTTTATTATTTAAATGTACCATTACTATTTATTTACTTACCTACTTACTGCAGGGTATTTATTTTAGATTTTGTGTGTTACTGGCCACATTTTGAATTTACACCTCCACATTGCACTTATACCTAAAGGTGTGCTGGCCCATTTCTTCCGTTTGATTTAGCATATCATGGGCAGCGCTAAAGAGAAAACAAAATATATGAACACTAAGCAGGCTTAAAGTACCACTCCAGCATTGTTTTTTTTCAAGCTGGAGTGGTGCTACCAACCTAAGTTCCCTAAGCCTAGTCTTATACTCAACAGCCAACATCTTCAGCTGATCCCGGCGCCACTTTTATCCCACTCCATCATCTTGTGACTGCAACTTCTGTCTGACCCAAAGTCAGATTTAATGGTCACAGGCGCTCAATGTCAGTCTGTGGGAGCCTCATTCTGGCCTTTATCTAGCTCTCATAGATTTACATTGAGTTGTGACTTCCGGATCGGTCCACCAAACACTAGAGCCTTTCGGAATGTCACAGACAGCTGGAGAATGACCAGTGCAGCGCCAATAAAGCCTGAATACGGGAGCTGAAAAGTATAAGGCTAGGGGCAGGGAACTTAGATTAGTAGCATCACTCCAACGCTACAATAAAAAAAATGTTTGGCTGTACTCCTCTTTCTGTGTGGCCAAATCCCATTCTGCATAGAGATGAGAATACTATCAAATAAGGTGAGTATAATAATTTACAACTTTTTTATGCCACACAACTGGCACAAATCAATTAATAAATTAATTAATTAATAACACCCAGAGAAGGCTAATTATGATAAATAGGGCCCTAGGGCAAGATGTAATATAATAGTATTTTTATGGTTAGAACTTTAACCTTTATCTAGCATTTCATTTAAAATATGCTCTACCATATGTTATTACTATTGCCAGTTTTCATATACCATTGTATCGTGTTTTTTCATTTTCAACTTGATGTCATACCATGCTAAACTGTACGATACATTACTGACATCTTCTCTATCCCCTATCTTCTACTCACGATGCTATTAAATGACTCAGATGATTTAAAGTGGTGAAATATAAAGCAAAACAGGTTACAAGTGCAGGGAATGGACGTCAATATAGATGTACCCTTTTCTTGAATCTCTCAAAATTTCACATGAGGTTAAAATATCAAATCAAATTCAAAACCCCTGTCTCATTATTGACAAGGACAGGCATAATAAACCACAAACCATTAGATATTAAGACAGGAAATGGCTTGTATCTGTAATAAAAAGAACAGAGTGAAGAACGTTCATCGATTCCAGGACTTAGCCGGAGTGATAGCAATTCTTCCGTAAGCAGCGTCGGCTAAAAATTTATATAGTGTACTAAATGATCTATTATAAGTCATTAAGGTCTCAAGCAAAGTACCGTATTATGTCTGCTATAGACTGCCCATAATCCATAGCCTACAAGGCCATACCTAACAACAGTATGTCCCCAATTCCATACATTCAGTGTTTGTTGTTAGATTTTTTTTATGAATCCCCACAAAAAAAATTATTGTTCCCTAAAAATCCATATAATATGATTATTCTACTCTAGAAACACTGTTATTGGAGCAGAATGTCTCTCTAAGAGAACCGTTTTAAGACACCATATGGCACACAAATTGCCTACAGCTCCATGGTGCAGACCAACAGAGACTAATTTACCTTGCTACAGCCTTAAAGTCATAAAATTCCTGACTGAGCATACTGCATTTTTTCATGTACAAGTTCCTATACAAATCTGTCCAGAATTCACTGGACTTTTCTTGCGAATACATAAACTATACAGTATATTACAGCTATGGTTCATATTTTTTAGATAGTGCTACCTTTAACCTTTCCTTAACTTTATCCATTGGTAAAAAATAGTTTTTGCTGATACCAGCAACATGGGGAAGAAAGGTAATTACTATCTGATCTTTGCCCTGCATGAATAGACATTGCTGAATATGCTGAGAATTGAAGGACTTTGTTCCACATGATCTATAAATAAAATTTCATAATAAGTCAAAAAGGCGGGGAACAGAATTGAAAAACAGGGCAATCCTTTTCTCCTTCCCAATTATACTGTATATAAATCTTGTCATATTACACTAATGCTAAAACAGGAAAGCAATTCAATTATTACTTTACTGAATTTCCTTTCAGGAAAAGATCAGCTCTCCTCCCAATTTAATACATTACATCATTACAGATGTTGTAAATGTGAGGCGTGGATTATCACAATTTATGGTTTTAACACCATTTTGCTTTTTTACCCAATGAGAAGAAAAACAGAAAAAGCAGCTCAAACTCATGTTAGATAAGGGTAAATTAAAGTTATTCTCTTCTGTTTTCACAACTTGATGGAAGATAAATCTTAGAACTACGCTCAGTATATCTGAAAAATATGGGTTAGTTAAGCCATGCACTGTGAAGCCATATTTCAGCTTTATTCTCTTTACATTGTTTGCTTTCACCATAATCTAACGAAATAGTTGAGTAACTTCGTAAATGTGACACTACTTCTCTTGTTCTGGTGCTAAAATGCAGCTGCTCTAGGCCACGTTCCCACAATGAGGTTTTGGTGAGTTTTTGAGGCACCATTTCTGCTCCTATTGTGTAAATTAGGTTACTTGCCTTTTCTCATTGTACTTTTGAGTGCGCTTATTCTGAGGAAACGCAATTAAAACGCATGTGTCTTTTTTACTTGCAGATTTTATGCATCTAATGCAAGTCTATAGGAGAAATCTGCATATAAAACACATATAACGTGGCTGTTAGAGGCAGATGATGGCTGTGTAAATTAGCCATCATCTGCTGGGAAAGATGCAGGCCAACTTGTGAGTCCACATGAAAGGCAGGGACACTACATTCTGGAGCAAATTTTTCTTAAACTACCCCAATATAAATTCAAGTAATCCTTTAAATTGTCTGGTAAATTAGTGTCCTAATACTTTCAGCTTTGTGTTTTAAGTATTGTAGCACTGGATTTGTGCCCCATTCCCTATTGTTTCCTTATACCTAGAGATGTTGTTCCCCTTAAAGCTCAATACTTTATAGTAACAGTTTCTGATATCCATAGGATGATTACCAATTTCATCTTGTGTTTCACAATTTTTATAAAGTATTGCTGACATGCTGAGACTTGTTTCCATGGTTAATTATGTACATGTGGTCCATGTACAGAACTACAGACATGTAACATGAAAGTCATACTCCTTCCCTTCATTCATTAGCACAGGAGATCATACATTATAGTCAGTAGTACTAATAATGCTGCCATGTACAATAGATTATTGTAGCATTCCAACTTGGAAAACACCATCTATACCAGGACCACCATCAGGGCAATACTGCCCTTACTGCCCTATGTGGCCTGAAGAGCAGCAGAACAGAGTGGGACCCATGCCGCGCTCTTGTGCTTCTGCTCACCAGGCCCCATCGTTCAGTAAAGTGCTGTGCACTGCGGCACACATGTCAGCGCTGGGGCATGGGAGCTTTCTTGGAGCTGTGCACAGCTGTCTAACCTTGATGGCTGTGCAGCTCCCACTCCCTCTGTCTTCTCTGTACTTTCGGTCAGGTGATGTCACGTACCCAATGTCATCATCACGTACATGCTGACATGATGTAATGGGGGTGAGGGCCCAGGGAACTGCACATGATGAAGTGGGAGGGTTGAGGGGGACTGCACATGTTGAAGTGGGGGTGAGGGTGACTGCACATGATGAAGTAGTGGGGGGTGAGGGCTCGAGGGACATGATGAAGTGGAGGGGTGAGAGGGACTGAACATGATAAAGTGGGGGGAGTAAGACTGCACATGATGAAGTGGGGGGTGAGGGTGACTGCACATGATGAAGTAGGGGGGGTGAGGGGGACTGTGACTGCACATGATGAAGTGGGAGGATAAGGGGGACTGCACATGATGAAGTGTGTCTGAGTGGAGACTGCACATGAAATGAGAGGGGGATAGGGGGCTCCAAATGATGAAGGGGAACTGCAAATTAAAGTGGGGTGAGGGGGACTGTAAATGATGAACTGAGTGTGAGGGAGGGGACAGCAATTGAATTGAAGGTGAGGAGTGGGGAGAGCAAATGAATTGAAGGTGGGGATTGGGAGAGCAAATGATGATCTGTTGGAGAGCACATAATGATGAATTTTGAGGGTGGGGGAGTAAATGATGTATTGAATGTGGGGTAGAGCAGTTGATAATGAATAGCAGGTGGAGAGAAAGACATGACAATAAATTGGGGTGGAAGAGGCAAGTAAATATAATGAATCGGGGTTAGGGACATACAGTAGTGGGGGGCATTGAGGATGAAGTGACTGGTAATGATAATGAGCAGAGGGTGAGGGTGGGAGAGAGAGAAGACATCCCATAATGAACTGGGTGGAAGGGGCATGTAAATATAATGAATCAGGGCTGTGGGGGGACGCTGAGGATGCAGTCACTCATATTGATTTGGGGAAAAGAGTTCAGGTGCTAATTAATTTATATATTAAGTTAGAGAAAGTGGCTATGTATAGTTAGTGACACCACAGTGGTGGATTATAATTTATATTTAGAATGGTGGGTTGCATAATAACAGCCAGTTATAGATTAATGGTGGGTGCACATCTCTATTCAGATGTGTAGTGTAAAAGAAAGGGAAAGTGGGGAATGTGCTCTGGAAGTGGTGCTCTAGATAACTGTGTTCTTTTATGCAGGGACAAGTCCTGGCTGGAAGAAGTGGTGGCAGTCTGCGCTGGACGTAAAAGAAAAGCAAAGATGAAGGACTTCAGCTAGAGATGTCACTGGTGAGTCAGTATGTTACCTGCACACTGACACTATACACTGTAAACTACAGTATATGCAGGTCCTGTGTATAATGTCACCGGTGATCACTGTATTATGTGTACACTGACACTTTACACTGTATACTATATACAGAGGTCCTGTGTATAATGTCATAAGTGATCACTGTATTACCTGTACACTGACACTGTATACAGAAGTCCAGTGTATGTCACTGGTGATCCCTGTATTACCTGTACATTGACACTATATACAAAGCTCCTGTGTACAATGTCACTGGTGATCACTGTATTACCAGTACATTAACACTGTATACTATATACATAGCTTCTGTGTATAATGTCACTAGTGATCACTGTATTACCTGAATACTGACACTGTATACAGAGTTCCTGTGTATAATGACACTTAGTATTGTGTTTTCTTTAATTAATGATCAGTATTGTAGTACTTGGTCACTATCTGGTGGTGTTTGTTCCTTGTATATGGTATTATTTGGTCACTATGTGATGGTAATATGTGATCTAGACATGGTGTTGCGGTATTTGCTCTTTGTATGTGCTATTAATGGTTATTTTTAAAAAAAAAATGTATGTGACTCCCTCAAAGAAAAATACATTTAATATATAAAGCTCAATGTGGGTGTGTATGTGTGTGTGTGTGTATGTCTGGGATTGGCATCCGTACCGTCGCAGCTACAGCCACAAAATTTGGCAGAGTCACACGTCTGGACCCCGAGAGCGCCACAGGCTATGTTGTGAGGTGAAATTTTAACCCCGCGCGTTCCATTTCACCAAACAATTTTGCCCCTATCTACATAATGGGGAAAAAGTGTGTGTGTATCAAGCCCCTCCCCTCATTATGATCTCATAATGGTTACCATGGCGACGCTGATGTCATCATAGGTTGCAAGCCCGCCCCTCATTATGATGTCATAATGGTTGCCATGGTGACGCTAATGTCATAATTGGTTGCAATGGTGAAGATGCTGTCATAATGGTTGCCATGGTGACGATGTTGTCTTAATAGGTTGCAATGGTGACGGATATGTCATAACGGTTGCCATGGTGATGATGATGTCATAATGGGTATATGGGCATGGGACTATGGGATGGAGGATGTGTGATGGGTATATGGGCACTGGACTATGGAATGGAGGATATGTTTGATGGGTATATGGGCATGGGACTATGGGATGGAGGATATGTATGATGGGTATATGGGCATGGTACTATGATATGGAGGATGTGTGATGGGTATATGGGCATTCGACTATGGGATGGCAAATATGTATGATGGGTATATGGGCATGGGACTATGGGATGGAGAATATGTATGATGGGTATATGGGCTTGGGACTATGGGATGGAGAATATGTATGATGGGTATATGGGCACTCGACTATGGGATGGAGGATATGTATGATGGGTATATGGGCACGGGCCTATGGGATGGAGGATAATTATAATTTGTTATAACTAACCACAGTTAGTTACTATGCCCAGGCAGCGCCGGGCTCTTCAGCTAGTAAAAATATAATTATATTTCATAGGTTAGAGTAGAGTAGGGACAGGCTAAAAGAGTCTATCCTGTTGTGGTGGTGGTGGCTTAAAAATTATTTTCGCCAGAACAAAAGCTGCTGGTTATGAATGTGATCTGGTGTTTGATGGGAACTGTTAACATCTGATTGGTGAGGACATGGTGGAGAAGTTGAGTTTTTCCAAGAGTGGGTGGTGGGACTGTGGAAGGTTTGAAGGGTTGAGGCAGAGCTGGGGTGAAGCCTGGGTGGAGTTTCAATGGGGCCCGAAAATTTTGCCAGTATGGGGCAGCCCTGATCTCTGCCCTTGCAGACATTAACCATTTTAGAAGATTTTTTCTTTCCTTTTGTAGAGTTGATAGCAAAGGCAGATACACAGAAGAAAATGTGCCCCATATCAAACATCATATTGGGAACCTTATCAATAATCCCACTATATCCCTATACTAAAGCAAACCTTTCCATGAGTCCTTCTTAATGAATATAAGGAGAATTATATACAGTGGGTGCATACTTTTCATGAAGAAAAACACGAACTGGATTTCCCACTATAATATAACACATGAAACCTGCATGGTGTACCTCCATGGCATGTACTCCCTCAGATATTGGTGTACCTCCATGGCATGTACTCCCTCAGATATTGGTGTACCTCCATGGCATGTACTCATTTTGTGAATTTCCTAGTAAAAACCCTAAGCTACCACAAGCCTAGAGTAAAGTGACAACTTGCGATGCTGCTGTCTTATGAGAAGACATCTTCATCATTAAGATTTGTGCATGTATAAAAAAATGTTTCTGACTACATATGCTGTGTTATGCTTGTTTATGCATTATTACTAAGATTGCTCAGGCGTTAAATTCACAGTTAGTGTTCTCCTTCACAGCTAAAAGCACCCATTTAGAATATAATTTTTTTGTGATCTCATAATCTCATAAAAGCTCTCTTCAAATTATGCCATAAACATTTGGTACAGTTTTTTTTCTATAATAAAAGATTGGTATGACACAAAAATACAGCACTATGTATGCAGTTCCTTTGCATGTAAATGTACTCGCTCATAAAACAGTATACCATAATAATATCCAACCTGGATCTGTTCACATTTGCTGTAAAATAAAATAGCTATCTTTATTATATACAGCGGTGAAAATGAGTATTTGATACACTGTCGATTTTGCAAGTTTTTCCACCTCCAAAGACAGGAGAGGTCTGCAATTTTTATCGCATGTACACTCCAACTGTGAGAGAAAGATTTTAAAAATGAAAAACAGAAAATCACATTGTATAGTTTTTACATAATTACATTGCATTTTATTGCATGAAATAATTATTTGATCACCTGCCAACCATCAAGAATTCACAGACCTGTTAGTTTTTCTTTAAGAAGCCCTCCTAGTCTGCACTCATTACCTGTATTAATTGCACCTGTTTGAACTAGTTACCCTCTCCACACACTCAATCAATCATACTCCAACCTCTCCATCATGGCCAAGACCAAAGAGCTGTCTAAGGACACCAGATACAAAATTATAGACTTGCACAAGGCTGGGATGGGCTACAAGACAATAGGCAAGCAGCTTGGTGAGAAGGCAACTGTTGGCACAATTATTAGAAAATGGAAGAAACACAAGATGACTGTGAATCTTCCTCATTCCATTGGGGGATGGATAACTCTGAGAAATGTCAGGAATAAGCCCAGAACTATAAGGGAGGACCTGCTCAATGACCTGAAGAGAGCTGGGACCACAGTCTAAAACATTATTGTTAGTAGCAAACTATGCTGTCATGGAGAAAAATCATGCAAGGCATGCAAGGTCCCCCTGCTCACGCTGGCATATGTGCAGTCCCATTTGAAGTTCTCCAGTGACCATCTGGATGATCCAGAGGAGGCTTGGGTGAAATTCATGTAATCAGATGATACCAAAATTGAACTTTCTGGTATCAGCTATACACATTGTGTTTTGAGAAAGAAGAAGGCTGAGTACAACTCCAAGAACACCTTCTCAACTGTGAAAAACTTTGGGGACAGGACAACTGTTCCGTGTTGAAGGGAGGATGGATGTGTTCATGTTTTGCAAGATTGTGGCCAACTACCTCCTTCCATCAGTAATAACATTGAAGATGGGTCATAGCTGGGTCTTCCAGCAACTAATGTGTGGCTCCATAAGCATTTCCAGGTCCTGGAGTGGCCTAGCCAGTCCCCAGATCTGAACCCAATAGAAAATCTTTGGAGGGAGCTGAAACTCAGTATTTCCCAGCGACAGCCACAAAACCTGAAAGATCAGGAGAAGATCTATATGGAGGAGTGGGCCATATTCTCTGCTGCAGTGTGCAAATTTGTTTAAGAACTACAGGAAACGTCTGGACTCTGTAATTACAAACAAAGGTTTCTGAACCAAATGTTAAATTCTGATTTTCTATTGTTTGAAATACTTACAGTATTTCATGCAATAAAATACAAATTAATTATGTAAAAATCATACAATGTAATTTTTGGGACTTTTTTAAGATTCTGTCTCTCACAGTTGAAGTGTACCTACGATAAAAATTGCAGACCTCTCCATTCTTTTGAGGTGGGAAAACTTGCAAAATCGTCAGTGTATGAAATACTTATTTGACCCAATGTATGTCATTAATTCTTGTAGAATATAAAATCCAAAACATAATCATCAACAGACTGAATGATGTTGCACCAGTTTTGCAGTAATTTCATAAACAACAAGCATATTTCTATCATCAGTTATCTGGTTTAAAAAACAAGGAACTAGCTGTTTTACAATAACGAGTTCCTTCTTGTTAGTTATTATACACATAGTTATCTCTCTGGTTTTGAGGATGGTTTCATTACCATAGTTTTGATTGGTTTAAGGCTATATTTACACATCCGTGTGAGTTTCGTTTGAAAAAAACAGGCTGATTTTTTTTCTCATGTGTCACTCTAGCTGTATCCTATTTGCTTGCAATTTTTAATTTTCCTTTTTTTATTCACTCAAGAGGCATGCTTGCCTCCAAGTCAATAAAAAGACTCTGAGAAGGTCACATTTTTACTTATTATCACTTAGCAATAAATCTGTTGGACATAAAAGTAAGGCAGCAGCAAATCGAAGCCTTCAAATTTTTTATGGATACCCATTAAGTTGTTTGGCTAAGTCTGATCAGAAAAGACAGGTTAGAATAAGACATGCTCTGAGTCTCATTATTATTATTTATTTATATAGCACCATTAATTCCATGGTGCTGTACATGAGATGGGGTTACATTAAAATACAAATATCACTTACAGTAAACAAACTAACAATGACAGACTGGTACAGATGGAAGAGGACCCTGCCATTGCGGGCTTACATTCTCCAGGATTATGGGGAAGGACACAGTAGGTCGGGGGTTGTAGTAGCTCCGATGGTGCTGGGGTGGCCATGTGGTCATTACAGGTTGTAAGCTTTCTTGAAGAGATGGGTTTTCAGGTTCTGTTTGAAGGATTCAATGGTCTGGCATACAAAAGGATTGTGGTGGTTGGACAGCAAAGACTTGCCTTGTTTGGGCTATCTTATTTTTAAAGTTAGTGGCAAAGTCCTTGGCAGAGATTAGATAAGTCTGAGGGAGCAGTGGTGGACAACTGTTTGGCATTGTGCGATAAGGAAGATACAAGGATGTAAAGTAGGACTGTTTAGCAGAGGTGAGAGATGATTTGAATGTGAGTGTTGCTTGTTTGAGTGCAGTGAAATCATCTTGCGAATGCGTTTTCTTCCAATGCCGCTTTGCAATTCTGGATGCTTGCCGAAGATTTTTAGTGATATTATTGTGCCAGGGTTGTCTATTGATTTGTTGCAATCTGCTATGCATGACAGGGGCGACCGAGTCGATGGCTTATGAAAGAGTGGCATTGTAGAAACTAGTGACAGTGTCTGTATCGTGGAGTGAGGATATGGATGCCAGTGGTTGAATAGAGTCAGAGAGCGTGTGGGGTCTAGGAGTGCAAGGTTTCTGCAGGGGTGCGTATGTTGCTGGATATGGGTGACAGGTGAGGTGGACAGGGATGAGAAAGTGAGTAGATGGTGGTCAGATAGAGGGAGGGGGAGGAAGTTAGATAGGGAGCAGAGACGGTTGAAGACCAGGTCTAATGTATGTCCGTCTGTGTGGGTGGCTGCGGAGGACCACTAAGTAAGTCCAAAAGAAGTAAGGGACAGGAGTTTGAAGGCTGCCGACTAGTGGGTGTCAATGGGGATGTTGAATTCACCAATGATGATGGTGGGAATGTCAGCAGATAGATAGATCTTAGGTATACTCCCACGATGAGCTGTTGGTGAGTTTTTGTTGCTGCAAATTTTCAAAAAATCAAGTAACCTATCTTACTTAATGAGTGTAGAAATGGTGCAGAAAGTCTGCAACATCAAAAACTCACCAAGAGCTCATCCTGGGAACGGAGCCTTACACTCAGATCTGTAATTTTAGCAGATGTGTGAATTGATCCATTCAACTCTATGGTTCCTTGTGCTGTCTGATAAACTCATCCAACTTTCCTTCATCCCACTTAATTCCCCAACCTGATCTAGCTATAATAATAGGTGATATCATACTTCCCCTGTACCGGAAGTCCATTTCATTAAAGCAACATTTGACTGCATTGTCCTTCAACTCTCACATCCAAGCTCTTGCCACCCACCTCCTGCTGTCTCTAACTCAAAAATATATATATTTTTTTTCTTCCTCTCTTGGCAGAAAACGCAATTGAAAATCCATGTGGATCTGATGCGCTTTTGATGCGCTTTTGATGCGGATTTTCATGCGTTTTTTCCATGCAGATTTATATGCATTTTTCTAAGCTAAATAAAGATTTATTATTTAACAAAAAAAGAATTGTGATGTCATTTCTTTGTACAACCTCTTTTTTTACATACTCCATTGAAGACCATAATATCATTACATACCATGTTCACATATAATGTTTACACACACGAAACATATATAAGTAAATATCTATAGATAGATATATCTATAGATAGATAGAAATATCTATAGATAGATACAGTATATCTATAGCTATATCTAGCTATAGATATATCTATCTTTAGATATACCTATCTATCTGTCTATATATCTATAGATATCTATCTCTCTATAGATATATCTATCTCTCTATATAGCTATCTATCCACTTCAAGTTTCTCGCGAGTGTGACCCCGGCCTTAAATGCAATATCTGTTTAATTTTTTAAAAAAAGGGAAAAAAATATTGCGTGGCAAACCCAGAACAGGGAAAGCCAGCAACTGGGGGCAGATGTTTATAGCCTGGGAAAGGGACAATACCCATGGAGCTTCCCAGGCTATTAATATCAGCTCACAGCTGTATAATTAGCATTTACAGGTTATTAAAATAAGGGAGCACCACAAAAAATTACATGGTGTCTCCCTGTAATTAATAACCAGAAAAGGCTGTGCAGACAGCTGCGGGCTGATATTAATAGCCTAGAAAGGGACCATGGATATTGCCCCCCCGACTACATACACCAGCTCTCAGCCACCCCAGAAATGGCGCATCTCTAAGATGACACACTGACCGGAGATAATACTCCCGCAGTGTACTTCATTAGAGTTTGTGCTGTCACTTTATAGCACTACCGCAGCATGAGAATTTTCTCACGCAGCAGTGCCGCAAGTGACAGTATGAACCCAGGTGACCTCTAGGTGGTGGAGGGATACACTGCAGAGGATCACCTCTGGTCCCTGTACACCAGAGCCCCTGTAGAATGGTCACATCTCCAGATGTGACAGCTCTAGACGGGAGATCGTTGTGGGACAATCATTATTAAATGGATTACATCGGAACACGGAGTATACTGTTGGTTTATTATTTTATTTTTTTTGCAGGTGATCAAGCGCGTTGGGGATTAGCTGTTTGGTGAGTATGTACTGTATGTGTATTTTTTTTACTATTCAACACAGTAGCCAGATGATGGGACTTCTGTCCCATCATCGGCTAATGCTGTCACTGTAGCAGACATAGCAGGATGGGACTAGTAGTCCCATCGGATGATGCCTGCCTATACCCAGACCTGCATACACACACACAGCCGCACACACACACAGATACATGCAGAGACCCGCACACACACATATTCACACAGACACCGGCAAACAGACCCACACATATTCTCCGCAAACACAGCCTCCGCCCACACACGTAGTCTCCACCCAAACACTCTTCCTCCTCCCTATGTGCAACATTTTTTGCACGCAACACTGCAGCAAAACTGCAAATCTTTTACACCTGCGTTTTTTGCTGCGGATTTGACTGACTCAATGGAAGTCAATGGGTGCAGAAACGCTGCAGATGCGCAAAAAGAATTGACATGCTGCGGAAAATAAAACACTGCAAATCTGCAGCATGTGCACACCAATTCTGAATTTCCCATTGGCTCTCATTGGTTTTGCACTACACTGCGGATTTGATGCAATTACATGCATCCGAAAATGCTGCGGATCCACATCAAAATCTGCAATGTGTGCACATAGCCTTAGAGATGAGCTAATATTTCAATGTTAAGATTATGTTTGCCAAATTTGGAATATTCGCCAATTAATTCATCGAATATTAACTGAACATAACCGAACACCATTCACCTTAATGAGAGGCTAGAACAAACGCATATATAACACCTTAGAATGGCCCCAAATGCTGCCAAGACACATCAAATGAGGGGACAAACATCAGGAAAGTGGCCTCAATTCACCCACAGTACAAATTGCAGCATGGAACTGCAGTAATCAGCCAGGAATGAGGTATCGGGGTCTGGGACAGCATTTACAGCTTTCAATTGAACGTCACAGTAAGACAGGGTGGGTGAGGGATTGATGTAGGGCCACTTTGCAGGGAGCGGTGATACCACATGCAACACCTCTACCTGCTTTCATGCTGAGCCACACTTAGGTGGCACAAATATCAGTATTCTAGACTACCATTGTCAGAAAAATTTAAGGATAGTTACACGGGTAGTTGAGTCCAAGGAGATGGAGACCTGACAGTCTCAGAGCCCTACTGCTACAGACCCAACCAGTAGTCTACACATTTACAAAAAATAATGGCAGACATCAACAAAGTGGCATCAATTGCAATACGGTAGAATTAATATAGCGGGGACCGACACCTCTTCCACTACAGCCAACTCAGCAGATGGAGACTGTAAAGGGCAAGGTGGTGGAATCACTATTCTGTATCCATCTGAAAGCCTGGAAGGGGCGTAACTAGGTGGCCTACCAAATCCCACACAAACAAGTGGCAGCAGGTGAAAACTGCGGCCCAAAAGGTACAAAAAGGTGGCACCAGGTGTTACTCTATCGCTGACCTACAGAATCTACCAGCTGGCCCCCTACAGTGGGAAAGCTGAGAAGACCCAAAGGAGGGATGAAAAATGCAGGCAGGCACTTTAGGGATGCTGGAACCATGGGTGCGCAGATGGGACCGGCTGAGGAACAGAAAAGCACTAGCAGGTGTGGGCTGGACCAGGTGCTACACAGATGGTTGCTGAGAGGTGCGATCTGGAATGGCTGCTGGACAGAAGAGCACAGACAGGTACGAGTAGATGGGTACAGACAGGTAAGAGCAGAAGGGTACAGGGTATACAAGCAGACAGACAGACCTGGGGAACCTGACAACTAGCGAGCATGCAAGGCAAACTAACAACGTAGCTCAGGCACCTCCATATTGGAGAAGCCTTAAATAAAAGGTGTCAGCTAGCTACAGGTTGGGGATACCTTAGGTTCATGCGGGCGGTCTCTTTAAGAAGGAGGGAGGGTGCGAGTGCACTCTCTAAGTATAGTTTCCGGTCCTACAACTGAACCTTGGTGGACACCGATACATAGGGGGCAAGATGAGGAGGTGGTGTGTGAGTGGAAGACACTAAACATCCTGTCTGTTAGGTAGGAGGAGATCCAACAAAGGGCCAAGTCTGTAATGTCAACAGATCAGAAAATCTTTAGTAAAAGGAAATGGTCCACTGTGTCAAAGAGAGATGCCAGGTTCAGGAGGAGGAGTAAAAACTTGCGTTGCTTTCATTTGGCGGTTAGTATGTCGTTGGTGACTTTAGTAAGGGCAGATTCAGTGGAATGGTGAGGTCTGAAGTCAGATTGTTCGCGGTCAAAGAGGGATCAAGAGGAGATATGGGAGGACAGTTCAAAATGGACATGTTGTTCCAGTAGTTTTTTGTGGCATATGGGGAGAAATGATATGGGGTGATAGCTATACACAGAGGATGGGTCAAGGGTGAGCTTCTTGAGGATGGGTGTGATCGAGGTGTGTTTCAATCAGGAAGGAAGACACCAGTTGTTAGTGACAGGTTAAAGAGGTGGGTTATGCTTGTGATGAAGACTGTGGTAAAGTCACAGGTGGTGAGGCAAAGTATTAAGCTGAGATGAGAGCAGAGGGAGGGGGAACTGGTGGATGCAGGAAATAATTGAAAGTACTGAATAGCTGTTTAGGGTTGTGAGACAGGTATGATATGAGGGATGAGAAGTTGGTTTGATTTGTTGCAGTCAGAATTTGCGCAGCATTTTTACAACTTCTGTTACTGGCCGGGCAACTCCGCTCCTTTTCTTTGGCAGCAGTAAAACGGTATGCTTTGTAGTAGATGAGAGCCATAAAGAACATGTGCTCCAGTAGATGGCAAATGCTGCATCAAGTGGCCTCTGGTCCTCTTCCTCCACCTTAACATCACACACAGTACAGTCCTCAGTGGTGGCACCCCAATTAACCTTTTTTCCCCACATTACAACTCTCCAAGCACCCAACTAACTGTGGGGAACTACAAATGGGACATTCTGCAGAGCTATTCACACATTCTATTTCATGCATATCAGAAGTCTGCTCTAAAGATTTACATAGTCAAGAGGAGAAAATCATCTGCACAGATGGCCAAATTTTTTCTGACTTAGATCTTTGGCCGAATGAAGCTTTGTCCGAGCATAAACCAAACCCTCTTCAACAAACGTTAACCCCGTTGGGTGATGGTGACCAATTTGTGACGAGATTCAGATATTTGAGGCGCCCATGGACTGTATTTTGCTGACAAGGCAGGAAGAGGAGGAGGTTGACACTCAGGGCGAGGAGTGGGAGAACAGAGAGGATGACGATGAGGTAGTAGAACCGTCTGGGTCGTGGCACCCACCCACCGAGGGCGAGCTGACCTTGTGAGAATCCCCCCCTATACAGGGAGTGTCAGGGGCAAGACCAAGGGGGTGAGCCACCACGACTGCTGGGACCAGATGGCCAGCTCAGGGGAACACTATGTGCAAGTGTATGACGACAAGGACGAGCAGGAAGCAAGATAAGACAAGACGTAGGTGCAAGGTATCTTCATTAGGATAACTCAGGATCACATTCAGTGTAAAAATGTGAGAAAGCAAACACGGAAAGGTGCGTGCGTGGGCACGCCAAGGTCCATAGCATGGTATGTGCCAGGAGGCATGCCTGGGTATAGGAAATGGCACAATGGCATCGGACTCTGGACAGCTGGCAACGATCAACATGATCAGGCATCAGGCTGCGGACATCAGTTCCGGGCATCAGGCCGCAGTCATCATGCTTACGATCTCTGGCAGCGATCGGCAGGTTCCGGGCATACAGCAGGCAAACCAGGGTTCACGCATGGTGCATGTTAAGGAACACGCCGAGGTCCAAGGCAGGATTCCAGGCAGGGTGCGTGCTAGGGGCACACCAGGGTCCAGGGTAAGGTGCAAGGCTAGGTGCGTGTGTAGGGGACACGCCAAGGTACAAAGCAAGGTGCAAGGCAAGGTGTGTGTGTAGAGACATGCCAAGGCACAAGGTAACAAACAAGACAGGGTGCGTGTATAGAGACATGCCAAGGCACAAGGTAACAAACAAGACCAGGTGTGTGTATAGAGACAAGCCAAGGCACAAGGTAACAAACAAGACAGGGTGCATGTATAGAGACACGCCAAAGCACAAGGTAACAAAGCAGAGTCCTGCACGTGCAAAGAGACACGCCAGGGTCAGGGTTCAAGGCAGGGTGCGTGCTAGGAGCCACGCCAGGGTTCAGGGCAGGACACATGCTAGGAGCCACGCGGGATGCACACCTCACTGGCCAGTGCACACGGCTGTAACACCAGCATGAGGCATGACTAAGGCACAGGAGGCGGGCAAAGGAACCTTCGCGCTAGGAGCCACCCCAGGTTCAGGGCAGGGTGCGGGCTAGGAGCCACGCCAGGGTTTAAGGCAGGGTACGTGATAGGAGCCACGCCAGGGTTCAAGGAAGGGCTGCATGCTAGGAGCCACGCAGGAGGCATGCCTCACTGGCCAGTGCACACGGCTGTACACAAACACGATGCACTTACCACGGCACAGGTGACGGCCAAGGGGAACCCACGCCGGGGTTCAAGACAAGAACAAGGCAAGGAACAAGGCAAGACTAGGCGAGAAACAAGGCAAGACAAGGTACGGAACACAGAGCAGAACATAGGCAGAGACAGAGCCTGGACAGAGTGAGGACAGAGTCTAGCAGCAGAGCGTAGGCCGAAGCCCAGAGCCGGGCCAAGGGAGCACCGTGGGACTAGACATGGAAATGTGCAAGAGAGCACCATAGGACAGAGTCTAGCAGCGGAGCGTAGGCCGAAGCCCAGAGCTGGGCCAAGGGAGTACCTTGGGACTAGACTTGGAGACGTGCAAGAGAGCACCATAGGGAAGAGTACGGAAAACCAGGCTGAGACAAAAAACATGAGAAGTACTACAAGGCTCAGAATAGGCTCAGAATAGCAAAGACCAGACATGGTGAAACAAGCAAGGCAGAGAACAGAGGAAGGACTACAAGTCAAAGAATAGCTAAGGCAAGACATAGCAAAACAGGCTAAGGCAGAGAATAGCGGAAGTACCACAAAACAAAGCAAGGCAAGGGCAAACATGGCACGAGAGACAACACAAGACATGGCACGAGACAAGAGGCAGAGTACAAGCACGGAGCGTGTACAGAGACATACGACAGGGCAGAGAGCAAGGGCACAGAATAGAGGGAGCGACCCAGCAGACCAAGCAGCCATGCAGGGAAGCAACACAATAATCAGGCCCTGACCATAGGGAGGGGCGGTCTCATATAGCACCATAGCATCAGTACTTCCGGGTCAGGACCAGGGGAGAGCTTCCAGTTCAGTCCTCCAGGATCACAGAGAGCAGTCACATGACCAGGGATTCCAGACATGCAGAGATGATTGCAGAACCAGACAGTACTGGAAGCTAGGAAAGGTCACATGATCAGGATTCCAGACATGCAGAGATGATTGCAGGACCAGACAGCACTGGAGCCTAGGAAAGGTCACATGATCAGGGGTTTTGGAACACAGAGATGATCACAGAAGGCAGAGCAGAAACGCAGGCATCTTGCAGCCCAACAGTCATGAGGTGAGTGTGCACACTGCTCTAGGGAACATGCAGGATAGCAGACATGAGATGCGCGTGCACACCGCTCCAGGGGTCATGAGGCAAAACAGACATGGCGGACGTGACACGCGCTTGGTGTAAATCCAGAGGCATGCAGCTGAGTAGCTCAGCAGGAGGAGGTGGAAGATGAGGAGGTTACGTAGACACAGTTATTCAACCATGACAACCAATGCATCCTGAGGCCCAACTCTGGCAGTGGACAGCAGCGTTCATGGTTCTGCAGTTACCTAGCTTGGGTCTTTTTTTCAAATTGGCAAAAATCTAAAAAATCATGTTATCTGTCAACTCTTTTAAAAACAACCAAGTAGAGTAAAAAAAGTAAATAATTTCAGTACTACATGCATGATCAACGTGTTAATCTGGGAATGTCATTGTGCTAAAATGCAGCCTGGCAGGTCTCGCCACCCACTGTCCACCTGTTATGATTCGGTCACTGAGGAGGATTACCGGGGAATTAGCTAAGCAAACAGGAAACCAGAAAGGTTAGCAACTTAGCGGATTGCAGACCCCTAAACCTAACAACACAACTAGCATTAGCCGTGGGACGTGCCTACGATGCCCTAGACGCAGCCAAAGAGTTAACTAGGCCTAAAGCAAGAAAGGGGAAAGCTAAACTGCCCCGGAGTAGAACCCCAAAAGAATAGACAGCCCCATAACATATATTGTCGGTGAGACAAGATGAGGCACAAACGCAGGCAGAAAATAGAGTGAGCAAATGATGGGGCCCAAACTGTCTAGATAGGATAGGACAGAAAAAATATTGTCTGCAATCACGCAAAAACCCTAAAAAATCCAACACGTCTGATATACAAAAACACTGAGGCGACACGACCTCTCCCCGCTAGATCAGCATTCTGGTGTGAACTGGAAGCAAAGCAAAAGGTACTAATTATAACAGGGGATTAGCAATACTGAACAGAATGACATAAACTGTGACATATGAGCAGGGTCCAGCACAAATCCCAGCAGGGAATAATGCTGAACTCGCACAGCAAAGCAGAAAGCAGACAAAGGCAAAAACTATATTAAATGCAAAAGATTCAGCAAACAAATAACTTACCTGAATGATGCAAGACCAAGGAGGGGAAAAAGCAGACTTCACAATGCACAGGAAGACAAACAAGTCACTGGCAGCAACTGAAGGAAGCTTGCTCACTTAAATCCTCCCAGTCTGTAACCCCTGACTTCCAATCATCATCTTCAGGTGATAGACTTCTGTCAATAAGACCAGCTCCACTACCCACTGTAAATACCAGAGGGAGCCCCGACTCAGAAGTCAGATCAAGAGAGTTCACAACACCACCCCATCAATCGCATCTTCTGATTCTTCCTCCTCCCTCACCGTGGCAAGTGTTGTCACACAGGTTTCCGGCCAAAGAACCTCCACTTGTTTACCCCCTACTGTTGTGGTGAATGATAGCTTTATGGTTAGTCCATCCTTATAAGACAAAGTCACACATAGGTGTACACCACCAACCTGTCAGAGACACCGCACTACACTTGCTCATAGAGCCAGTGCGCGTGTCCTGAGAACAGAAGCAGTGCTAAAAGATACCTGGGGAGCAGGGCAGCAGAGATGACCAGGCGTGCTTCAGGCTAATAGTGTCAGGATCCAGTCAGTGCTGGAAAGTAAAGGTGCATAGGACCTGCGGACACTAAAACTGAATAATGTGCACGGGACCTATGGTCATGTGACTGCAAGGGGGCGGGGCTTAGCATCCTGTATTCAGATAGGACAGGACACCATACAACAACTCAGAGTCAGGCAAAACAGAGGTCACACACAGTACGGGCGAACGAGGTACAGGAGGGACGAACAGACGGGTAGTCAGACAGAGCCAAAGGTCATACACAAGAGGGCGACGTGGTACCAAGGGGACAAGCAGAGAGGAGTTGGGTCACAAGCAGAGAGTCATACACGAGAGGTAGCGCAGTACAAGAGGGTCAGGCAGAACTCGTAACAGGGACAGAACCAGATCACAACCGAACAAACAAGCAAGATATCAGGCACAAGGCACACGTATACAAGAGGTCACTTAACTCAGCCGAGGGCAGGAGTATAACTGACACTGGACCGAGGTCCAGTGAGCCCTAAATAGCCTCCTGCTGCCAGAGAGAGGCAGCACAATTAACCCCTTGTCTAACCAGGACAGGTCAAAGCAAAATCCCGTCCTGGATCATGACAGTACCCTCCTCTCAATGGGGGGCCACCGGACCCCCAGGTCTCTCAGGGTACTTGGCGTGAAAGGCTCGGATCAACCGATCCACATGAACTGATCGAGCAGGAACCCACGAGCGTTCCTCAGGACCGTAGCCCTTCCAATGTATCAAATACTGAAGGGCGCGACGGACCAACCTGGAGTCGACAATTCGTTCCACCTCGTACTCAGCCTGCCCATCTACCAGAACCGGTGTCGGGGAAGATGATGATCCCTCCCCACTGGACCTCACAGGTTTCAAAAGGGCCTTATGGAAAACATTTGGGATCCGCAGAGATGGCGGGAGCTACAACCGAAAAGCCACCGGGTTAACTGCTTCGGTAATTACATAGGGACCTATAAACTTGGGTCCAAGCTTCGCAGAGGGGACCTTGAGCCTTATATTTTTGGTGGATAACCATACCTTATCCCCGACCTGAAACACTGGACCCACGGATCGTTTTTTGTCCGCAAAAAATTTAAATTTGTCCTGGACCTTCGTAATGTTATTCTGGACCTCCCGCCATACCTCCCCCAACCGCTGGATCGACTCGTCCGCCCCAGGACACCCAGAATTCAAGCGGGAAAATTCTCCAAAATGAGGATGAAACCCATAATTGCAAAAAAAAGGAGATGTACCCGTAGACTGGTTAGTGCGGTTGTTAAAAGCAAACTCAGCCAATGGTAACACAGAACACCAATCATCCTGTCGGGCTGAGGTCAAACAACGCAGAATTTGCTCCAGAGACTGATTGGTCCGCTCAGTCTGCCCATTAGTCTCCGGATGGTAGGCGGATGAAAAGGACAGACTAATACCCAACCTCCTACAAAAAGCTCTCCAAAATCTGGACACAAATTGCACTCCCCTATCAGACACCACATTCAGGGGTACCCCATGCAACCGCACCACATGCTCCACAAACAATCTGGACAATGTTTCCGCATTAGATAGAGCTGCCAAAGGTACAAAATGTGCCTGCTTACTAAACCTGTCCACTACGACCCAGACCACGGTATTACCCTTGGAAGGGGGAAGGTTGGTGATGAAATCCATGGACAGATGAGTCCATGGTCTCTCAGGAATTGGCAGTGGTACCAATTCCCCGGCCGGCCGGTTATGGGGAGTTTTCGCACGGGCACAAACCTCACACGCAGACACATACTCCCCAACATCAGAGGCTAAAGAAGACCACCAGAACATTCTAGCAATGGCCTTCCGAGTCGCTGAGATCCCTGGATGTCCACCCAGAACTGAGTCATGGAACTCCTGGAGGACCTTGAGACGAAACTGAGCTGGCACATAAAGTTTATCCACCGGCTTAGCTGGAGGTGCAAGAGCCTGGGCTTCTCGAATCTCTCGTTCAAACACATTAGAAACCTCTGCCACCACCACCCCAGGCTGAAGAATGGAGGATGGAGGTTCCGGGGGGGACACCGGATCTAGACTGCGTGACAACGCATCCGCTCTGATATTCTTGGATCCTGGTCGGAAAGTGATCGAGAAGTTGAATCGAGAAAAAAAAAGTGACCATCTAGCCTGTCTGGGAGTCAACCTTTTAGCAGACTCGATGTAAGCTAGGTTTTTGTGGTCCGTGATTACCGTTATAGGATGGACAGCCCCCTCCAAAAAATGCCTCCATTCTGCAAAAGCCAATTTTACGGCCAGAAGTTCCCGATTCCCCACATCATAGTTTCTCTCTGCCGGAGAGAACTTCTTTGAGAAAAAGGCGCAAGGTCTTAAATTGGTCAAAATGGCGGGTCCCTGGGACAATACCGCCCCCACCCCCACCTCTGAGGCGTCTACCTCAACAATAAATGGTTCAGAGGGGTCCGGTTGGATAAGAACCGGGGCCGACATGAAACATTTTTTCAAAAACTGAAATGCCGCTACCGCTGCGGTTGACCAATTCTTGATATCGGCCCCCTTTTGAGTCATGTCTGTGAGGGGTTTAACCACCTGTGAGAACCCCCTTATAAATTTCCGATAATAATTAGCGAACCCTAGGAAACGTTGCAGACCCTTCAAATCACACGGTTGAACCCACTCGAGAATGGCCTGCACCTTATTAGGATCCATGCGATACCCTTCAGCAGACATGATGAACCCCAGAAAGGACAGTTCCTGAACAAAAAATAAACATTTTTCAAGTTTAGCAAACAGACAGTTCTCCCTGAGCCTTTGGAGAACTGCCCGAACATGACCAATGTGAGTCTGTTTATCAGGCGAGTAGATTAAAATGTCATCCAAATACACCATCATAAAACGTCCAATCAAATCGGAGAACACATGATTTATGAAATTTTGGAAGACCGCTGGAGCGTTGGTCAGGCCGAAGGGCATTACCAAATTTTCAAACAACCCTTCAGTAGTGAGAAAGGCGGTCTTCCATTCATCTCCATCCCGGACTCGGATAAGGTTATACGCTCCCCGTAGGTCTAATTTCGAAAACCACTTAGCTCCGGACAACTGATTGTATAAATCAGGAATAAGTGGAAGGGGATAAGTATTCCTCACAGTTATTTTATTTAACTCATGAAAATCGAGGCATGGGCGCAAACCACCGTCTTTTTTTTTACAAAAAAGAACCCTGCCGCCACAGGAGAAACAGAAGGACAAATATGTCCCTTACGGAGGCTCTCAGAAATATATTCCTTCATCGCAGCCCGTTCCGGACCCGAGAGGTTATACAGGCGGGCTTTGGGCAATTTAGCACCTGGAACCAGGTCAATGGCACAATCAAATGGGCGGTGTGGTGGTAAAACCTCAGCCTCTTTTTCGGAGAAAACGTCAGTATAATCTATCAGGCACTCCGGAATGCCTTCTAGACCCACGGACGACACAGACACAGAAACAAGACATTTCTCAGAGCAATAGGGACCCCATTTAACAATATCCCGAGATTCCCAATTAATCACAGGATTATGCAGCTGTAACCAGGGGAACCCCAACACCAGTCCCGCAGGCAGGTTGTTCATTACAAAACATGAAATACGTTCCTGATGTAAGGAACTCACTTTAAGGAGAAACTCTTCAGTACAAAACACAATGTCATTCTTACCCAGTGGTGTTTTGTCAAAAGCAACAAGGTGAATCGGAGTCTCCAACCTAACTGTCCCTAACTTACACCTGGCCACCAAGTCAGAGTCAATAAAGTTCAATGATGAACCGCAATCCACGAAGGCAGTTGTGGATGTGGAGACACCCCCACAACAAAGTTCCACTTGGAATGACATTTTAGAAAATGCAGAAAAGGGTACCTGAGAGCCTGGGTGACCTCCACGATAATCACCCGGGCTCAGTCGTTTGTTGGTTAGTGGCCGGGAGGGGCAATCCTTTTTCCCATGTCCAGACTCGCCACTGTGAACACAGCATTTTTTCACGTGCCGTTGCCTCCTTTCTTCCTCCTTACGGTTGATGGTTCCCATCGCCGTGATTTTCAGTGAAGAACTGGCTCCCCTTCCTTGGGAGAACAATGATGTCTCGGTTTGTATCACTCCCCTTGCCCGTAACCTGCGATCCATTCGGACGGACTGTGTCATAGCTTCCTCCAGGGCATCAGGTGGGGGGTGGAGAGCTAAGGCGTCTTTCAGATGCTCAGACAGGCCTCTGCGGAACAACCCCCGGAGAGCAGCGTCGTTCCAGCAGACCTCAGCAGCCCAGCGTCTGAACTCTGAGCAAAACCACTCGGCTGAGTGTTTCCCCTGGCAAACATTCATCAGCCTGTCCTCAGCCATACGCACCCGATCAGGCTCATCATAAATATGCCCCAGGGCCTCAAAAAATGCATCCACAGTCATACGCTCAGGGGCCGTGGTAGGAAGGGAGAAAGCCCAAGCTTGGGGGGCTCCCCTTAACAGAGACATAATGACCCCCAATCTCTGACTTTCATCCCCAGAAGAGTGTGGTCTTAAGGAAAAAAAAAGCTTACAGCCCTCCTTGAACACTCTGAAGTCATTTTTATCTCCAGAAAAGGTATCTGGTAACTTCACTGGAGACTCAGGGGAAATTAATGCAACATCCCGATCCCCCAATGAAAGAACCCCCTGCACAGTGTCGGCGATCAGCTGCTGAGACTGAGCCAGGACTCTTTGTTCTCCAAAGAGTTTCTGAGACATCTGCGTCAGATGCTTAACCTGCTCAGAAAGAGCATGCATAGGATCCATCACACACACAGGTGAATGGGAGCAGAGAAAAAAAAATGGTATGGTTCAGTTATAATGTCAGAGACACCGCACTACACTTGCTCATAGAGCCAGTGCGCGTGTCCTGAGAACAGAAGCAGTGCTAAAAGATACCTGGGGAGCAGGGCAGCAGAGGTGACCAGGCGTGCTTCAGGCTAATAGTGTCAGGATCCAGTCAGTGCTGGAAAGTAAAGGTGCATAGGACCTGCGGACACTAAAACTGAATAATGTGCACGGGACCTATGGTCATGTGACTGCAAGGGGGCGGGGCTTAGCGTCCTGTATTCAGATAGGACAGGACACCATACAACAACTCAGAGTCAGGCAAAACAGAGGTCACACACAGTACGGGCGAACGAGGTACAGGAGGGACGAACAGACGGGTAGTCAGACAGAGCCAAAGGTTATACACAAGAGGGCGACGTGGTACCAAGGGGACAAGCAGAGAGGAGTTGGGTCACAAGCAGAGAGTCATACACGAGAGGTAGCGCAGTACAAGAGGGTCAGGCAGAACTCGTAACAGGGACAGAACTAGATCACAACCGAACAAACAAGCAAGATATCAGGCACAAGGCACACGTATACAAGAGGTCACTTAACTCAGCCGAGGGCAGGAGTATAACTGACACCGGACCCAGGTCCAGTGAGCACTAAATAGCCTCCTGCTGCCAGAGAGAGGCAGCACAATTAACCCCTAGTCTAACCAGGACAGGTCAAAGCGAAATCCCGTCCTGGATCATGACACAACCACTTTTGAATACAATATAGAAAAAAGAGAAGATAATGTGTAACTAAAATTTAACCTTTATTCCATTAATTAAAATAATTATAAAATCATTTACATACATCAAATGGATGTATATTGGGTCTCCAATATCATAAGTGACCACACTGATTCTAATAGGCAGAACTATGTGAGAATTATATGATTAATCTGAGGAGATTTTGACCATTGTCCCCATAAATTATTGGTCAATTATATCCTCTGAGTAAAATGAGAAAAATTTGGCAGAAAAAGCATATGCCAATAATTATGTATACTAACATAGGTTGTCTCTTATCATGCAATTACCATATCACTACATGAAAATAAATGCAGTGTTATTAATTAGACCAGAGCCACTATTAATCTCACTCCACCTTATAGTGTGTACTCCTTATTGGGAAATGAGATTAGCTGCATAGTATACCGCCAACAATGACACCAGGACGAGCAAGCATGTACAGGGGAATTACAGCTACATGACTGGGCACTGGGTTACTCTGGTGGCTGTAGGGGCAGTCAGAGAAGGGGCTGCTCCACAAGTTTTGTAATCTCCAAGGCTTGCAGAGCGCTTGGGGATGGAAAAATAAGGTACTACACACCATAAGATGGATAACTAAACTACTAGACAACAGGGATTGTAGAACTAAACTACTAAACATCTAGGGTTCTAGAACTAAACCAATACACAACATATGATGGATAACTAAACTAGTAGACAACAAGGGTTGGAGAACTGAACTACTAAACAGCTAGGGTTGTAGAACTAAACCAATACACATCCACAAGATGGATAACTAAACTATCACACAACAGGGGTTGGAGAACTAAACTACTAAACAGCTATGACTGGAGAACTAAACAAATACACAACAGAACATGAAGAACTAAACTACTAGACAACAGGGATTTGAGAACTAAACCACTAAACAACTAGAGTTGTAGAACTAAACCACTGCACAACACATGATGTATAACTAATAGATAACAAGGTTTGGAGAACTAAGCTACTAAACAGCTAGGGTTGTAGAACTAAACCACTACACAACATACAATGGATAACTAAACTACTAGACAACAGAGGTTGGAGAACTAAGCTAATACACCCAGGGGTTGGAGACTTAAAGCACTAGACAGCAAGGTGTCACTAGACACCAGGTCTTGGAATCCCCAGGGCTTGTGGAACAAACCTCTGTATCTAATACTTCCTCCAGTGCTTCTGCCTCCTCCATCTCCTTTAGCGCCTCCACCTCTGCCCTCAACCTCCGCCTTAATGAAACAGACGTTACAACACTGCAGAGGGAATCCCCCCACCTCTGTACTATGCAGCCATGGCTCACCGCAATCAGGCAGCTTTTAAATTAATATGCTTTGGAGATCGAATTCATACGGATCAACAGTTGTGGACAGCTATCCATGCCGAGGTTGAGCAATGGCTGCCTACACTCCACCTGGAGCCAGGGAAGGTCGTGTGCGATAACGGTGCAAACCTGGTGGCGGCCCTACATCAGGTCAACTTTACACATGTACCTTGCATGGCTCGCATCCTCAACCTGATGGTACAACAATTCCTACACCACTGTCTAAGCATGGATGTGCTGCTGTAGAAAACACTGTCATTGTGTGTTCACTTTCACCATTCCACTTAAGTTGGTACAGAGATCTTTCAGACTACTGGGAAACCAATTGATATGCGAAGTGACCACCCGTGGATTTCAACTCTGCACATGTTGCAGCAACTGTGGAAGTTGCACCGAGACCTGGTACAGTATGACATTTTGCATACCATGGCACATCGCAGTATGGACGTGGTGCAATTCACACTTGCGTAGCGGACACAGATGAAGGACCTCTGCACCCTTCTGCATGTTTTCGAAATGACTGCTTAGGTGGTTAACGGTGACGATGCTGTCATCAGCATTACTATTACATTCATCTAAAGGCCGGACCACATTTTTTAAATAGTCTGGGTGAGGAAGTGGTGGTGGTCCCAGGGAAAGACAAGGAAGAAGAGGAGGATGCCTTTAGGGTTAACAATATCTCTAAGTTCAGGTCTGTTGTCTCAAAGGTGGTGGTCAAAGGAGGAACCAATGGAGGAGAAGCAAATGGAGAAGGACCATGAAAAGGATGAGAAGGAATAGTTGATGGAGGATGTGCACCAGGTAGGAAATGAAGAGGATAATGATTCCCTCTCTGTTACCACAAAAGGATGGAGGAAGAAAGCTTGAGTGTTATCCCGCCACCAACACACTGTGTTGCACTATCTTCAGCATCATTGTTACCCGTATAGTTATGCTTCAAAATAGTGCTGACTTCTGGGTGCCAGTGTGTTCTATCCATGATACAAAAGTACATTTTGCCAGTTAGCTCCCCACCTGAAAAAGGGAAGCGCCCATTCTGCAGTATCAAAATATGCTTGAAGACAATCTTGACAGTGCTTTACCCCAACAGCAGTGACGCACACATTTTGCATCACCGTGATAGGCTTACAACCACAGAAATGTTGAGTCATCAACGCAAAATCATTATCAGCCTTGCAGCGCTGGAGTCCTGTGTTCCAACCCCATCAAGGACAGCATCTGCAAAGAGTTTGTATGTTCTAACCATGTATGCAAAGGTTTCCTCTCAGTACTTGTTTTTCTACTCACACTCCAAAGACATACAGATATTAATTTTTGATTGTGAGTCCCAATGGTGACAGTGGCAGTAATGTCTGTAAAGTGAATGTCGATGATAAAAACATTTGAAATTGATGCTCAGCCACACTCAGATAGCACAAATATCAGTTTTATTGATTACTATTGTCAGAAAAATGAAAGAATAGTAAACACGGGTAGTTGACTCCATGACAGTGGAGGACTGCCGATCTCAGAGGCCTACTGCTACAGGCAGCACATGAAGGAGACTCAACCAGGAGTCTATATATTTCTAAAAATGTATTGGCAGACACCAACAAAGTGACATCAATTTCACCAAAGTAGAAATAGTATAATAGGGACCGACAAATTTCCACTACAGCCAAACCAGATGTGTAGATGTATACCCAATGACGAGTGCACACATTTCCAAAAATTAGTTGGTGACACCAACAAAGTGGTATCAATTTCAAGAGAATAGAAATAGTATAATAGGGACCGATGCATCTTCCACTATAGCTAACCCAGCTAAAGGACACCCAACCAAGAGTGTACACATTTCCAAAAATTAGTGGCAGACACCAATAAAGTGGCATGAATTTCATCACCTACCTCATTTAGACCATGAACACCGAGCCTAATCCACCTTCCAGCATGACCTCACTTTTTACCAGTCATGTTGCTCACATAGAGTGCTATGAGAACAGTACTAGCAACTAAAAATTAGATGTTTACTCTGCACAGCTGAATTTCAGTGGCACTAAATGATAAGGTGAAATTTGGCATGCTGTATCGAATTAGTCACAGAAAAAAACAATCTGTGTGGATGAGACCTGTTTGACAAAGAAGATGTACTCCAAACAATTTAAAATCTCCCCTTCTGTATGACTTTAGTAACAGAAGAATTTTTGGGGGCTTGTAGATGAGGCCTGTATAAGATTGAGTGGATGCGCCAAACAATTTAAAAGTGACATGACATGTCCCCTACTGTATCACGTTAGTAACAGAAGAAATTTTTTGGGCAGGAATGGGAGCGTACAACAGGATCAACAACAGGGCTGCTATGGGAAATACAAGATCCAGGATCCAGTCTAGAATTATTACTCATCTACCCAACACCAATTACCAGAGAGCATTTCATGCTCGTCAGAAGATAGATGTAACAGATGTGTGTCTCAAGCTAGGTATAAAAGATGTCCATGAGAAACTGGATGCTAAATATGCACATAATGTAGAAGATAGGCTCAAAACAATTTCAAACTCAGAACTCAGCTGCTGTATCACATTTGTAAATAAAATAAATTAATTTTAATGTGCAACAGCTCTGCATACAGAACAATTTCCTTGCCACTAAATGAAGACGTTGGATATAGCGGCCGTGTCATGTTTACAGAAAAAAATTATAATTTTTTTTAATGCGCGTTAGGTCTGCAGACAGGTTCATCTCACCACCACAACATGACAATGTGGAATATGGCGGGCTGTATCTCATTCAGCAACAGAAAAAATTCTCATTTTTTTAATGCGCCTTAAGTCTGCAGACAGTTTAATATCACCACAGCAATAAATGACAAAGTGGGATACAACAGGCTTTTTCACATTTAGCTATTGAAAAAATATTATTTAGAATGCTATACTTGTGCATGGAGCACAATAGACCTGAGCAATGCCCCCCCCAAAAAAAAAAAATTCTGGAAGGTAAATTTAACAGACACACTAGACACTATCTAGCTACGCTATCTGACTGATATACAACCGCCTAACTTGCTGTTAACAATGGCAGCATCAGGAGCAGCCACTCTGTGCTGTTACAGTGCAAAAATGGTGCTAAAACAAGATGTCCACTATTTAAATGGAAAGGGACATGTGATTTCATCAGCCAGTGACCCAAGCTGTTGTGTCAGGACATTGTGGGTGTTTCCTGCGTCCTGATTGGTTAGCTGAAATGTGCACACATAAAGTTAGGGAAAAAAATGACTGCTGTGCTTACAAGAACACCATACTTCTGAGCTCTGCAAACCTCTTGCCCTCAAACATGTGCCAAGTGCTCATGATAGACCACCATTATTATTGGTAAAGTGCAGAAAATATTTTAGTGGCAACGCAAATATTTTCCCGCACTTTTACCAATTTTTACCGATTTTATAAAATTTTGCTTGGATTTCCGATTACAAATCCGAATGTGCCATATTCGTGCCAAACTTATGTTTGGCGATTGTTTTCCGAACAAATTCGCTCATCACTACTCATCATCTCCCACTTTGACTACTGCAATAACCTCTGTGGCCTTCCTGCTGATTCTCTTTCAACTCTCCATTCTAACATTGAGCTACAAAGCTGTCCATAATCTGTCTCCCCCATACATCTCTGAGCTTATCTTCCTATAATTTCCCACATGTAATCTCCACTCTAGTCCCCCCAAGACCTCCTTCTCTACTACACACTCATACAATCCTCACCAAATCACATCTAAGACTTCTCCTGAGCATTGCCCATCTCTGAAATCCTCTGTACCCCAACACGTCCAATTATCCACTACATTTGGAACTTTCATATGAAACTTGAAAGCACATCTCTTCATAAAAGCTTACAGCCTGCAATGAAACTGCTGCCACCTGACCACCTTCAAACCCTCCAACCTACTGTCTCGTTATCCTGAAGACTGAATAGTAAGTCCGCAAGGGCAGGGCCCTCTCCCGCTCTCTTTCAGACTGTCAATGTTAGTTTGTTCATTGTAATTTATACTTGTATTTTGTATGCAACCCCTTTTCACATGTACAGCACTATATAATCAATGATACTATAAAAATAAATAATAATAATACTAATAAAAAAAATCTTGTCACAAGGATGTGTGAATGCAACCTTTTGTAAACTTTTGTAATGCGCATTTATGCTCTAATTCCTATAGTGAGAGCAGTGAATCAAGGGGGGTCCAGGACACTCACAATTTGAAAAGTTGTCCAAAAATTGCACAACCATTAATTCATACTTTAATATACAGTATATGAAAGGTTCTTAAAAACTAAGAAACAAATGTGAGTAGGTTTATAGGTTTGGAGCTAAGCCTGTGACTAATTTAAGATTTTCAAAATAGACATGCCTAGTATATAAACTTAGATAAATTATTAGGAAAATTATTATTTGTAATTTAATATGTTGATATGTGACTAAATAGGTAGTATTTCATTTATACTTCAAACCTCCCTTTCTTTGTGCTGCTTCTATATTCGAATCCCTCAGGATTGTAGAAAGTCAGAAGCTTTAACAGCATCTGAAGGGCATCCAAAGAGCACAAGCTGTGTACTGCTGGTGACCACAAAGTGCCTCCTCTTGATTTCTGCTCAAATCTTCTTGCTCGGTTTTGATTCAGTCTTGTAAATATTTTATTAAAGTAAAAAAAAGGCAATGTCAATCATGTGTATGCTGCTGCTTCCAAATATCATATTTCATACTAAATATTTCAGCTCGGTAAGAGATGGGATGTTGTTGAATTCTGTTATTGAATTAAACTATATGATTGAGGGAAAAGGGTGAAAAAAAACACATTTTTAAATTGCACTGAGATTTCAATGACGACAAATTCTATACTTTTCTGAAACTGTTTAGCAACATAATTTTGTTGTAGTGTTACCTGGGGTGTTCCAAAGGCAGTAAATGTTATAAAAAAAACTAAATCCGATACATTCTTAAAGAATCCACTGTCACTCAAGCACTACCAGTCTAGTGCTCCGGCTGATCGGTGTGCACTTTTATAAAGGAGTGGCAGATGTACCAGCACCCTCAAAGGATTAGAAGTATAAAATTTTTTAAATATAGAATTGTACTATACAGTATATCTTGCCTTTTACTAATCACACTGCATAAATGTGTTATTGGCAGAATATGTTCTGCATATGTATAACACACTAGGCAAAAGGGAGTTAATAACTAATTAAGATGCAGAAAGCTCTGGAAAAGTGGAGGAGTTTAGTTAATATCAAGTGGGGAGTATAGTTGAGAGTTTCAGAGTGGGTCATAGTGTGTGTGAGAGAGAAATCTGTAATAGGAAGAAAGAAGCAACTGGATTTTAGAGTATCAAAATTTGTAAAGGAAGAATTGGAGTTTAGGTGAAGTTACAACACAGAAAGGGGAGAAAATCCAGTACTCCCTAGAACAAAGACTGAGAGAAGGGATTGCTTCAGTTAAGAAGAGTCCAATGGCAACCTGGGGTTGGCAGTAGCACCTTGCTAAGGTGGGACTGGGAACCAACTGTTGGCCGGGTCTAAGGAGATGGTGAAAAAATGCTAGACTAGCGAGACAGGGACCTTGTGGGACTGTGTCGATGCCATATTATAGAGACAAAGTGAGAGGAAGATTGAGGGAACTAATCGTGCTGTACTGTGAAGCCAAATTGCAATTGTAAGGTAATATGCTGCCACTTGCTATCAGCAAGGAGATACATCTATTGCAAGTAGAATCTGTAAGTAATAGAACTGTGAATGTTATGATCTATACTCTTCTGTTATAGAATTTGATTTTTAAGTACGTAGTCATTATTTTTATTCTGCAACCAAAGTTTTCCAAGATACACACCATCCAGATGTTTACAGCCACCTACAGGACAGCTACAAGCAAACACTATACACATACTTGAGACCTGTTTTCACTGATGTTTTAGGGTCCTATTAGGCCACGTTCACATACTCAGTATTTGGTCAGTATTTGTCAGCCAACGCCAGGAGTGGGTGAGAAATACAGAAGTGGTGACGTGTTTCTATTATACTGTTCCCAGGATTGTTCCTCTCCTGGTTTTGGCTCATAAATACTGATGTAAAATACTGATCAAATACTGAACGTGTGAATGTGGCCTATCATGTATTTACCAGAGCGCTCTTTTCACTTCTGCAGGCGTCAAATGGCATCTACACATGCCATCTCTTTAGCCAATCACTAGCCTGAGAGGTCTCAAAACATCTATGTCAAAAAATGTCAATATATATACAAACATAACTTTATGTCAATTGCAGAGACATAAATGGAGAAAGGTGAGGAAAAAACAGAGCAGCAACACAGGAATGACAGAATTCAAAATGTAATAGATGTTTTGCTATTTTATGGCAATTATTGTCTAGCCTAATTTTTTCGCATCCCTGAAAGAGCCATTTTTATTAAAGAACAAAAGCTGGTGTGTGACACATAATTTTATGTAAGATGGATCTCCAGCGCACCTGTCCAAATGACCATATGTGTATACGACATCTATGCAGTCATATACCGCTGTCATATACCGCCCTCCAGGGTCAGCCACCACCTTCTTTGACCACTTCACCACTTGGCTACTTAATTTCCTTTCCACTGATATCCCCACTATCATCTTGGGCGATTTCAACATCCCCATTGACATTTCCCTCTCAGCTGCCACTAAACTTCTATCTCTCACTTCCTCCGTCGGCCTCACTCAATGGTCTTCTGCAGCCACTCACAAAGATGGCCACACACTAGACCTCATCTTCACCCGCCTCTGCTCCCTATCTAGCCTCTCTAACTCACCTCTTCCTCTCTCTGACCACAACCTACTTACATTCTCTTCCCTCTCCTCCTCAGGTCCACAAACCCCACCTCAAAAACTCGCACACTCTCTCAAAAATCTTCAACACCTCGATCTACACTCACTGTCTGAATCCCTCCTCCCTCTTACAGACATAAGTTCCCTACACAATGCGGATGCCGCTGCCGCTCTATATAACACCACAATAGCTGTAGCTTTGGAATCAGTTGCCCCTCTCAAACATACCAAAGCTCGCAAAATCAACAGACAGCCCTGGCACACTAGTCTGACCAAAGAACTGAGGTGGGCTTCCAGGGCTGCTGAGCGGAGATGGAAAAAATCCCACTCCAATGAGGACTTCATCACATTCAAACAGTCCCTCACTACTTTCAAGGGCACACTCGCTGCAGCAAAACAAACCTACTTCTCATCTCTCATCTCCTCCCTGTCTCACAACCCTAAACAGTTATTCAACACCTTCAATTCTCTCCTCCGCCCTCCAGCACCTCTTCCCTCTACACTCAACTCAGCTGAAGACTTTGCCTCATTTTTCAAGGTGAAGATTGATAACATCAGAGACAGTTTTGGTCAACAACCCCCAGTGCCCTTCCTCCTACCTGCCCTGCCCTCCTCCCCCAAAACCAACTTCTCCACCATTACAGAAGATCGACTCTCCACTCTACTCTCAAGATCACATCTCACTACCTGTGCACTTGACCCGATCCCATCCCACTTCATCCCAAACCTCACCGCAGTCTTAATCCCAACACTAACCCATCTCTTCAACCTAACACTAACAACTGGTGTTTTTCCCTCAAGCGTGAAACATGCCTCAATCACACCTATCCTCAAAAATCCCTCTCTTGACCCATCCTCTGTATCTAGCTATCGCCCTATATCACTTCTCCCCATGCCTCAATACTACTGGAACAACATGTCCATCTTGAACTATCCTCCCACCTCTCTTCTTGCTCCCTCCTTGACCACTTGCAATCCAGCTTCCGGCCACACCACTCCACTGAAACTGCCCTAACTAAGGTCTCCAATGACCTACTAGCCACCAAGGCCAAGCGACACTACTCTGTCCTCCTCCTCCTTGAACCGTCCTCTGCCTTTGACACAGTGGACCATTCCCTATTACTACAGACCCTCTCATCTCTTGGTATCACATACATGGCCCTATCTTGGATTGCATCATACCTAGCAAACCGGACATTCAGCATCTCCCATTCGCACACCACCTCCTCACCGCGCCCCCTATCCGTCGAAGTCCCGCAAGGTTCAGTCCTAGGGCCCCTGCTCTTCTCCATTTTCACCTTCAGCCTCAGACAGCTCATAGAATCTCATGGCTTTCAGTATCATCTCTATGCTGATGACACACAGATCTACATCTCTGGACCAGATATCACCTCCCTACTAAACAGAATCCCTCAATGTCTGTCTGCTATTTCATCCTTCTTCTCCGCTAGATTTCTAAAACTTAATATGGACAAAACAGAATTAATCATCTTTTGCCCATCTCACATGACCCCTCCCAATGGACCTATCCATTAATGTAAATGGCTGCCCACTCTCTCCAGTCCCACAAGCTCGCTGCCTCGGGGTTATCCTTGACACTGATCTCTCTTTCAAACCATATATCCAAGCCTTTTCCGCTTCCTGCCGACTTCAACTCAAAAATATTTCACGGATCCGTACATTCCTCAACCAAGAATCTGCAAAAACCCTAGTCCATGTCCTCATCATCTCCCGCCTTGACTACTGCAACTTCCTGCTCTGTGGCCTCCCCTCTAACACTCTCGCACCCCTCCAATCTATTCTTAACTCTGCTGCCCGACTAATACACCTGTCCCCCCGCTATTCCCCGGCCTCTCCCCTCTGTCAATCCCTGCATTGGCTCCCCATTACCCAAAGACTCCAGTTCAAAACCCTAACCATGACATACAAAGCCATCCACAACCTGAATCCTCCGTACATCTGTGACCTAGTCTCCCGGTACTTACCTGCACGAAACCTCCGATCCTCACAAGATCTCCTTCTGTACTCCCCTCTTATCTCCTCTTCCCACAATCGCATACAAGATTTCTCCCACTCATCCCCTCTACTCTGGAACTCTCTACCCCAACATATCAGACTCTTGCCTACCATGGAAACCTTCAAAAAGAACTTGAAGACCTACCTCTTCCGACAAGCCTACAACCTGCAGTAACCACCGATCGACCAAACCGCTGCACGACCAGCTCTACCCTCACCTACTGTATCCTCACCCATCCCGTTGTAGATTGTGAGCCCTCACGGGCAGGGTCCTTTCTCATCCTGTACCAGTCATGACTTGTATTGTTTAAGATTTCTGTACTTGTATGTATTATGTATACCCCTCCTCACATGTAAAATGCCATGGAATAAATGGCGCTATAATAATAAATAATAATAATGCAGTCCTCAACATCTCAATAGTAATAAACTATAAACCTGTATAGATCGATCCTTTAATAACATTCCCTTCCATTCTCTCTTCACTTCTTACTGATAAATATTTTGAAGTTTAGCAAAACATAAGGGACAGTTAAAAGGAAATATGACTGAAGAATCAGACAACACAATGTTTGTGCGTAAACTGCAAATATGGAGGCACATACAGTATATCTATATAGGAGGCTATAGACAAAAATGGTAGGACATATACTTGCATTTTATAAACCTTACATGCACTTAATTAATGGTGAGCTTTTCCTTATATCTAGTAACTATTCATAATAACTAGCGCTACTCTGCAAACGTTGGGGAGGAACAGCAGTCATCAGAATATCTAATAAAAAATGCTTGTAAAATACCATTTGAAAATGTACAAAGCAGCAGTCACAGTTGTTGTGTTGCTAATACATTTTGTTAGTTTACCTATTTTCTAAAATGGTCCTCTTCTCTTTTTAGTGCATTAGTTATAACTATCACTTTTCATTAAAGTGAACCTTACTATGCAAATAGGCAGAGACCTGTCAATCTAGGGCAGCGAGAGGGGAGAAGCTACCGGGGACCCACCTGTCTTATTTGTCTTCAGAGCTACTCGGTCTCCATCGAGTTTTACAGTATGTTTTTGTCTGAAACTCTACAGCACCAGAGAGTCAAACATACTTTCCTGAAATCATAACACGCACGGGGCAAAATGCATCAGCCGTCAGAATCACTTCAAAGAATACCCTATTTATTCAAATTCTCAAAACCTACTCATTAAATCTAGCTTCAAAAATGTCCTCTTCTCTTTTCATACTAGTAAGCCATTGGGTAAGTCATATTCATTTGTTTTTTATGATTTAGCTTTCACTAAGTTGATTTCACAAACATCATTGACAAGTCAAGAAGTCAATACTAATTACTTTTTTTCTTTGATTTCTCTTCTCTAAACATTTCCTTTCTCATTAGTATTCTTAGGTTTTTACTTTTTACTGAAATTAATATTACGCTATCTTTTACTACAAGTTGATTCTTCATAAATCAATGCAGGGCCCCCACTTGTATCTCTTTGTAAAACCTCACTAGAAAACACAACCAAAAATAACTTCCAAGAAATCTCTCCTGCTTTCTTGAATAACACAGACTTTTACTTATGTCCTTTGACATATCTTCTCTATTCCTGGAATATTAAATGCTTCAAACTGAGATTTTTGTACTGTTTTCTTCTATTGTTATTTTCAGTGTAACCATTACTCCAATACCATAATTTATTGTAATTATAGTTAAAAATTGGTCTTTTACTTCTTACCTTTAGCCTCTGTGTTACAATGTCACACTCATTACATCTGAAAACCTGCTTACTGACCATAGAAATACATTTGGGAGTTTTATTTTTTCTTCATAATTACATATTCATTTTTTTTTTAATAATCTATCGTCTTCTTTTTCTACATGTCCAGAATAGTCTACATATAGATGCATGGGAAATGTATTTTTACTAGTAGTGACGCACACAGTCTACAGAGCTTAGTCAGAGTCTCAGTCCATAATTGAAAACTATTCTGCCATGACTTTGTACACACATGACAGTAATGTTATAGAGCCACTTACTGTGGCTAGCAATACTATATAGGTATTGTAAATAAGTAGCAACATTAGATGGGTTTAAATATGATTAGAAAGTCTACACTTGGATTTTTCGGAGTTCTTTTAGGTTCTTTTCTAGTCAAATTATCATTTAATAAATGAGCAAACAATGACTGAAGAGAAGAAGATGCAGCCCTGAGCATTTCACAAAGGGTTGGGAACAGTAGGTATATTACAAGTAGGACCAAATATCAAAACCAGGTTGTTAAAGGCTACTTATCATTTCTAGTTACTTTTCAGAATATGCTGCTTTGTGTGTATACTTGAGGTATAACACAATTTTTATCCATTATATGAATACTATGGCTTCCAGTATTTTCATGCTTTATCCTATTAAAGGGCATCTGTCAGTAGGATTAACCCTCTCAAGTCATCTATATGGGCGTGTAGGTCATAGAAAGTTGAATAGAATGATACTTTGATTTCTGTAGTCTGTTTTATTCCAGAGAAATCCATATTTTTCTTATATGTAAGATAGCTGTTAAGATCCATGGGCAGTACATACAGGTTCTTCTCACAAAGTTTGAAAATCATCAAAAAGTTAATTTATTTCTGTTCTTCAATGCAAAAGTAAAACTCATATAGTGCCATTACAAATAGAGTGACCTATTTCAAGTATTTATTTCTGTTAATGTTGATGACTATGGCTTACAGCTATTGAAAACGCAGGGGTCATTATCTAAGTAAATAAAAAAATTAACAAATATACCTGCAAAGGCTTCCTAAGTGTCCCTTAGTCTGTCTCAGTAGGCTCCACAATCATGGGGAAGACTCCTGACTTGACAGATATCCAGAAGACTGTCATTGACACGCTGCACAAGGAGGGTAAGCCCTTGTGAGAATCACCTGTAGATGTCCTTGAGAATCTGCCTCCTTTTTATAAATGAAAGGGGCCATTGCTAGTATGAGAGATGTAGTGACTGACAGTCTGCTCACCTGACCTACGTGTCTCCCACTGGTAAAGCCCCCTCTCATTTAAATAAGCTGAGACAGATTCTCAGGGAGATCAGTTTCCTGACCACAGATCTTAACAACTCATTTACTTTTTATGAAAAATGTAGATGTCTCTAGAATTAAACATGAGATTACACATATCAAGGTATCATTTTATTCAACTATCTATGACCTACATGCCCTTTTAGACAGCTTAGGAGGGTTGATCCTACTGACAGATTCCTTTTAATATGAGCTATGGTTATGCGTAAAGTTTTAGATTTTGTTCTTTTTTTCCACCATTGACACGTGTGAAATAAGTACACATCCCTTATATATATCTTATATACAGTGGGGCAAAAAAGTATTTAGTCAGTCAGCAATAGTGCAAGTTCCACCACTTAAAAAGATGAGAGGCGTCTGTAATTTACATCATAGGTAGACCTCAACTATGGGAGACAAACTGAGAAAAAAAAATCCAGAAAATCACATTGTCTGTTTTTTTTTCATTTTATTTGCATATTATGGTGGAAAATAAGTATTTGGTCAGAAACAAAATTTCATCTCAATACTTTGTGATATATCCTTTGTTGGCAATGACAGAGGTCAAACGTTTTCTGTAAGTCTTCACAAGGTTGCCACACACTGTTGTTCGTATGTTGGCCCATTCCTCCATGCAGATCTCCTCTAGAGCAGTGATGTTTTTGGCTTTTCGCTTGGCAACACGGACTTTCAACTCCCTCCAAAGGTTTTCTATAGGGTTGAGATCTGGAGACTGGCTAGGCCACTCCAGGACCTTGAAATGCTTCTTACGAAGCCACTCCTTCGTTGCCCTGGCGGTGTGCTTTGGATCATTGTCATGTTGAAAGACCCAGCCACGTTTCATCATCAATGCCCTTGCTGATGGAAGGAGGTTTGCACTCAAAATCTCACGATACATGGCCCCATTCATTCTTTCATGTACCCGGATCAGTCGTCCTGGCCCCTTTGCAGAGAAACAGCCCCAAAGCATGATGTTTCCACCACCATGCTTTACAGTAGGTATGGTGTTTGATGGATGCAACTCAGTATTCTTTTTCCTCCAAACACAACAAGTTGTGTTTCTACCAAACAGATCCAGTTTGGTTTCATCAGACCATAGGACATTCTTCCAAAACTCCTCTGGATCATCCAAATGCTCTCTAGCAAACTTCAGACGGGCCCGGACATGTACAGGCTTAAGCAGTGGGACACGTCTGGCACTGCAGGATCTGAGTCCATGGTGGCGTAGTGTGTTACTTATGGTAGGCCTTGTTACATTGGTCCCAGCTCTCTGCAGTTCATTCACTAGGTCCCCCCGCGTGGTTCTGGGATTTTTGCTCACCGTTCTTGTGATCATTCTGACCCCACGGGGTGGGATTTTGCGTGGAGCACCAGATCGAGGGAGATTATCAGTGGTCTTGTATGTCTTCCATTTTCTAATTATTGCTCCCACAGTTGATTTCTTCACTCCAAGCTGGTTGGCTATTGCATATTCAGTCTTCCCAGCCTGGTGCAGGGCTACAATTTTGTTTCTGGTGTCCCTTGACAGCTCTTTGGTCTTCACCATAGTGGAGTTTGGAGTCAGACTGTTTGAGGGTGTGCACAGGTGTCTTTTTATACTGATAACAAGTTTAAACAGGTGCCATTACTACAGGTAATGAGTGGAGGAAAGAGGAGACTCTTAAAGAAGAAGTTACAGGTCTGTGAGAGCCAGAAATCTTGATTGCTTGTTTCTGACCAAATACTTATTTTCCACCATAATATGCAAATAAAATGGAAAAAAAACAGACAATGTGATTTTCTGGATTTTTTTTTCTCAGTTTGTCTCCCATAGTTGAGGTCTACCTATGATGTAAATTACAGACGCCTCTCATCTTTTTAAGTGGTGGAACTTGCACTATTGCTGACTGACTAAATACTTTTTTGCCCCACTGTATATCTGTCATCTGAAACTATGGGTACAATTTTGAGGTGAGACCTTTGCTATAGGCAAGACTGTTGATCACTTCTTTTGAGTTTGTTTTTAACTCACTCATATCTTAAAATAGATATAAGCGTTATGCATTAGATATCATTTATTTTTACTCTAAATACTACCTGATCTATTTGAATTAATATTTTTCTGCAAAATTAGCTTTTGTAATATTAAAAATTCATCCATTACATGACCTACATTCTGCATTTTTCATTATTGTTTACTTTATCCATAAATTCAAATTTGACAAATCATGCAAATTTTCAAAGAAAATTTGATTTGCAGTAAGGATATTTACTCTTGTGCAAATCTTTCTTACACTACATGGAATCCAAGACAGACTTAATGATGTTCATATCAGGGCTCTGTGGACACCACATTATCACTTACAGGTCTCCCTGTTCTTCTTTACTCTGATGATAGTTCTTAATGACACTGGCTGTATGTTTCGATTCATTGTGCTACTGCACAATGAATTTGGAGATAATCATATGCAGGATACCAAGAAATTGGCATTGTTGTGGATCATAGTCACATTGGTTAGGAAAACTTAGTGCAGCAAGTGAAAGATACATTATTCCTTCAAAATCAGGATATGTCCATGAGTACCCAGCAATTAGTGGGAAAAAGCAACATCCATCTATTGTTCAGAGAACTCTGACTAGACATGGTCTTCATGGGAGAACTGTGGCCAAGAAAACTATACCTTTGATATAGAAACAAGGCCAGGTGAATCAAGTATACATGAAAATACAGAAACTGGGTGAAACAAAATGGTAGCAAGTGCACTGAATTGATTGGTCAAAATGTGAAATATTTGGCTGTAACAGAAGGTCGTTTGCTCATCAATTTGTTGGAGAGCCGTGCAATAATGTGTTTACAGTAACAATGAAGCATGGTGGAGGTACCTTGCAATCTTGGGGCTGTGTTTCAGTGAATGGAGTTAGCAATTTGGTCATGATTAATGGTGTACTAAAAGCTGAGAAATACATGCAGATGCTAATCAACAATACCACCTAAAGAGGTAACATTATCAAGACTGTTTTGTGATTACATGAAGAGAAAGAAAAGATTCCACACGTTCACATGTACAGAAGATCTCTCTGGTTAGACTTCTCTTCTGTTTATACAGTTTGCATTTTGTTAGCTGATAAAAATAAATTATGAACATTTCTGTTTTTGAAAGCATTCTTCCTTTGCTGCATTTTACCCACATCTGCCTAATCTTTTGCACACAATATCCAAAAAAACAGTTGAGGCAGCAACATTATACATTTGGTGAAAAGGCTCCATATAGAAAGTCTAAATTGAGTTTGAATAGGTAAAGAGTGATTTAATCTTTTTCACTAGTGATGAGCGAATAGTGAAATATTAGGATTCGGGAAAACCGGCACAAATACTTTCTAATATCCATGTATTTGTACCGAACAATGGATCCAATGCAAGTAAATGAAAAGCCGACTTTTTTTCTGCTGGACCCAACAAGCAGGTCTGGGGGCATGAGTAAAAAGCTGAAATGCATGGGATAGATGGATAGATACAGATGAAAAGCTGGCAATTCATCTACCACGCACAGTAAAATCACAGTGTCATAGGATAGAATAGAATAGATAGAATAGATATTATATACACATAAAATAGTTAGATGTATAGATGTCAGTGACACAAATATATACACTCACTGGCCACTTTATTAGGTACACCTGTCCAACTGTGTGTTAAGACTTAATTTCTAATCAGCCAATCACATGGCGGCAACTCAGTGCATTTAGGCATGTAGACATGGTCAAGACAATCTCCTGCAGTTCAAACCGAGCATCAGTATGGGGAAGAAAGGTGATTTGAGTGCCTTTGAACGTGGCATGATTGTTGGTGCCAGAAGGGCTGGTCTGAGAATTTCAGAAACTGCTGATCTACTGGGATTTTCACGCACAACCATCTCTAGGGTTTACAGAGAATGGTCTGAAAAAGAAAAAAAATCCAGTGAGCGGCAGTTCTGTGGCCAGAAATGCCATGTTGATGCCAGAGGTCAGAGGAGAATGGGCAGACTGGTTCGAGCTGATAGAAAGGCAACAGTGACTCAAATTGCCACCCGTTACAACCAAGGTAGGCAGAAGAGCATCTCTGAACGCACAGTGCGTCGAACTTTGAGACAGATGGGCTACAGCAGCAGAAGACCACACTGGGTACCACTCCTCTCAGCTAAGAACAGGAAACTGAGGCTACAATTTGCACAATCTCATCGAAATTGGACAGTAGAAGATTGGAAAAACGTTGCCTGGTCTGATGAGTCTCGATTTCTGCTGCGACATTCGGATGGTAGGGTCAGAATTTGGCGTAAACAACATGAAAGCATGGATCCATCCTGCCTTGTATCAACGGTTCAGGCTGGTGGTGGTGGTGTCATGGTGTGGGGAATTTTTTCTGGGCACTCTTTGGGCCCCTTGGTACCAATTGAGCATCGTTGCAACGCCACAGCCTACCTGAGTATTGTTGCTGACCATGTCCATCCCTTTATGACCACAATGTACCCAACATCTGATGGCTACTTTCAGCAGGATAATGCGCCATGTCATAAAGCTCGAATCATCTCAGATTGATTTCTTGAACATGACAATGAGTTTACTGTACTCAAATGGCCTCCTCAGTCACCAGATCTCAATCCAATAGAGCATCTTTGGGATGTGGTGGAACGGGAGATTCGCATCAAGGATGTGCAGCCGACAAATCTGCGCCAACTGTGTGATGCCATCATGTCAATATGGTCCAAAATCTCTGAGGAATGCTTCCAGCACCTTGTTGAATCTCTGCCACGAAGAATTGAGGCAGTTCTGAAGGCAAAAGGGGGTCCAACCCCTTACTAGCATGGTGTACCTAATAAAGTGGCCAGTGAGTGTATATCTGTATATATATATATGTGTATATATATACAGATATATATATACAGTAGATATATATATATATATATATATACACGGTATAGGAATATATATAGTAATAGTCTAAGTACACAAAGAATAGGTAGATATATAGATGTCAGTGACAAATATAATTAGTAGAGTGTGTGTGCAGCTTACTGTACAAGTACTTAATTATTAAAAGGTTATTTTTCAGAAAAAAATGGCATGGGCTCCTGCATAATTTTCTTAACCAGCAGAGGGAAAGCCGATGGCTGGGGGCAGTTGTTTATAGCCTGGGAAGGGGGCAATACCCATGGAGCTTCCTAGGCTGTTAATATCAGTTCACTGCTCTATACTTAGCCTTTACTGGCTATTAAAATTGAGGACCCTCCAAAAAAATGATGTAGGGCCCCCCTTTAATTAATAACCAGCAAAGGCTATGCAGATAGCTGTGTCCTGATATTCATAGCCTAGGAAGGCAACAATATTTCTCACCTTTCCGCAGAGATAATCCATGTGTCCCATGGTGGGTATAGCTCTGCTACATCTAGATGGCAGGCTGCATGTTTGCATGATGCGACCATACAGCCTGACATCCAGCAAAGAAACTGAGCACCGTTTGCTACCACTGCCCAGTGTTTTGCAATGAACTGTTAGGACCTGTCTGTCATCACCGCGAGTGTGAGAAAGTTCTCATGCTCTGGGTGCCTTCAGAAAGCTCATGAGAGTTCACAGCCAATGAACTCACTTCACTTTTCTGATGTTAGCACAAGCACCGTTAGAAATTTTCCCACGGCGCTTCCCCATGTGTGTAATTTGTGTAGCAACCATGTGCTGCCCGTGTGCCACATCAGTATCCATGGTGTATGCCAGGGAAGCAGCGGTACAGTAAGCTCTGTTCCCCGGCACCTGGTGCTGAAGATGACTCAGCACGAACAGGGGAGAATAAGAGTTGTATTCAAGTGAGAACAATGACAGCAGATGGTGGCTTTTGGGACTATTACTCCCATCAGCTAACACCTGCAGCTGTTAATAACAATGACAGCAGGAGCGGCTGATGGGAGTATTCCTCACCTGCCACCTGCACTATAAATTAAAAAAATGGCATGGGTTCCCCTGTACTTTCTATAACCAGCCAGGCAAAACTGACAGCTGGGGACTGCAAACCTCAGCTGTAAGTGTTAACAAGGTTGGTTATCAAGAATAGAGGGGTCCCCATGCCATATTTTAAGTATTTAAATAACTTTAAAAATGGTGTGGGGACCCCCCCATTTTTGACAAGCAGACAGTTGGGGGCTGGTATTCTTAGGCATTAGGGGCCATGGATATTGCCTCCTCCCAGCCTAAAAATAGCAGCCGGCAGCCACCCATAAAAGGTGCATCTATTAGATGTGCCATTTCTGGCGCTTTGTCCGACTCTTCCCACTTACCCTGTAGCGGTAGCAAGTGGGGTTTATGTTTGTGGGGTTGATGTTACCTTTGTATTGTCTGGTGACATCAAGCCCATGGATTATTAATGGAAAGGCGTCTATAAGACACTGATCCATTACTAATCCTATAATTATATTGTAAATAAAGATACAGCCAAAATAAAGTCTTTAATTAGAAATAAAACAAACATAGTTTTCCATTTTTACAGTATTTAAAAATAACAAACATAGGTATACTCACCTAACGCCTAATTCCACTGTCTTTATTTACAATATAGCAATAAGAATTAAATATTTAAAAAATATGGGTGAGGACCACTCTATTCTTGATAACCAGACTTGCAGAAGCTGACAGCTGAGGGTTGCAGACCCCAGCTGTGAGTTTTGCCTGGCTGGTTATCAAAAATACAGGGGAACCCATGCCATTTTATTTAGTTATTCATTTACAGTGCAGGAGCCGACTAATGAATACTCCCATCAGCCGATCCTGATTTCTCTGTTGTTAGAGGCAGAAGGTATCAGCGGATGGGAGCTGTAGTCCCATCAGCTGACACCAGTGATCAGAGTTAAACTTTTCGATCACAGCTTGGGAACAGCGATCCTCTGAAATCATCACCGCCGATAAAAAGGGGTATTTGCCGCGCTGTCATGCTCATGACAACGTAACAAACACCCGGTGTTCGGGCACCCAATCACAGTGATTCCACACCAAAGATTGAAATAGCATTACTGTGACTGGCTGCAAATAAAGCGCCAAATACGCGGAGTGGGTCACTCGAATATACCGAGGTGAATACCAAATTACTTGCTGAGTAATGAATAGCCCGAATAGCGTACTATTCGTGCGAGTAACAAATAGTGCCGAATATATTCGCTCACCACTACTTTTCACCAATTGGATGTGCTGCATCATCTTTTCTCTGGATATTTTTGGAGAGATTACTGAGCTGGGTTTTAAAGAAACGAGGATCTGACAAAATTCAAGTTCGTTAAGTCATGCAAATTTTACCAAAAAATTCAATTTGCAGTAAGGATATTTTCTGTGAATTGAATATCTCTTATTATGCTCTGGGGTCTCCTCAGCCCCAAAAGCATAATAAACATAATATGTAACAAAAATTATACTGACCACTCACCTGTCTTGCTCATTTGTTGCTCTCTGCCTCTTGTTTAGCCCTGACAGCACACACTTCATTCTGCCTTTACAAGCTGCATCTCCTTGCTTGTTCAGTCTAGGCCGGGACTCCCGTCCTCTACCCGGCCTTGGAATTCACTGTGTGTGGCACAAACGTGATGTCAGAGAGACCTATGAAGCCTGATTGTAGCCAGAAGTCCCAGGCATGTGTAAACAGGCTGCAGCTACAAAGGAAAAATGAAGGGGCACTGAGGCAACGAGCAGCGCTGCCTGCTGTCTGGACCTATCTCTTCTGCTATTGCATCTTTGACCTGTTCAATCTTGGGTGAGACTTTCAGCTGCAACCAGACCTCAGAGTGATCTCTGAGGCCTGGTTGCAGCTGGAAGTCCTGGCCTTGAGTGAAAAGGCCTTAAAACATGGCTTGCAATAAGGGAAAGAAGCATCTCTAAGAAACTGACAGAGGGCAACAAGTAGAGGAAGGGTAAAACAAGTAAGCAGTGAGGTAAGTACAGGGTTTTTTTCTAATCTTTTGCCAGCCATCTACTGTTCAGCAAAATGGCGGCCAAATGGCCACCATTTTGCTAAATCCTTAAGCAGCAAATTTACAAAAATCCATGTTTTCAAAATGCTGATTTTTTCATATAATCCAGTTGAATTGAAATTCACTCTAATAAATTTGCTAACCTGTATTGGTTTCCCTTGTAGAATCTAGCACACACCAGAGATTGTGCTGCCTTTTCCTTGAATTAAGTAAGGAAAAGCATTGATTATCTAATGAGATTTCCATCTGCTGGATTTATTAGGCAGCAAATGGACAGTCTGTTCTTAATATGTTGAAGCAGAGAAATATTCAAACATAAAGATCTGTGCTTTTTTTTACAAGGGATACATTGAGATGGCTAAATAACTAGGTCAAATTCTTCAAAATTGTGACAAGTATTGTGGGGTGATCATCATATTCATTATTTAGTACAGAAGATTATCGAAGTGATCCATAAAGAATCCACTTTGAGTCAAATTTCCTGAATGCCCAGAGACTTGAACAGTTTTGATTTATATAGATTATCCCCCCCCAAAAAAGTCACAGATTTCTGAAGAGTCACAGAGTTGGCTAATGAAGTCTAGTGTTGCCAGGCAGTCTAGTGTTCCCCATAATGCCCTTCAGCTATCACATTAAATAGTCTAGCGCAGCCAATCAGGGCAGACTATCACAGCCAGTATAAAAGCTGAGAGCCAGCCAAGCAGCCCCACTTTATGCTTTTACAATGTAAGGATAGGAGGTCGGTGCGCACATCTAATTCGACATAAAGACAGAAAAAGTGCCAAATTGGATTGCGTTGTACTACTGCATTATTGTTGAAGCACATAGAAAATGTGAGTGGTTTTCAATCTGTGAATACTAACCCAAAGATTCCCAGTGATATAAGGAGATGCTGTACCTGTATAATTAGCATGACTGTGAAATTATTGATTTGAGATATATTGCAGTAAAAGAAGAGCACCTTAATAGCAGTTTTCTTTCAATCTTCACACACTGCACTTGCAAATAGGAGGGCAGTTTAATTCACTGTCCCCTAATTTTACTACTAAAGAAGAATCTTGAAACCTAGGCTTGTGTTTCACAGACAAAAAAATTGTCTTTTTTTAAATAAATATTTCCAGAATCGAGAAATTTAGACACATACAAGCCGCCTGAATTCAGCTATTTACCTCCAGTTACCATCTGTTTTCTCCTAGCAAGATAGGTTGGGATCAAATTGACAGTAAAGGGAATCTGTCATCAGGATTTTTCTATATCATCTGAGAGCAAAATAATTTAGGGAAAGAGAATCTGTTTCCAACCATGTATCCCTTAGATTTCTGTGTGCAGCAGTTCTGACACAACCAGAGCTTTTAGATGTAGAATGCAGCAGAGATCATAAAGCTGTCTCCTTCCACATCAGGCTCTCTTTGGTCTAATCACAAGGTGATAAAACCTATGCTATAAGACTATAAGTAAACAGCACCACACAGGATAATAAATGATACATCATTGAACTCTGTGTCTCAGCTTCTATCGTCTACTGTCTTCAGACTACAAAGATGTGTTCGCATTAGAGAGCTCAAAATTGGTTCAATACAATCCTAGGAGGCCTCTGAGTGTGCTTCCCCTATTCTTAGGGCAACTAGAGGCTTTGCAGTATTGAAACTCAAATCCTTTGGGAAGATTTGGCAAAGTTGGCATATTCAAATTTCAAACTTTTCGATCAACTCTATTTAGCATTTATCAACAGGGGTCCAAGGACGGAGAGGCATTAAACCCGCAGCAAGGTCAGGAGAACTCAAAGCTCATTAAAGGCCATCCAATCCATTGAGGCCCCATTTTACAACTATTAAGAAGGATCTGCAGAAAACATCTTAGTTGTAGATACTACAAGACACCTTCATGGGTCAGAAAAGTTGTTGTGGTGCAATGCGACTTTTAAAATATTAGGCTATTGCTTTTAATGTTATGGTTTCCATTACTATTACTGGAAGCACTTCACCATCTATTATACTAACAAAGCAGTTAATAATTTGAGAAAATAAAGTATTGTGATGAATACTAACAAAACATAGATTTTTTTAAATTTTTGATAGGGTAAAAAATATTGTTGATTCTAATAATATATTGTACATTATAACCTGACTTCATGTTGTTATTGCTATTTTGCAGTTTCCTTATACAGACTTAGGAATTATAAGCAATGAGTTTAACATAGAAAAAGCCAAATAGTTTCTGATAATGGCAAAAATGCGATAAGGGCTATGATGGATTATTATATGCTATGTTAATAGCTCAATTAAATGCCTGATTGGTATGTAAAGCACAAGTTAACTGAGAACACATGCCACTTATAAAACCAGAAATCCATAGAGAAAATGTCCCCTATAAATCACGAATGTCTTTAGCATACATCTTCAAAATGATGATCAGTCAGGGACGAGCCATGATGCCTATAGATAAAGGCATTCACTGTTGATGCTCCCAATCACAGTACTGTAAATGATCTATCTATAGGAATATCTCTGTTTTGCTTATTGATTAGCAAATACGCTCTCTAAGTAAAACTATGCTTACATAAGAGATACTGTTTACCCCCCATATTACATGGCTGAAGTCGAATTGTGGGATCAAATGACTGTTTCTATTGCGTTTCAATGATTTCAGGTTTTCCGCCCGAGGGTTCAAAAGCAACATATTGTCACATACATGCAGTCATACATAGAATATCCAATGCTTGCTCCCCTGATGCAGAGTGCAGTAATTATTAAGCAGACACATAATCCCTTGCTTCCTGCGTGTGAGCCGTGTTTGTATTACTATGACTACTAAACTTAAAGATATCACACACAAATATATATATATATATATATTCGTACATGTGTGTATAAATACACACATATTAGTAAGGTACAATAATACATAAATACATATTACTAAAGGTAGCTACAATAATAGTTGCATCAATTTACCTATCAGGTTGTTTTATGACAAGTCCATAAGACATCATTCTGTTCTATCATTTGACATATTATATCTTCTGTTTAGCATCTTGATTTTATTGACTCAGAATCTGTATCATCATATTTTCCTTGTAGGTTGCAACAAACAAAGGAGCAAAATTAGGATTTGCAAACAAAAATATTGATAATTAAAAATTCATGCCATACTCATTATTGTATTCCTTCTAACAGCAAGAGAATCACTCACACCCACTATGTGTATTATTCACTCTTCCCGTAGGCATTGTCATGGCAAAATCCACAGGGACTATTACGGCTTCTTCTTCTGGCAGTTTCAAAACAATATGTAAAATTATAGTGATCAAGAAATTAGGAAAGCCGTGACTGATAGGTAGGATAGGCAGTACTATTCTATACTATTCTTCCATTTATACAATGAATAGAAAAAAGAACATATTCATAGGTTCGCCAAACTCCTCTATAGAGGGATACTTTTTATTGCAATGGTTAGATTATAGTATTAATGAGAGAGGCCTTCTAACCTTGTGTCTCCTCGTCTAACAAAATATTAGTTCACATTGCCCGCAATGTCTGCCATTCAATATGTACTTTGTTTTCCCTGATTCTGCTTTTGGATTTACTCTTTGGAACGCACCAGAAAAAATGTTGGAGCTGGAGGATAAATAAAAAAAAAAATGATTAAAATTGATATGGAAACCTCATGGATTATTTTGTCTTGACCAAAAGGTATTGTTGACTCTTCTAGAAAAACAGCTAAAAAAAAAATACCCCAGATGTTGCTTAGATCGGTATTAAATCACAAAGTGTTGTGTCTAATTTTGGATAGCTATGGCTGTAAACCAAGAGCATTATGCTACCCCAGAGAGACATTATAAATGACTCTCAGGGGTAAGTAACTGATTATCAGTTAATGGACAATTTACTACAGCTCTGCTATATCTGTACATCCCTTTAGGATAAAAAAACTCACAAAAGTAACTGGTTTATTTTGCCTTTCTGTAGCTTTCGTGCCATTCTAGTAAGTTACTGTTGCAGACCCCAATAGATCTAGGGGGATATGGCACTGCTTTTCCTTGTGGAGGCTACTGGATGGTAAATGGAGTCTTATAGGCCAGGCAACACTCTCAGCGGAGCTAATAACACTCCCACATACCATATATATCAGTAAATGTTTTACAGTATTGGTGATATTTATTTGCATATTGAATTTTCATTTTGAATGACTAGTTAGTTCTTAGTATCTACATGTTTTTTAGCCAACCTATGTACCGGAAAGCCTATTTTATGGGAAGTCCACTATATACTACAGCAGCTATTCCTACTATCATAAGTAGACGGGAAATATTATTTATTGTTTACTGACATGTAACTGCATAAAAACTTTGGTGAACAAAAAAAGCAACTAATAAAGACAAGCTCCTAATAATCTATAGTATACCAACATTTTAAAAACCCTAGATTTCATAGGAAGTAGCACAGACACTCAATACATCCTCTAAAAAGGACCCAGTATGTGAAATTAATGTCACATGAACTGACTTTAGTTTTACTTACATATAAAGCAATTTACCAGTTTAAACAACTTTTTGCATTCGGCAAAGGGATAGTCTTATAAACTCTTATACTCTTATTTTTTAATCACAGAATACAGTCTTATTTATAGTTTTCTTTCTATATACTGCAAAGGGTTTTCCATTTCTTATTAGTATGATATTCGTAGAGAAAGCAATAGATATCTAATATCTATATTTATATCTGGTATTCCAATATTGGAGCTTTGCAGAAATTTTACACATCAGCATTGATATGGGACCCATAGCACGGTAATTAGCTTTATTGTATGGTGATGGTTAGGGAAGTTTGGAAAAACCAACGTACATAGATTATCTCGCAAGTCATATTGAAAAACCTAATATACATTGAATTGTATATTTGTTGATCACATAAACTCTCAGGCACAAAGTTCAAAGGTTGCATTTGAAATAACTGTAAAATAGAAAACCAAATAATGATCTTAAATGAGACAATCACTGTGTCAACTCCCCTCCCCGAAAAACTAACATTTCTCTTAACAGTAGATGATGAGGAGCATCTTTGTCAATATGTGTCTATCCGGATCACAACAGCTGCACCATGTATTCACATGTTATGCAAAAAAACTAATTATCACATTCATCACACGGGAACATCAAAAGCATACCCTGCTAAAGATGATCAGCACAACTACTGTGCACAGGTTTTACAAGGGGGTAACAAATGGATTTTATATCAGATATATAGTAAAACGCAACTTGTAAAAGGTGATGGAATTAATTCAATCTATCATTTATTAAGCTGGATGACAGGATAGGAAAGTAGTGAATTAGTGCTATAAGTCTATATACCATTAACACCAACAAATGTATACAAATTGAAAGCTATGTTATGTGAATTGATTACATATCATGATAGTTTTTAGCCCCATCAGATGCCATTTATTGCCATGTAGTTAAAATACCACAGCTCACCATAACATTATCATTAGCTTATTATTTAAATTCCAAACAGTAGTTGACCAAGGTAGAGTGAAGGCTTATGACATTTATTCCAGGGAAGCATTTAAAGCCTCAGAGAATATGGATTACATGTTAACCGAAAATACAATTTTATGATAATTTAAACATAAATTGTATGTCAATAAATAAAAAAAGGCCATTTTAAAGAGCAAAAATGAAGTTATTGCATAAATACAAAACTTAATAATGTTTCCAATGTTGAACATTACACATAATACTGGACATCAGGGCAAAGAAAGGCTCTGCTTTACGAAACATATATTGAATTTGTACGTAGAACCAAGCGCTACAGATGGTATTAACAGCATAGCTTCATAGTTATTACCTCTCACATAATATATCATGTCACAGTCTAGAAAACCCAGCAAAGCAGGTCAGCATATACCTCTATTGGTGTCTCTAAATTATGACAAATACTATATGTATATATATATATATTTAAAGAATTTTCCTTGTCCTTCAGTTTCAAAGTTCATGGTCCTAAGCCCCGATCCCTTCTAGAACCCAGCCCCACAGCCTTGATCAAACATTTATGTCAGTTCTCAGCTTATAGAGGTGTGAATCGAATAGGACGAACTCCACAGACTTCACTGTGGAAGCAAGACTCCTTTCTGAAACCTCCCATTCACCAGTTACTAACAGATGCCCAATCAAGACATTTCAGCTAAATCTACAATATTCCAATCTGTCAGGAGGAAAACATGCCAAACTCTGGTGAACGTGTTCTAGGATTGCTTCAGACTTGATCGCTGTGCTCCATGCATATTAGGGATTAATATGAAATATATCATAGTAAATTGTAACCTGAAATGGAAGAGGAACCTTTACCTTTTCCTTTGTAATCCTCATATGACAGTAACAATTGTACTCAAGTGTTGTCTGCAGTTCTCTCTGCTTGTCTTGTCCTTGACTCCTTCATTATGTGTCATATTAATAATGCAAGATATCTTAGATAACCTCTTTTTCTGGAAAAGACGCCCAAAATCTACCTAATAATATCTGATATTGTGGTTTAGGTTGTAGATATACAAAATATATCACACCCAAATAAATAAATGTACTCTTTTGCTTGTTTAGAGTGATCAATATTTATACAAGGCATGTAAGATTACATAACAGAATCCTTACCAATATGTGTATATAGATATGGATATGGCTATATTGATCTATCTATCTAGAAGAGACACATGGAGTGAAATCATCCCCAGATAAAAGGAATGTGAGGGAATGTCTTTTTAATCTAATATTAATGGGCTGATTCTCATCCAGCTCTTCTGCTGCTGGTAGCATTCTGCTTGTCATTTCCATCCAGCTGAATAGAATTTTAATGAAAATCAAAAAGTTTCTAATCTGTAACATGTTTCCTGATAATCATACAAGAGCAATCTGAGATCAAACCCACTCCGAACAGCAGCAGCACATGGATATGGAGGTCATACATGATGAATGAGCAGCTCTTACCCCTGTTCACATGTCAGTGTCTGGAGCCCTTCTCCATGTATGATGCTCCTGTCCCTTGCTTCAGGCTCCAGCTCTCCTTCCAGCAGGGCTCTTTTGATCCACTTGCAGGGCTCTGCGCTTGAGCTTTTCGCGCTGTCCACTAATGTGGTGCTGAACTGCTGCCCCCCAGAGGAAGCACTGGAAGGAGATGCCACAGAGCAGTGCCCCGGGCACAGACCTTAGTTATAGCACAAACACTACTCAGCTCACTGGGTGAAAGCAAACGATGCCCACAGCTCTGGTGAAAAGACAAGGCGTCGTTCTCCACTTCATGTATCTGCACTGGAGATCTGCTTCAGCTCAAGTCACACACCCTGCTATGTGGGATTGCCTGGCACTTGCTGGCATTCATGTTCTGAGTCGCCTGTGTCACTGACACTTGTGCTTGCCTGCTGTTTGCTTGCAGCTGATTTGCTCCCCTCTGCTCAGCCAGCTCCCTCCTTCACTCCCAGCTCCTCTCGTCTGCTTTGTGTTTTTCCTTTTGGTCCCAGTGCTCTCAGGTCCCATTTATCAAGCTGCTCTTCATCACGTGTTAATCTGTTTTAGTTCTGGCACCGTCACAATCACTAGCACAGACTGCAATACCAAGTACTCTAGGAGCTGTGTGAGGCATTGGGAGAACAGGAGCCTGGACAGTCACAGCACTACACAACAGGAACACCCATCCCAAAGCCGCCTCCAATAATCAGCTCCCACGGCCTGAAGTTGGCATGCCCTGCCCATGCAGGAGTACTCCATTCTATTTACCCTGTGCATACTCTATCACAAGATGACTAATGCTAGCAAGGACCATAGATAGGAATATACAGTAAGGCTCTGCATGCCTACAGAAGGGCACAGTCATCCTTCTAGGCACTACACTTCGTTTATTGCCTTCCTTGGATGCAATACACAAGTGTTCTCATTACTCCCACACATCCCACCCATCACTGACACTAGTGCATCCTATAGTGAGCATCCCCTCCCCCAGCCCTCGTCACACATGAACCTTTTCATAGAGAGACTAAGGTATGACCTATACACATAGTCCCCCAGACACTCCGACTTCTCAGAGCTCATCACGTCAGCCATCAGTATGTTTAGTGTGTGATTTTTGGCTGTTCCTTATATGTGTTGATATGTCCTAATCAGCGGTATTGTTTTTGTTACTGTTGTACCTTACACTTGTTGTTACTCAGTGCATGTTTTTTTCCATTTATATATCTGTGAAGATTCCTGAAACCTGTAGGCACAATATGACTGGATTCTACAGCTCTTTTTGGAACACTATGGTGGCGGAGAGAGCTGTAGTATCCAGCCATATTGTGCCTATAGGTTTAAAAAATAGAACACATCTTCACAGAATCAGTATCAGATGTAAAGTCTCCAAGAGGAGCGCTTATAGGGAGATTTTACTTCTGAATCCATAGGGCACTGATTCTGTGAAGATGTGTTATATCTCTAAAATCTGCAGGCACAATAAGGCTGGATACTACAGCTCTCTCCACCACCATAGTGTTGCAATCTATACATACGTGTAGCAAGACTTTACTTCTGCAACCGATGATACTGATTCTTTGCCAATTTGACACTTCATGACATTGATCATCTACTTTCTCTGAAACAGAATTAGGTCGGACGTTTGTCATGTCCTATAATTGAGCGCATCTGTTTACTCTGTGTCGTAACAGTAACATTCAGATTACAGTGGAAATGTGAAGTTGCCATAAAAACGACTCTAGCTATTAGGCTTCCAGAAAACTGCCAATGCAGTTCACCACAAAACTGACAGAGGGCACACCTCTTTAGAATAACCTAAAGCCTCTCGTAATTTACTTTTAATATTTTTATGAACCATTCTTCAATATGTTTCTGTATTGCAAGCAAGTGATTAGAAATAGCCAGTTTCACAAACTAGTTGTCATATCAGAATGACTTGTAATTATAGTTAACCAAATAAAGATATTTTAAATAAAAATTGCTTGGATTCTAAAGTTTTACTTTGAAATGGCATTCCACTTTTAGACATTTAAGGTGTAGCTTATGCCATAAAGGTCAGATACAGGAGGTGTAGATGCCCACACCTACTCCAGAATGGGAAGTATACTTTTCTGATTTCATTAAGCACACTAGGGTGCATTCATAAGGGTTGTCGAGTGGTGGACAAGCCCTTTAAACCTTCTCTCATCTGATGTGGCATTTACTAGCTGCCACATCAGGATAAGGATTTGGAGAGGTGTGCGCCTGCTCAACTGTTTCTGTAACTCCCGCACAGAGGAATTAGGATCCAGTCTTATCACAACCTTGGGTGAGGAAGGATGATTGTTCTTTTTAAAATATATTGGATCTTGCCTTTTGGGACTTAAGCTGGCCTTCCACTTGAGAAATTTATGATCAGAGCACTTTCAATTAACAGGGAAAATGATTGTAACACCTGGGGTTTCCTATGCCCTATCATTCAAGTAAGTGAAGTGCTTCATGATATTGCTGCTTTCAGTAGGATTTACAGGTTGATTCACAGGTATGCAAATATAGTGATTAAATAATGAAGAGAACCTGCCACCAGTTGTACCTCTTGTTTTATTCCTGCTGCTCCCCTGAGCAACATATGTATATATATATATATAAACGGTATATATATGTATATATATACTGTATATATATATATATATATATATATATATACTGTAGTGCAGCATAGTTGGTGCAGTGCAATAGATAGGCAGGGGCCATATGAAAGTTCAAATCAAATGTCCAAAGAAACTCACAACTGGAAAAGAAATGGTATCCTCCGGATTGAAGTCGGGGCATCAAAACAGTACGTATCTGAGTCCAATTGCCGTGGGCGACTGCACCACCGTGTAATAATGCTGAGGGGGTGCCAGGCATTTGCTTCCCTTGGCTCTGTGTTACTGCGCACCTAAGCTGGATGTGGAAGAGCCACCTGCTCTGCAATTTGCAAAAACCAATACTGACCCACCCAACCCTTGCTGCAGATTTTTAAATAGAGTCTGTGGTTAGGGGCCACTTGTAAGACCCGGTCTGGAGGGAGCAAACCGCCCCACTGCCATCCTGTATTTTGCTCCAAAAATCACAGGACTGCGACTTAAAAGCTGTTTGATTATTTTCATCTAATTTCCATGTATTTTGGTGTGCAGAAAACAAAAAAAATATTGAAAAAAATACTGGACGTCAGGATTTGACACAAGATGCAAAATTATCTTCAAATTTAGTAAATTTTTCTCAATTTTTGTTTTTTTTATCTTAGGGTTTTGAAAGTCAAAATTACTATTAATTAATTCACATCAATGCATTGAAGATATACAATGCCAAAAAAAAATAACTTTCAAAGAAAAGAACTTGCAGAGTGATCTAATGAAACCAGCATCAACAAGTTGCAAGCTGAACAAGCGGGCTCTGACAGGCCCGGGCTTGTTTCAATTGTTTTATCTTGGTTCTCGCCTGTTCACACTTTTTAATCTCAGTTCGTGTTAGCTCGTCATATTCAACCGTGTTTCCCAAAATTAGCATTATGGCTCAGCGGAAGTGTATTAATTCGCCTGACAGTTTCTGTTACATTTGTGGTGAATATACAGTGTTGAAGCAACAGCTGAATATTACAGACTTTGTGAAAAAAGTATACTCCGCATATTTCAGACTAAAGCTTGGAGATCAAGATAAAGCTTGGGCGCCTCATAAAGTGTGCAAACGGTGTGTTGAGGACCTCCAAAATTGGTTCAAGGGTAAGAAAAAAGCTTTCCGTTGTGGGATTCCTATGGTATGGCGAGAGCAAAAGAACCATATTGACGATTGTTACTTTTGTTCATGCGATGTGAAAGGGTATAATTCAAAATGGAAGCATTCCATTTCATACCCCAATATTCACTCAGCAATTCGTCCCATCCCCCATGGCACAGATATACCAGTACCCAAGGCCCCTGCTACCTAGGAAGAGATAACTTGCTCTGATGAAGGTGGAGTCATACCTGAACCAGATGATGAATCATGTTCTGACTTTGAAGATGATACAAGACCAAAATTGTTTTCCCAGGAGGAGATGAATGATTTGGTAAGAGACTTGAATCTTCCCAAAGATGCCGCTGAGTTACTCGGATCAAGGCTCAAAGGCAAGAATTTATTGTTGCCAGGAGTGTCTTTTTCATGGTTCAGAGATCGTGAAGACGAGTTTGTTCCTTACTTTGCCCAGGAAGATAAGTTGGTTTATTGCATCAATGTAGAAGGTTTGATGGGTCAATTCAAAATCCAATATGATTCAGCGCAATGGCTTCTTTTTATAGATTCTTCAAAAAGAAGTCTCAAAGTAGTTTTACTTTACAACGGTGGTTTTTATGCTTCCCTCCCTGTAGGTCATTCCGTACACCTCAAGGAAACCTACGAGAACTTGGAATTGGTTCTTCGTAAACTTAAATATGAAGACCACGGTTGGCAAGTGTGAGGGGATTTGAAAGTCTTGTGCATGCTGCTCGGGCAACAAGCTGGGTATACCAGATACCCTTGTTTTCTGTGTCTATGGGACAGTCGAGACCGACAAAATCACTGGACCAAGAAGAATTGGCAGCTGAGGGTGCTCACAGTTGGTGAAAAAAATGTCCTCCGAGAAACTTTGGTTCCTCCCCATAAAGTTCTTCTACCACCTCTCCACATCAAATTGGGATTGATGAAGCAATTTGTAAAATCACTTCCAAAAGATGGAGAATGCTTCAAATACTTGGTCACCAACTTTCCAGGCCTCTCAGAGGCAAAAGTGAAGGAAGGTGTGTTCGTCGCACCAGACATTAGAAGGCTTATAGAGTCACGTCGCTGTCAGACTCAGGGCCTGCTGTTCTGGCTTCAGCCACTAGGAGACGCCGGACTGGCACGTCGCCGCCAGACTCGGGGCCTGCTGTTCCGGCCTCAGCCACTAGGAGGCGCCAGTCTGTCATGTCGCTGTAAGACTCGGGGCCTGCTGTTCCGGTCTCGGCCACTAGGAGGCGCCTGACCGTCACTTCGCCGCCAGACTCGGGGACGGCTGTTCCTGCCTTGGCCACTGGGAGGCGCCATAGTTCGCCCGTGGGTGATGGTGGTGTGAGTGAAGGGGCTCCTGCGCAGGCATCTGGTGGGTGCAGGCTCCTCCCCTCTGTCAGTCATCAGGGGCTTACTGCATCAACATCTGGCCTAGTCCTGGGGCGGTCCTAATGACATCATCAGCCCAGGAACCTGTGAGAGATGACCTGATCCCTCAAATACCTTGGGACTGGTCTTGCAAGCCGCCGGATATATTCTTGGTTCCCCTGCGTGCTACTGTGTGATTTGCTATAGTTAACTCTGACCTCTGCCTGGATTTCTGACCATTCTATTGACTGCCATTTTTGTACCTCTGCCTCTCTCCCGATTTTTGACGCTGACCTTAGGTTGGATTCATGACCCTTCTTCTGCCTGCTGATTTTGTACCTTTGCTGCCCTCCTGGTTTTTTACTGACCTTGGCCCTGACTTTAGACCCTTCTTCTGCCTGCTTATTTTGTACCTCTGCTGCTCGCCGGCCTCCGACTCCTGCCTCCGGACCACGATTACGGGTTTTTAGTTTTAACTCCTTGACGACCGCTCTGCTCTGGTCCACTGCTCCCCTAAACAGCTACCCCCTGGGCCTTGCTACAATTCCAGATCCCTGTATAGGGGTTAAGGGTCTTGGGGTTACTCGGGGCGCTGTTCCTACTGCAGCCCAGATTCGCAGACAGACGTCACATTTTAACCGGCCCAAAAAAGACTGATTTTTGTATGTATGTCCAGTATATATAAAAGCAGTCTCCTGAACTTTTTTTTTTCCCTTCTTCTCCTGCCTGAGCTGATTTCTTGGCCTAACACCTGCTTCAGAGCACAGCCTGAAGGAACACTCCCATCTTCTTATACCAGCATGCTGCAGCCTGGAGACTTCAAGGGAAATGCTGGGCATCAGAAATCCACATTCCTGGGACATCAGCCCCTGGGCAGTTCTGGTCAAACCTGCCCGGGGGCTCACGTATTGCCCGCAAATGTGGCTAAAGTTTTGTTACCCGTCTCTCTCTCGTTTTCTAAGAAATCTCTGTGTGTAAAGGCTTATGTGGATTGTGGGTCTGCAGGCAACTTTATGGATTTTTTGCTTGCAAGGAATCTTGGTGTAACTCTGCTAAGGCTTAATACCCCTGTCCAGACCACTGTGATTAATGGTACATCTATTATCCAGGGTGCAGTTGAATCACTACAGAAATTGCTATGTCAGTGGGGACATTACAGACCGAACAGCAGATGTCATTTTTTGTTATTCACAATTTATCACATGCAGTTGTTTTAGGTACGCCATGGTTGCACCAGCATAATCCTGTTATTGACTGGCACCTAGGTGATATCATGCGCTGGAGTCCACAGTGTCAGAATAACTGTATGTCAGTGTCAGTGAACCAAATTAAAATTAAAACACCCTTTATACCATATGCATTCAGGGACTATGAGGATGTCTTTTCCATAGTGGAGTCTGAGAAATTACCTCCTCATAGAGAGTATGACTGTCCTATAGACTGGGTCCCAGGTTCCCGTCTCCCTAAGGGGAGAATATTTAATCTCTCTGGTCCAGAGCGTGCAGCCATGAATGACTACATAGCAGACAGCCTACGAAAAGGCTTTATTAGACCATCCACCTCACCTGTAGGGGCTGGGTTTTTCTTTGTAGAAAAAAAAGATGGTGGACTCAGACCTTGCATTGATTATCGTGAGCTGAACGCTATTACTGTAAAGAATCAGTATCCGCTTCCACTCATCCCTGATCTTTTTAATCAGCTACTGGGAGCCTGTTGGTTTACTAAGCTTGATCTCCGAGGAGCTTACAATCTTGTCCGCATAAGAGAGGGATATGAGTGGAAAACCACGTTTAACACAGCCCTTGGTCATTTTGAGTATCTTGTTATGCTGTTCGGGTTAAGTAACTCACCTTCCGTGTTCCAAAACATTGTGAATGATATCTTCAGGGATATCTGTGGGGTATATGTAGTGCTTTATTTAGATGACATCCTGATCTACTCTGCTGATGTTCTAACACACGCACAACATGTCTGTTCTGTGCTCCAGAGACTTCGAGAACATTCTCTATTTGCTAAGCTGGAAAAGTGTGTTTTTAAGGTACAATTTTTGGGGTACATGATTTCTGCTAAGGGGTTCCGCATGGATCCTGCCAAGATCCGACCCATTAGAGAATAGGTGCAACCCAAAACTCTAAAAGCGCTGCAGCAATTCTTGGAGTTTACAAATTACTACCGTAAATTTATCAAAGGCTTCTCGGAGAATGCCAAACCGCTCAAGGACTTGCCCCGGAAGGGGGCAGACGTGGTTAATTGGAAGCCTGAGGCATTTCAGGCATTTTCTGTTTTAAAGGATTGTTTTTCTGCCAACCCGATATTAATCCAGCCTGATCTAAACCGCCCCTTTGTGGTAGAGGTCGATGCCTCTGAGGTTGGAGTAGGGGCAGTGCTTTCCCAAGGCACTGCCTCCCTCACTCAACTCTGTCCATGTGCCTTCTTTTCCCGAAAATTCTCTTCTACTGAGAAAAATTATGATATTGGGAATTGGGAATTGTTGGCCATAAAATGGACCTTCAAGGAATGGCGCCACTTCCTCGAAGGTGCTAAACACAAGATTACAGTGATCACAGATCACAAGAACCTGACCTACTTGGAGTCAGCTAAACGACTGAATCCTAGGCAGGCTTGGTGGACTTTATTCTTCTCAAGGTTTAACTTTGTGATCACGTTTCGTCCAGGGACTAAAAATGTAAGGGCTGATGCCCTCTCTCAAAGTTTCTGCCCCTCACAGGCCGAGGACTCGGAACCAGTTCCAATACTGGCCAATGGGATCGTTGTGTCGGCAGTGTCTCTGGACCTTCTGGAGAAGATCCGTAGGTCCTCAGAACCAGCCCCTGACATGACGCCCCCCCAGAAATTGTTCTTTCCAGCCTTGTTTCGTCTACAAGTTCTGAAGGAGTCGCATGACTCTGTCCTGGCAGGCCATCCTGGTGTCAATAATACCGCCAGACTAGTGCCTTGGAATTTTTGGTGGCCGACGGTAGTTAAGGACTGTAAAGATTACATACTAGCTTGCGAAATCTGTGCTCGCACCAAGTCCCCCCAGATTCGGCCTGCCAGCTGGCTTCAGTCCTTGCCCGCCCCTGTGAGTCCATGGACCCACATCTCCATGGACTTCATTACTGACCTGCCGCCCTCAGAATGGAAGACATGTATCTGGGTGGTGGTGGACAGGTTCAGTAAGCAATGCCATTTTGTTCCCCTGTCTGGACTACCTAATTCAGAAACTTTGAGTAAGTTGTTCATTATTCATGTATAACGACTGCATGGCGCTCCAGTGAATATCGTGTCCAACTGAGGTACGCAGTTCGTTTCTAAATTCTGGAGGGCATTCTGCAAACGCATTGGCGCTGAATTATCCATCTCCTCAGCTTAACACCCTGAGACCAATGGTCAAACTGAGTGCACCAACCAGGCTCTAGAGCAATATGTCCTGGGCCCTGTATTGTTCAACATCCTTATCAACGATTTAGATGAAGGAATTGAGGGTAAACTGACTAAATTTGCTGATGACACAAAGCTAGGAGGGATAGCTAATACTAGAGAAGAGAGAGAGAGGATTCAAAAAGATTTAAATAAACTGGAGAAGTGGGCAGCAACTAACAGAATGGTTTTTAACAGGGAGAAATGCAAAGTACTACATCTGGGCAATAAAAATGAAAAAAGCAGATATAGAATGGGAGGAATAGGGCTAAGTGACAGCACATGTGAAAAAGACTTGGGTATACTAATAGATCACAGACTGAATATGAGTCAACAGTGTGATGCAGCAGCAAAAAAGGCAAATGCAATTCTAGGATGTATTAACAGAAGCATACAGTCTAGATCACATGAAGTCATTATTTCCCTCTACTCCTCTTTGGTCAGACCTCATCTGGAATATTGTGTCCAGTTTTGGGCACCACATTTTAAAAAAGACATCAACAAACTGGAGCAAGTCCAGAAAAGAGCGACCAGAATGGTGACCGGTCTGCAAACCCTGTCTTAAGAGGAAAGGTTGCAGGATTTGGGAATGTTTAGTTTGCAAAAGAGAAGACTGAGAGGAGACTTAATAGCTGTCTACAAATATCTAAAGGGCTGTCACATTTTAGAAGGATCAACTTTATTCTCATTTGCACGAGGAAAGACTAGAAGCAATGGGATGAAACTGAATGGGAGGAGGCACAGATTAGATATTAGAAAAAACTTTTTGACAGTTAGAGTGATCAATGAGTGGAACAGGCTGCCACGAGAAGTGGTGAGTTCTCCTTCAATGGAAGTCTTCAAACAGAGGCTGGACAGACATCTGACTGGGATGATTTAGCGAATCCTGCTTTGAGCAGGGGGTTGGACCAGATGGCCCAGGAGGTCCCTTCCAACTCTACGATTCTATGATTCTATGATTCTATGATTCTATGATTCTATATCTCCACTGCTATATCTCAGAACATCAGTCCGATTGGGTGGAACATCTCCTGTTAGCTGAATTTGCCTTAAAAAACCAATACCAGGAATCTATCACAACCACCCCGTTCTTCTGCAATCACGGTTTGCACCCACGTTTTGGTTCATTTTCGGCCAAGATGTCGGAACTCCCAGGGGGTAGAGAAATCCATATGTCACTTAAGGACAATCTGGTCGGAGGTGAACACAAACTTGAAAGGGTCCCAGGTCAGGCAGGCTTCGGCCGCAAATAGACGGCGGTCCACGGAGCCACACCTAAGAGTTGGGGGCAAAGTTTGGCTGTCTAGCAAGAACATTAAGCTTAAGGTGCCATCTGCCAAACTGGGTCCCAGGTTTATTGGTCCCTATGAGATATTAGAGGTAATTAACCTGGTAGCCTTTCATTTAAAGCTCCCTCAGTCCTTTAAAAAACCCAATGTTTTCCACAAATCCCTCCTCAAGATGTACCGCTCCCCAATTCATCCCGTCCAGTCCCCTCCTCCTCCAGTTTTGGTCAAGGGTGCCTTGGAGTACGAAGTCCAGGATATCCTTGATTCCCGTTTGGTGAGAGGGTCCGTGCAATATTTGGTGCATTGGAAGGGCTATGGTCCAGAGGAGATGTCCTGGGTCCCCGCTAGTGACATCCATGCCAAGGGGTTAATCAGAAGGTTTCACCTCCTTCACCCTGACAAACCAGGTTTTGAGGTGCCGGAGGCCCCTCTTGGAGGGAGGGTACTGTCACGTCGCTGTCAGACTCAGGGCCTGCTGTTCCAGCTTCAGCCACTAGGAGGCGCCGGACTGGCATGCCGCCGCCAGACTCGGGGCCTGCTGTTCCGGCCTCGGCCACTAGGGGGCGCCGGTCTGTCACGTCGCCATCAGACTCGGGGCCTGCTGTTCCGGTCTCGGCCACTAGGAGGCGCCGGACCGTCACTTCGCCGTCAGACTCGGGGATGGCTGATCCTGCCTTGGCCACTGGGAGGCGCCGTGGTTCGCCCGTGGGTGATGGTGGTGTCAGAGAAGGGGCTCCTGCGCAGGCATCCGGTGGGCGCAGGCTCCGCCCCTCTGTCAGTCATCAGGGGCTTACTGCATCACCATCTGGCCTAGCCCTGGGGGCGGTCCTAATGACATCATTAATCCGGGAACCTGTGAGGGATGACCTGATCCCTCAAGTACCTTGGGACTGGTCTTGCAAGCCGCCGTATATATTCTTGGTTCCCCTGCGTGCTACTGTGTGATTTGCTATAGTTAACTCTGACCTCTGCCTGGATTTCTGACCATTCTATTGCCTGCCGTTTTTGTACCTCTTCCTCTCTCCCGATTTGTGACGCTGACCTTAGGCTGGATTCCTGACCCTTCTTCTGCCTGCTGATTTTGTACCTTTGCTGCCCTCCTGGTTTTTTATTGACCTTGGCCCGGACTTTAGACCCTTCTTCTGCCTGCTGATTTTCTACCTCTGCTGCCCGCCGGCCTCCGACTCCTGCCTCCGGACCACGATTACGGGTTTTTAGTTTTAACCCCTGGACGACCGCTCTGCTCTGGTCCACTGCTCCCCTAAACAGCTACCCCCTTGGCCTTGCTACAATTCCAGATCCCTGTATAGGGGTTAAGGGTCTTGGGGTCTTGTTCCTACTGCAGCCCAGATTCGCAGACAGAAGTCACATATAGCTGATCAAGAGTTTATCAATACCATGACGCATCCTCAAAAAGAAGGGTGGATTGCATTTAAAGAGGTCGTAGAGACATTTTTAGGCAATAACAAAGACCCTGACTACAAAAAAATCGTCTGACGAATGCTGAAAGCGTTTCAAGCTTTTGGTTGCCTGATAAGTTTGAAAGTGCATTTCCTCCATTCCCACCTTGACAACTTTCCTGAAAATTTGGAAGCTGTGAGTGAAGAGCAAGGTGAACGATTCCACAAGGACATTAAAGAGATGGAAAGAAGATACCAGGGAAGATGGAGCATTACAATGATGGCAAACTACTGTTGGACGCTTCAGAGAGACATTACAGATGCTACTCACAAGCGTAAATGTACCAAGAAAAGCCTCAAAGGGAAGAAGAATCGATTTTAGTGTGTGTTAGTGAGCTCATTGCAGTTAAAAAAATGATTTTCATGAAACATTTGTAATAAAAAATTAATTTTATGAGTCTATTATTTTCATTTATTTTGAGGTATTGTCTTATTTAACATAGTTACTTACAGTCATATGTTAAAGTTTGGGCACCCCTATTAATGTTAACCTTTTTTCTTTATAACAATTTTGGTTTTTGCAACAGCTATTTCAGTTTCATATATCTGATAACTGATGGACTCAGTTATATTTCTGGATTCAAATGAGGTTTATTGTACTAACAGAAAATGTGCAATCTGCATTTAAACAAAATTTGACCTGTGCAAAAGTATGGGCACCTCAACATAAAAGTGACATTAATATTTCGTAGATCCTCCTTTTGCAAAAATAACAGCCTCTAGTCGCTTCCTGTAGCTATTAATGAGTTCCTGGATCCTGGATGAAGGTATTTGTGACCATTCCTGTTTACAAAACAATTCCAGTTCAGTTAAGTTTGATGGTCGCCAAGCATGGACAGCCCGCTTCAAATCATCCCACAGATGGTCAATGATATTCAGGTCTGGGAACTGGGATGGCCATTCCAGAACATTGTAATTGTTCCTCTGCATGAATGCCTGAGTAGATTTGGAGCGGTGTTTTGGATCATTATCTTGCTGAAATATCCATCCCCTGCGTAACTTCAACTTCGTCACTGATTCTTGCACATTATTGTCAAGAATCTGCTGATACTGAGTTGAATCCATGCGACCCTCAACTTTAACAAGATTCCTGGTGCCGGCATTGGCCACACAGCCCCAAAGCATGATGGAACCTCCACCAAATTTTACTGTGGGTAGCAAGTGTTTTTCTTGGAATGCTGTGTTTTTTAGCCTCCATGCATAACGCCTTTTTGTATGACCAAACAACTCAATCTTTGTTTCATCAGTCCACAGGACCTTCTTCCAAAATGTAACTGGCTTGTCCAAATGTGCTTTTGCATACCTCAGGCGACTCTGTTTGTGGCGTGCTTGCAGAAACGGCTTCTTTCGCATCACTCTCCCATACAGCTTCTCCTTGTGCAAAGTGCGCTGTATTGTTGACCGATGCACAGTGACACCATCTGCAGCAAGATGATGCTGCAGGTCTTTGGAGGTGGTCTGTGGATTGTCCTTGACTCTTCTCACCATTCTTCTTCTCTGCCTTTCTGATATTTTTCTTGGCCTGCCACTTCTGGGCATAACAAGAACTGTACCTGTGTTCTTCCATTTCCTTACTATGTTCCTCACAGTGGAAACTGACAGGTTAAATCTCTGAGCCAACTTTTTGTATCCTTCCCCTGAAAAGCTATGTTGAATAATCTTTGTTTTCAGATCATTTGAGAGTTGTTTTGAGGAGCCCATGATGCCACTCTTCATAGGAGAATCAAATAGGAGAACTACTTGCAAGTGGCCACCTTAAATACCTTTTCTCATGATTTGATACACCTGGCTATGAAGTTCAAAGCTCAATGAGGTTACAAAACCAATTTAGTGCTTCAGGAAGTCAGTAAAAAGTAGTTAGGAGTGTTCAAATCAAGAAAATGATAAGGGTGCCCATACTTTTGCACCGGTCAAATTTTGTTTAAATGCAGATTGCACATTTTCTGTTAGTACAATAAACCTCATTTGAATCCAGAAATATAACTGAGTCCATCAGTTTTTAGATATATGAAACTGAAATAGCTGTTGCAAAAACCAAAATTGTTATAAAGAAAAAAGGTTAACATTAATAGGGGTGCCCAAACTTTAACATATGACTGTAAATTGTCAGAAAACGTGATGTCCTATGACAAAACGGAGGTCATTTTCGGATTCAGCACACTCAAAAACATAAAGATTACGTGGAATAACCAAAACAGCTCTTGAAAAATTTTTTTTTGCAGACCTGTGAAATAAAAGCCCATGCCGGGTTTTCTTCAATCTGCCTTGGGAAAATAGCTTGTCTAAGACCAAACTTACTTTTACTTTGCACTGCAATCACAGCTATGCCTATGACTGCAATGTACTCCAGCGGCCTCGATATGCTTCTATGCGTGTCCTACAGGATACATAGCGACTCTTGCATATGATCCCCCTCACTGTCTCACATAATATATATATATATATATATATATATATTGTGGTGTAGTGACCACTATGTCAGCTAGGGGGTGCTGTGTGGGTGTCCCAGGACGGGTGTACAGGCACATTCAGTGTGGTAACAGGAGCAGGGTCCTAAATGACCATTATGGGTCTCAAGGTGGGTGGCCTTGGGATGCAGGCTCCAGGGTGTATTGATCAGCAGAGGTACTGCTGATATTTCTGTTACACTGTGTCAGGGAAGCCTGTGTGTGTCTATGTGCAATACAACCTTTAGTGATGTCATAGTCAGGTGAGCACCTGTGGGTGTGGTTACAGGGCTATGTAATTGAGGTGTTTGGCACATAGGAGAGAGTGAGAGGGAGTCTGTCAGAGTGTGGACAGACTTCCATGTGTTCAGGTGGGACACTACAGAAAGTTGTATATGGGGAGGACTACACCTCCCAGCATGTGCTGAGACTCTCGGTCCGAGTCTCCAACCATGGACATTTGTGTTCTTTGGCCTAAGCTAGAGGCTATTTTGGTAATGTGCTGCCTTGTGGGTTTAAGATGCAAATAAACCTCATGAACTTTGGGAAGAACCTGTCGCATATTTGTCTCCCACTGCACCAAAGCGAGTCGAATCCCTACTATATATACAGTATATAATATATATATATATGTACAGTACTTATAGATCCATCATACGGATCCAGAGTTATGGGTCTTTTAATTTAGTGCTGATTTTCTTTGGTCCCACAGATTCTCTGGGGTGTATCTCAGGAATCATATGATGTATTAATAAAAACTGAATACTATGGGGAAAAAAACAGCAAAAAACGGCCACTCTTCCTCTTTAATGCTGTGGGGAAGTGCCCTTTTAGTTCACTTGATAACTATACTGCAGTTAAAATATCACTCCAGCATTTCTTTTTATGCATTCATTAGATGTCAATAATGTACGTTCAGTGTATACATTAAAATAAATATCAAAAGACTGACTGTCACTTTCAAACAGAAATCAGGTGTGAACAGGTGCTTACTAAGAGTAGCCATCTCCATATACAACTAAACAAATAAAGAAGCAATCTGTAGCGCTATAGCATGCAAACATGAAATATGAAAATTGAATTGCATTACTGCACTAGAACATATGAAAAATTGAGAATACTTAGCGCATAAGGCCGGAGTCACACTAGCTATAAAATCGGACGAATGCAATGCGATAAAAAATCGCATTGCATTCGTCCCAATGTTATTCTATGGTGCTGCTCCAATCATGCGTTTTTTTATCGGATCCGTTCCTCGGATTGAGACAATCGCAGCATGCTGCGATTGTCACCGATTTTCATAGAATCATAGAGTCATAGAATCATAGAATCATAGAATCATAGAATCGTAGAGTTGGAAGGGACCTCCTGGGCCATCTGGTCCAACCCCCTGCTCAAAGCAGGATTCGCTAAATCATCCCAGTCAGATGTCTGTCCAGCCTCTGTTTGAAGACATCCATTGAAGGAGAACTCACCACTTCTCGTGGCAGCTTGGTCCACTCATTGATCACTCTAACTGTCAAAAAGTTTTTTCTAATATCTAATCTGTGTCTCCTCCCATTCAGTTTCATCCCATTGCTTCTAGTCTTTCCTTGTGCAAATGAGAATAAAGATGATCCTTCTACAATGTGACAGCCCTTGAGATATTTGTAGACAGCTATTATGTCTCCTCTCAGTCTTCTCTTTTGCAAACTAAACAATCCCAAATCCTGCAATCTTTCCTCATAAGACAGGGTTTGCAGACCGGTCACCATTCTGGTTGCTCTTTTCTGAACTTGCTCCAGTTTGTTGATGTCTTTTTTAAAATGTGGTGCCCAAAACTGGACACAATATTCCAGATGAGGTCTGACCAAAGAGGAGTAGAGGGAAATAATGACTTCACGTGATCTAGACTGTATGCTTCTGTTAATACATCCTAGAATTGCATTTGCTTTTTTTGCTGCTGCATCACACTGTTGACTCATATTCAGTTTGTGATCTATTAGTATACCCAAGTCTTTTTCACATGTGCTGTTGCTTAGGCCTATTCCTCCCATTCTGTATATGCTTTTTTCATTTTTATTGCCCAGATGTAGTACTTTGCATTTTTCCCTGTTAAAAACCATTCTGTTAGTTGCTGCCCACTTCTCCAGTTTATTTATATCTTTTTGAATCCTCTCTCTCTCTTCTCTAGTATTAGCTATCCCTCCTAGCTTTGTGTCATCAGCAAATTTAATCAGTTTACCCTCAATTCCTTCATCTAAATCGTTGATAAAGATGTTGAACAATAAAGGGCCCAGGACAGAGCCCTGTGGTACCCCACTTGAGACATTCTTCCAACTGGATGTGCTGCCATTTACGACCACTCTTTGGGTCCGATCACTAAGCCAGTTTTGAATCCACCTAACAGTTGCCTTGTCCATTCCATACTTAGTCATTTTTTCAATAAGGATTGTATGAGATACTTTGTCAAATGCTTTGCTGAAGTCAAGATATACTATATCTACAGCATTTCCTTGATCCACCCAATCAGTGATTCCGTCATAGAAGGAAATTAAGTTAGTCTGACATGACTTATTAGTTACAAACCCATGCTGACTCTGTTTAATCACTTCATTCTTATCCAGGTACTGACATACATGTTGTTTAATAATTTGTTCAAAGATCTTTCCTGGTATAGAAGTCAGACTCACCGGCCTATAGTTGCCTGGGTCCACCTTCTTCCCCTTTTTGAAGATAGGAACAACATTTGCTCTTCTCCAGTCTTCTGGGACTTCTCCTGTTCTCCAAGAATTTTCAAATATTATGGAGAGGGGTTCAAAAATTTCTTCTGCTATCTCCTTCAGTACTCTGGGGTGTAATTCATCTGGACCTGGAGACTTTCGGATCGGATTCGACAATGCAAGTCTATGGATGCGATTAAAAAACGCATTGAAAACACACCACATGTGTGACTTGCGATTAAATCGCAAGACTTCTCCAGGTCAACAGGAAAGAGCATCAGGCATTGACATTGGATGTCAATTTGATGCTTAGATGCGAATAAAATCGGTTCATCGCCGGAAAATGGGATGACAGACGGATCCCTGGACAAGAATTCTTTGTGCGATTTCGTACCGTTAAAATGGGACCGATTTTTTATTCGCTGTGTGTGACTCCAGCCTAAATTGGCAATTCATGTGTACCCAGCATCCACGATATTCGATTCTCGGTGCTGGGACCTGCCTAATGTGAATCCTCTCCTAGATTAAAGTCTACATATGAAGTACACATTAAAATACTTACCATTTTCAGCACTTCTGCAGTCCTCTTCTACACTGTGTAATCACAGCTATGACCACATAGCACACGCAACATGTCTTTGGGGACCGAAAGTCAAATATAGTAAGTCTATGGGATTCACAGCGAGGCTCTCATACACTTACATTAAAGGGGATGTCCATTACTAGGATAAGTCCTTCTTAATTGAAATATTCAGCCCTGATAAAATAATAAAGCCTGTATTCACCTCCCATGCCGGTGTCATTCCCGCAGTTTCGGCATTTGCTCTCCCCAGGGCTTTGATGCGTTGTGACACGTGATGCCAGCTGCCAGTCAGCGTTGCTGTCTCTGCCTTCGGACAAACTGAACATGAAGAGGAAGCCCAAGCTGCAACTGATCTCTGACTTCCTCTTCATGTTCAGTTTGTCTGAAGGCAGATACAGTGACGCAAGGGCTGATTGGATGCCGGCTTCACGTGTCACTCTACCTCATCACAGCCCCAGGATTGCGAGTGCCAACACCTCTGCATGTGAGGTGAGTACAGGTTTTATTATTTTATCGGGGCCAAACATTTAGTTTAAGAAGGGGTTGTCCTAGTAGTGGACCACCCCTTTAATGTAAGGAAGTAATGGTCAACCTTGTGAGACAGCAAGAAAGGACTGTGGTCACTTGATACAGGAGAGGGACAAGAGCAGTGCTGCAAGTAACAGAAGAAAGAGACCGGTAAGTATTTGTCACAATCCATGTTTGGATCTGTGGCAGATCTGGGCTCACATACAACCTTTTTTTTTCCTTCAAGACCCTCCTTCCTATAAAAGGGTTTCAACTGTTCAGTTGAAAGCTGTATCCGGATGCCGTTCTCTGTTGCCTCAGGAGCATTGGCAAAAGAGAAAGCTAAGTTGTTTGTTTTCCCCTTTTTGTTGTTTTCCCTAATGTTATATTAGTACAGCGGTGGGACCAGTGTCCGCACTAGCCAGTTCCCTAGTAAGGGATAGGTGCAGGGCTAGTGAGGGACTAGGTATCCTGGTCGGTGACAGGTAAAGAGCCTGTATAGGGAAGGTTAGGAGTGTTCAGGGACACAGCCTCAGGAGAGTGCAGGAGGTGTCCACATCCCCGTTCCCTATTGTAGGGCCCACCTTTGTAAATGTGTCCCCGGGGTTCCCTTGTTTGTCTTGTTGTTTCAGTTATTGTTTCAATATTTTTTATTAATTTTAGAATTTTTTGAGGGAAGGGGAAAAGGGTACAGAACAAAACGAAGGGATTAGGGTAGGGAAAACATAATCCCTGTAAAGACAGGGATACCCCACAAAGTGGGGAATTAGACAGGCAAACATACGTGTTGTACAAGTAGTGTAACAAATCACAAAGCAAATTGTATGCTATTCAACTCTAAGTACCTATGTCTGTAAGAATGTACTAATCAATTTTTGCTTTTTTAGCAAAAAACCTGTAGGAAGAAAGGATTACAATACAAATGCAAAGATCAATATACTTATAATAGCCGTCAGAAAAAAAAAACAGTACACATATTGTGTTAAATTTTACACAATTGTGGTAGCTCAAAAAAAAAAAAGATCAATACACGTATTATATTCCTGATACTTCAGAAAAATTTTTAAATAGCTAGGTACGTTATATATATCATAGATACCGCTATACCTAAAAAAAAATCATATTAAATTGAATATAAAGAATATGAAAGCCTGTCCTGTCCGGGACATCCAGTGATGTCCCTAGGACTGAGCGGAGGCAAAAAATTGGTTCTTTAAAAAAAAAAACTATATAAAAGTGGAAAATATTTCTTTATACAATTCTATATGTAACTCTAGATTGAACAGCAACAAATAAATTACAAGACCATCAGCCAAGAGGAAGATCCGATTTCGACGTTGAAAGTCTTGGGATAACCTTTTGAGTACTTATTCCAGCGCACTCGAGGAAGTCCTTTCCCTCATCCGGAGAAGAAATAGGAATCACTCTTGATGCATATTTTACTTGAAGAGTTGAAGAAAGAGTCCAGGTGTATGGTATCTCAGCTCGCCGGAGTTCACGTGTGGTGTGTGCAAACGCTTTCCTTTTTTGTAAAGTCTCTCTTGAAAGGTCCTTGAGGAAGATCAGATGACTGTATTTGGAAGATAGAAATCTTGGCTCTTTTGAAATACTCAGGAGCGCACTTCTTATCCAGTTGGGGTAAAAGGATACAATTATATCACTTGTTAAGCCCTGCGGCAGAGAGGGCGGCCTTCGTATCCTAAACGCTCTCTCAGCCAAACATCTCTCATTAATGTCAGGGATCAAGTGAGAGATCATCGAGGATATATAATCTTTTAATTGAGAAGAGTGTATTGACTCAGAAATCCCTCTGATCTTGACATTATTTTTTCTTCTAAAGTCCTCGAAGTTAGCCATATGAATTTCTAGAGAAGCAATATCTTTTCGAATCTTATCTAATGAATCTGTTAATGTAGGGGAAATATGAACATCTCTATGTTGCGTTATTTCGCATTTTTTATTATTAGAGGGGATCTTCATTTTCCGACCACAAAGAGGACCATCAGAGACTCTAGACGAGGTTGAATGGGTGTCGTCGGTCAAAATCATTAATGTATCACTAAAAAGTATTTTTATGAAAGCCTCAGAGGCTTTGGATTTATTTAATTGCTTAAGGTCAATGTTTTTAAGAGTGGGATCACAGGATACATTACAGATGATATCAGCATTATCTTCTTTCCCCAAAAGTTCCACTGATGTAAGAAGAGCTTTAAACATGCTAATCATAAAGGCCTCTGTTGGATAGTCGTCAGATGCAGGTATCTCGTCTATCAAATTGGAAGAGGATTTTCCATGTTTCCCCTGATCCAATTTAGCTATGTCCAGTTGTTGTAAAGAATTTTCAATAGGCTCTAAGTTTCCCCGTATATCATCAACTCCCAAGTAGGAATTTGTGGATGAAGATTCATCAGAATCATCATTAAAATAATCACTTTTACTGAGTTCAAAAAAATCTGTCCCTTTAAAAATCTTCTCTGAATATACACTCTCCAGTTCTTCTGATAAATAAAGAGAGTCCTCCAATTGATCTGATCTCCCAACCAAAGATTCCGGGTGCTTTGAGGATTTACTTAGGGGTGCCCCTTTAAGTTTTACATTAGCTTTTACCATATATTCTTGGGGATCGGAAGTAGAGCCCCCCTCAACCAACAGTCCCATATGTACTCCACTCTTATCAGCAGAAGGAGCAGGTTTAGTCCCATTTAACTGCAGACCAGACTCACAAGAATTAAAGCATGTAATCAGAGACTGCTGTGATTTTTCCTTGTTATGAACATTCCCTCTATCTTCCCCTCTATTAAATTTGTTATTGCATGGCTTCTCATTACATACATAACTATTTTCCACGCGATCTGTAACTTTAGGGCTCTTATGGGAAGATTTAATAGAGGTACTCCGCTTCATAATAGGGGATGTAGAAATGAATTGTATGAGTCTGCTTACCCCTTCAGTTGTCTGCTGAACTTTTTCAGACTTTTGTGTACTCCTTTGTCCTGCTTTCTCCTTCCCTGTTGTCATGGCTCTCCCCTCCTGCTCCCGTTCTCCAAAATGCACTCCAGGTGGCTCCCTCTCTGTCCGGAGACCTAGGGATTCCCCAGGCCGGTTCCATGTGCTTGTCACTGTCTCCTGCTCCTCCTTAGTCGCATCCTCTGTTGTAAATCCATTTTTTGTTTGTGTCCAAGGAACAAAAGCTGGCGCTTCCACTCTTAATCCTCCTGCCTGCTTGATTGTAGATCTACCAACAGGTCTTGGCTTTGTGAGAACTGCTGAGTCATCTCTGGCTCCTCTCTTCTGCCTCCCAGCACCTGGGCTCACTGCGATCTCCCGACTTTCTTTCCTAGGTCTGTCTTCAAGTACTGGAGTTGCTTTAGGGGAGGATTTCTTCCCTACAGGTGTCCCATGAATCCAAGGTGCTTTGGAAGGCTCTGACTTCACCAAGGCTTGTCTGGCTTGAGGTGCAGGTACAGCTTGTTTACCTCCGGCTGAAGTCAGACCTCTGCCTGGTCTTCCACTGCTTTCTCGTCCCAGCATATGATTTTTCTCAGCAATATCAGCTTCTTTCTTCTTGTAGGTGGATCCAGGCATGTTCTAAAGGTTTTAAGTCACAAAATTTTCCACCTTTAGTAGATTTAAGCCGCTTCAAATAGGGGAATTGCAGGAGCTCCTGATGAACAGGTCTGCTCCCTTCCCCTGCAAACCACGCCCCTCGTTGTTTCAGTTATTGACCTGCTGGTCGCGTCACACAGGACTAGTCACTACGTGACATTATCACCAACCCCTGCCTATTATTTCTGGTGAGCCATGACCCATATACAGGTCTCTACCAACTGCTTCAGCCCCTCACTGATGAGCTTAGGTTGCTGCGTGGGGAGGTGGTGCAGCAGCTGCAGCAATTGGTGGGGTTTGGGGCCTTGGTTCAGGCTCAGCCAGAACCCAAGATATCCCTCCCTGACAGGTTTTCTGGAGGGGGAGATAAATTCTTGGTTTTCCAGGAGGCCTGCAAGTTATACTTCAGGCTCCGTGCTCGTTCATCAGGGAGTGAGAAGCAATGGGTGGGTATTAGTATGTCCCTTCTGAAGGGTGATCCCCAATCCTGGGCCTTCTTCCTGCCGGTCGATTCACCATCCTTACAATCAGTGGACGAGTTTTTTGCAGCATTGGCACTGGTGTATGGAGATCCTGATGGCGTCTCCCTGGCGGAAACCCAACTCCATAAGATTAAGCAGGGAGGCCGGCCTGCTGAGGAGTACTGCTCAGAGTTTAGGAGGTGGGCCACTGACACGCAGTGGAATGACCCTGCACTTAGGAGTCATTTTGCGTAGGGTCTGTCTCCCAAGTTGCAGGATACTCTGGTGCAGTACTCCACTCCCAGGTCGTTGGAGGCCACCATATCCCTTGCCATCCTGGTGGATAGACACCTCAGGGAGAGACATACACCATATGTGCCCCCTACAGTCCTTACTAGGGAGGAATTCACACCAGTATGGACGGAGAAACCCATGCAGCTCGGAGTAGTTGGTGTTAAAAAGGGGTTGCCTGTGGTTCGCCGTGATGAGGGGGCATGTTTTTTCTGTGGGCAGACTAACCATTTTATTGGAGCCTGCCCAGTGCGTGCCAAACCTTCGGACGAACCCATACATGTAGGAAGAGCTAGTTTCTAAACAGTGTCACCTACGGTTCGAGGTGTGGTGGGGGCATGTTTTTACTGTGGGCAGAATGATCATTTTCTCAAAGCCTGCCCAACGTGTGCCAAATCATCTGTACCAGCTAAGAAGCCGCGTGCCCCTGTTAGTGTGGAGGGAGACGACCAGGGAGTGTATATTTCCTCCATTTTGCCCTCTCAAGGTACTATGTCAGCAGAATTGGTGGTTGGCGGGGTACCTGAGGGAATAGCAGTGCTTGTGGACAGTGGAGCTGGAGTCAGTCTGGTGGATGCTCACTTTGTCCAGTCTCATGGCCTGAAGTGTAGGACACTGGCCAAACCTCTAAGCATCCAGGCCATTGACTCTGTCCCACTGAGCCAGGGGAGGTTGACCCAAGTTGTAGAAAATATACATCTGTGTTTAGGAACTCATGTAGAGTCCTTGTCATGCTATGTCTTGGGGGGAATGCCATCACCTATCGTTTTAGGCCTCCCTTGGTTGGAGAAACACAACCCTGTCATAGATTGGCGGTCTAGGGAAGTATTCATCTGGGATCAGTTGTGTGAGGGCTGCTGCCTGGGGGCTACTGTCTCTGCCGTCTCTCTACAACCGTCCCCTTCATCTCCAGTGGGAGCAGCAGAGGTGCTGCCGGGGAGTAGGGGCAAGTCTCAACCCTCGCCATTAGCCAACCCTGAGAGGCGGAGGCCTCATAGGAGTAGGGGTTGGAGGAGGGTGGTGGTTCCCTCTGTGAATTGCGGGGTGTGAGTGTGGTGACACAGGGGGATGCCTCTGTTGTCAGTTCCGTAAAGAGTTCACCGTCTTGTGGCAAACGTATGTGTGGCAATAAACGTTCAGGTCCAGACCTGTGTGTGTGAACGAGTATGTATGGGTGGCCACCAAAAACATCCAGTGTAAGTGTGCTGCTGGGGTCAGGAGTTCTCAGGTGATCGGGCCATATCGGGTGTCGGCCATCCTCGGCCCGGGGACTTACCAGATGGAGTTAACCCTAAATATGCCCATGCACAACTCGTTCCCCAGGTCGGCGCTCTGGAGATTTGTGGTGCCTCCGGAGCATACATTGCCACTTCCATCTGCCCATGTTTGCCATAAACTTGAGAGTCGGGTAGTTGCTGAAGTGAACTCTGGTGGATCTGGGCATGCTCACTGTAGGTGGTTTTCCGGTGAGGTGCGGTCTTGAGGGTCCAGAGGCCCCTCATTGAGAGTGGGTACTGTCACAATCCATGCTTAGATCTGTGGCAAATCTGGGCTCACATATAACCTTTTTTTTCCTTCAAGCCTCTGGCTTCATGTTAGTTTTTGGCCCCAGTGGCTGCCGGTATTATTACAACCTTGGTGGCTGCTAATGGGTTTTGCCTCCGGTGGCCGCTGGGGTTGCTACACGTTAAATTAGCCAGCAGGTGTTAACCCTCCCCTCCTTCCTATAAAAGGGTGTCAGGTGCTCTGGATCACTGTTGGTGATACTGGTCATTTCCTAACCAACCTTGGAGGAGAGAGGAGCTACTGGGATCAGTGCTTTGCAGCCCATCCAAAGCTTTGGTGTTTCAGCTGTTCAGTTGGAAGCTGTATTCGGGTGCCATACTCTGTTGCCTCAGGAGCACTGGCAAAAGAGAAAGCTAAGTTGTTTGTTTTCCCCTGTTCATTGTTTTCCCTAATGTTATATTAGTACAGCAGTGGGACCAGTGTCCGCACTAGCCAGTTCCCTATTGAGGGATACGTGCAGGGCTAGTGAGGGACTAGGTATCCTGGTCGGCAACAGGTTAAGAGCCTGTGTAGGTAATGCTAGGAGTGTTCAGGGACACAGCCTCAGAAGAGTGCAGGAGGTGTCTACATCCCCGTTCCCTATTGTAGGGCCCACCTTTGTAACTGTGTCCCCGGGGTTCTCTTGTTTGTCTTGTTGTTTCAGTTACCGACTTGCTGGTCGCGTCACACAGGACAAGTCACTACATGACAGTATTTTAGAGCATGCACTAAACCTATCTTACTGATAGCTAATGCTGGAGTGATACTTTTAAAGAGTGTTCCAACCTTAGAACAAATAATTGCCCTAACTTTACCGACATCCAACATCTGGGATTTACACTGATCCTAAGAATGAAGGAACTGCAGTGATAGCTCAGTGTTGCATCCCCTGCACTATTTTACGTACAAAGCTACACTGAGAGCAGAACAGTTGCACTGTTGGTCCTTCAGTCTCAGGATCACTGAAGGTCATGTAAAGGAGCGGAAGATCGTTTACACTCTTTGAAGATCTGCTGGTGTTGATCTAATACTATGTTCTTCTGTGCTTATATGTCTTTTCTGTGATATCTGTAGTGTAGATTGATGTGGAATGTGATGATTTTTTAAAATTGTACCTTTTCATGCAAATTTAAAGGGATAAAATGCATTTGAACAGTAAAGAGTTAATAGCTGGTTCAGAACCTGAGGAGTGGCTTAAACCATATTGAGGGTTGTAAAGGCTTGGACAACCAGACTTCCATTTATTGAAGTACAGTGAGCATCAGTGACAGCAAGTCCAGCAGAAACGGAGTGATTAAAAAATGGCAGAAGTACTTATCCAGGAGAAAGTGAGTACTGATCAGTGGGAAATGAGGAGAAGCCATAGAGGGAGAAGAGGGGAGATGAGCTGCTAGGTGTCCTCAGACTGCTGATGGCTGAGTGTGTTGTCCTGTACCAGTGATGGACTGATAGGTGCAAACCTACTATGGAAGATTTAGGAAAGGAATTCTAGTCTTGCCTTAGAGGAGCATCTGAGGAAATAGCTGCCGGAAGCTGGATTGCTGAAGGTAGAAAGAAATGTCATGAGGGTATCGGATCTGTATCACTGTGAAATTGTACTGAATAAGCTATGTAATGTGCCGATGTGTTTAACCATCAAGCCGAAACCTCTTAGGCTGTGTGCACATGATGCACTTTTGGTGTGTTTTGGGGCGTTTTTTCTGCATAAAATTGGCCCAAAAATGTTAGGGAATCCTTATGCCAGCAAATTCAATGAAAATCCTGAAGTGCTGTGCACATAATCAGTATTTTTCATTTCAGGATTTGTGCTGCTTTGAAATCCTCAGCATGTCAATTCTTTGTGCATTTTTGCCTCATTTTTCAATCATTGACTTCAATTGAGTCAGTCAAATGTGCAGTAAATACACAGGTATAAAAATGTTTGCAGATTTGCTGAGTTTTTGCTTGTGTTTTTACGGACTTCTTATGGTGTTTCCCATGCTCTCATTTGTGTGACAGTGCAAAAAACATCGGCGGCTCTGCCCAGCGGTAAGATCGTTACCGACAGTAAGAGCACTGCTGGCTCATGCTGTAAGATGTCAGCGTGAACCCACAACTCTGACTGTGACTCACGGTAAAAAATTTACTGCTGGTCACAGGCGTTGTCTGATGAGAGATTACTACTCCCATCAGCCTACTAATAAATACAGCACACCTACATATTATAGAGAAATCAACAATTCTGGAAGAAAAAATACATAACAATAGAATATATACAGTATCTATTAATTGCTAGGTGTGTTGGATAAGAGGAGTGAAGAACCACTCAAATTGAAATCAAGAAAGGAATATCCCACTAGTAACGGACAATATAAAATTTTGGACTGAAATAATTTTGATGAAAAATTGCCTTTATTTACATGGCTGGCAAATAGCAGTATAAGTTTTAAAAACAAGTGCCTGTGCTCAGAAAAAAAAATATATAAAAATACAAATAAATTAAATATTATAATTCATACATATATTGATGTATGAATATATATGTGATGGACCCATAAACAAATATGATTAATCAATTCATGATGTTATATGTTATAGGTAAAATATCCAGATAAAAAATTTAGGGGAGTGCGCTGTGCCGGCCATCAGACGGACCCTAAAGTTTCACCATGGTAATTTATCCTATCATTGAATCCCTGCATAGTGTCACTTTACCTTTCTTATTGCACAAAGACACTTTATACTGTTTTCTCCATATTACTGGGATTTTTTTATCACTCACTGCACTTATATATGCAATCAATATAAGTTTTTCATTTCTTTTATAAATCATTACCGTATATACTCGTGCATAAGCCGAGATTTTCAGCCCTTCAGCCCATTTTTTTGGGCTGAAAGTCCCCCTCTCGGCTTACACACGAGTCATATTCCTTGGGGTCGGCGGAGGAGGGTGAGTGGTTGTGTCACAGATCATACTTACCCCCCAGCGTGGTTTCTGCAGCCCCCCGCTTCTCCACATTCTCCCTTCCTGCCTTCAGTGGTCACGTGGTACCGCTCATTAAACTCATGAATATGAGCATATTCATGAGTGTAATGAGCGGCATCACGTGACCGCTGAAGGCAGGAAGGGAGACCGTGGAGAAATGGGGCTGCAGAGACTGTGCCAGGAGGGGGTAAGTATAGCAATACTCACCTGTCCCCGGTCCATCGCTGCTCACCGGTCTCTGCTGCGTCCTCTGTCTGTGACGTTTAGCCAGCAGAGGGCGCGGTGACGTGGTTAGTGCATGCAGTGCCCTCTGCTGCCTGAACTTCACTGACAGACGACGTGGCAGACAGCGGTGAGCAGCGATGGACCGGGGGACAGGTGAATATCTCAGGTGTCGGGTCCTGAGCAGGAGAGGTGAGTATGGCATTTTTTTTTTTTGCAGCAGCATATGGGGGCATAATATATGGAGCATCTTATGGGGGCAGCATATGGGGGCATATTCTATGGAGCAGCATATGAGGGCATATTCTATGGGGCAGCATATGGGGGCATATTCTATGGGGCAGCATATGGGGGCATATTCTATGGGGCAGCATATGGGGGGATATTCTATGAAGCAGCATATGGGGGCATATTCTATGGAGCAGCATATGGGGGCATATTCTATGGGGCAGCATATGGGGGCATATTCTATGGGGCAGCATATGGGGGTATATTCTATGGATCAGCATATGCTGGCATATTCTATGGAGCAGAATATGGGGGCAGCATATGGGGGCATACTCTATGGAGCAGCATACGGGGGCATATTCTATGGGGCAGCATATGAGGGCATAATCTATGGAGCATCTTATTGTGGCATAATCTATGGAGCATCTTATGGAGGCATAATCTATGGAGCATCTTATTGGGGCATAATCTATGGAGCATCTTATGGGGGCATAATCTATGGAGCATGTTATGGGGCATAATCTATGGAGCATCTTATGGGGGAATAATCTATGGAGCATCTTATCGGGCATAATCTATGGAGCATCTTATGGGGCCATAACCTTTACATAGCATTATATGGGGCAAATTATTCTATGGAGCATCTTATGGTGCATTATTAACCTTTGTGCAGCATTATATGGGGTGTATTTTGTATGGAGCATCTTATGGGGCCCATCATGAACTGTATGGAGCATTATATGGGGCCCCTTTTTCAATATGGATATTCAAAAACATTTAACCTACTGATGTCTCAATTAATTTTACTTTTATTAGTATCTATTTTAATTTTTGAAATTTACCAGTAGCTGCTGCATTTTCCACCCTAGGCTTATACGCGAGTCAATAAGTTTTCCCAGTTTTTTGTGGCAAAATTAGGGGGGTCGGCTTATACACAGATCGGCTTATACACGAGTATATACAGTATATTTATTTTTTTATTTTATTCACCCTTGATCTAATTGGGATTCTTCTACTTTAAAACAATACATTTCTGGATATTTTACCTATAACATATAACATCATGAATTGATTAATAATTTTTGTTATGGGTCCGTCACATATACAGTATATTCATACATCAATTATGATATTTAATCTACTCTATTTGTATTTTTACATATATATTTTTTTTTCCGAGCACAGGCACTTGTTTTTAAAACTTAGGATAGGATCACATTTGCGTTTGATTCCGCAGCGTATCATCCGCATTCCCAAATGCATGCAAAAATGCATGCAAACACATGTTAATGCAGCGCTTTTTATCCTCATCATCTTACGCATGATGGCAAAATACGCAGCGTTTACATGTGTGTATATGCGTTATTGAATGCGTTTGCGCTTTTTATGCGCATGCGTTAGAAATTTCCAATTTTTTCCAGTAGCTTTTCCTTGACATCAGACACCCAGTAGGCATGTCGCATGGGATTTCTATGTACAGTATATAGACACACTGCACTCATCTTTGGCTGCTGTATCTAGTTGCAAGATGGATCTTGACCTGGACAGCTTCCTGGATTTACAACTGAAGTTCTCTGCTGCCTTTGCTTTTGCTTGGCAAGAACACAGAAGAAGAGAAAGACGGAGAAGATGTCATCATCGCTATTGGCAACACCCCATCCTTGAACTCCGAGAGAGTGGAGCCTACCACTCTTTGTACACCGAGCTGCAGCAAAACCCGGAGAAGTTTTTTGACTACATGATATTGCAACAGAGCTTTCATGACTTGCTGCTACGTGTCCAAGGATCCATCACCAGGCAGGTCACACTGCTCCGTCGAGCAATTGCTGCTGAGGAACGTCTCTTGGTCACCCTAAGGTATGTAGTGTTGAAAAAGAAACTCCTGTCACAAATAACCCTAACCCTACCCTAACCCTATCCCTAACCCTAAGCAGTGTACTGATTTTTGTTTCTCATTTTCTTTTCCTCAGATTCCTGGTTACTGGAGAGACATTGTCATCGCTACATTTCCCAATTCCAGATTGGGGTATCCACCCTTTCTGAGATTATTGTAGACACTTGTCGTACTTTAGTGGGCATTCTGTGGCAAGAATTCCTCCCCCAACCCACAAGTGAACTCTGGATTGAAAATGCTTCCAAATTCCAGGAAATTTGCAATTTTCCTAACTGTGTGGGGGCTGTGGACGGCAAGCACATTAGGATTATGAAACCAGCAGGAAGTGGAACAGAGTACTTCAATTATAAAAAATATTTTTTCTTTGTTCTAATGGCTATTGTGGATGCCGATTGTAGATTTGTTGCCGTGGACATTGTCTCATTTGGACGAGGCAATGGCTCGCAGATGTTCAAAAATTCAGACATGGGCCAACGTCTGTATGGGATTGATTTTAATTTTCCCCACGCCACAACCTCTGCCCAACACTGATGGACCGCCAATGCCTTTTGTTGTTGTTGGTGATGAGGCATTCCAAATGTGTGCCAACCTCATTAAATCATACTAAAGTCAGAACTTAAATCACACAAAAAAATTTCAACTACAGACTGACAAGGGCACAAAGAACCGTGGAGTGTGCATTTGGACTGCTGGTATCAAAATGGCGCATTTTGTGCACATCCATTAATCTAAAAATTGACGATATTGATGAGGTTGTGAAAGCATTTGTTGTTCTGCACAACTAAATCATGGTAAAAGAGCGACCAAGCGTACAACCTGAGGAACCTGTTACATTGCATGATTACCAATTTCACCCTCTGAGAACCACAGTGGAATTTGCCTAGATAAGGGATAAGTTTGCCACTTACTTTGTTTCAGATAATGGACATGTGGCATGGCAAGATGAAATGATTTAAGCCACTAAGTTAAATATACCTGCTATGCTTTGTACCTGTTATGTTTAAAACATTCCTGTAATGTCAAATATTGCATACCTGTTATGTTTAAATGTACCTGTGATGTTAACATGTACATGTAATGTAAAAATGTACCCCTTAATGTTTGCTGAGTTAAATATAAATTACCTTCCCTCAAAAATAAAGCGTGTTTGTGTCGTACCTTACCTAAAAAATAAAGTGTGTTTGTGTCGGCAGCGGCGCTTAAAGATAAAAAAAAAAACAAGATATAGTGCTAACAAAATACAACTTTTATTTTCAACACTTTTACAAAAAAAATTGTTAAGGTTGGGGTGATTTGTTTTTTCTCCGGGGTTTACGTGAGGGTGAAATGGGGAGGACCTTGGGGGTGTGGAGCTGTGAGGATTGGGTGGTAGTTGATGAGGAAGGAGTTACAGGGGAAGAGTCTACAGGGGAAGGGGCAACAAATTGAAGGATTGGATCAGGGATGGCAAAGAGGAATCATGGGAATCGATAGACAAACTGGAAGGAACAGACAGAGACACAAGGGAAGGTATTGACAATTTGGTAGGTGAGGGTGGAGGTGGTGGGTTCAATTTGGGCATATTTTTTTGGCTCCTGGTTTTTGTCCTGATGCGAAGAATTTTTCTTTTGGACCTCACTTTTCTTGGCTGAGTGGGAGTGCTGGGCTCTGTAGCAGTCATCTGTCATGGTGCTGGACTGGGCCGCATTGTGGATACTGCTGGCTGCAGGGGTGCTGTAGTGGGCAGGGGTGCTGGAATGGGCAGGGGTGCTGGACTGGGCAGGGGTGCTGTAGTGAGCAGGGGTGGTGGACTGGGCAGCATTGTTGATACTGCTGACTGCATGGGTGCTGGATTCTGGAGCATGGTGGATTCTGCCGGTTGCAGGGTTGATACACGTGGCAGCGTGGTCACTTGGTGAACTGTGGTGGTGGATAGTTCAGTGCTTTGGGAGCTGGAAAGTAAATTGGCTGTTGGTAATATTCTCCGGCCTGTTAATTGTAGGATTGTGACTGCTGCTGGGACTGCTGCTGCTGTAATGCATGGCTGTAAGCAAACTGGCAGGCCTGCATGACGTTCAGCTGGAGTTGAGGTGTAAGGTTTTCCGACACGCTCCACTCAATTGCAGAAAAAAATGTTGCGCCGGTCTCTCAAGGTCAGCTTCCAGGCGGTCAAGACATTTGTTGACTTCCTTGAACCCACTCTTCACTCTGTCAGCAATCAACATAATCCCATCCTGGAAGACCGAACTTAATTGCAGAAACTCGGGCATGCCTGACCTCTCCCAGGCCCTCTGCCGCTGACGAGAAGACCCAGCAAAAGCAGAGGCAGAGGGCTGGGAGAGGGGAAAACCTGATGAACAGGCTGCCTGTTCCCCAGCCTGTGAAACCTGCAAAGTTACTCCATCACTGGTGGATGACTGGGACTGCATCTGTTCAGTGGCTGCTAGATGAGGGGCAGCTTCAACCAAGGATGATCCGGGTTGTGTGATGCTGCACGAGGTTCTGTGTGGAAGAGAGAAAAACATTAGTGCAAAAATCAAAATGTGCTGCTCCTGGTTCTGCGTGTGGAAAAAAAATAAACATTAGTAAAAAGAAAAAAAAATGATATACTTACATTCACTGAGCACGTGCAGGCCTCAGAAAGGCAAGGTTCCGGTGGTACTTGTATTTGCGGGACCTTGCAACAGAACCACTTCAAACCCGAACCTCCTCTCTCATGTCCTTGTTGAAGCTATCCTTCATTGAGCGCCAAGGGGTTTTAATTCACTTCACTGTGAAGGGAAAAAAAAAATAGAAAACAATGCACATCCATTCACAGCTTCACTGCCGGTCTAGACCACATTGAAATACCTACCAAAATCAGTTCTGTCTCGCAGCGTGGCAGGGTCCCAACCAGGCAGCAGCGATGTTGCCACTTCTTCCCAGAGCCGTCGAATCACCACATTGTCGGAGTGCTGATGGTCACGGGTGTCCCACAACAGTACTCTCTCTTGCACAAGATGAATAAGTTGCTTGTTTTCTATGTCGAGTGTGGCTTCTTCCAATTGTGAAACCTATAGATAAAATAGAAAAAAAGAATTTTAAGTAAAATTGAAAAAAAATTATATTACAACTCTGATGAAAGGAATACTTACACCCCGTCTTTCCTCCTGAGACACAAGAACCTGACGATCCTGGGAAGAATCCTCTCCACTGGACTGCTCCTGCTCTTCATCACTGCCAGGTACCTGTAAAGAAATTAAATGATTTAACACATGTAGTATTGCCAGTCAATACATACCAATCAGTACAGCAAATGTAATTACATAATCTTTATCCGGTCCAACCTGGGAAGAAGTCTGCTCTACACTTGAGGACATTTTGAAGAGCAGGCAGCAGGCAAGTGAAACATTACAGAAAAGAACAGAAGAAAAATTAAACTTGTAAACATCCAAAAATAATGTAGACCAAAAAAAAGGACAATAATTACATTACAGGCAGTAGTCCAACACCACAGCAGTCAGCACAGGCCAGTGACAGATGGCAGCAACAGGAGATAACCACAGCACCAGGAGACGACTAGTAGAAAACCGCTGCTCCAGGAGACACCCACTGAGCCAGAGAGAATCGGCCAGTCTACAAGGAACAAAAAAAGCATTCAGAGAAACAGACATTTGCAAAGCTTCTATACTTACATAGACAGTGTTGTCCTCACCACGACAGAAAGCAGCACCAGGAGATGAAATGAATAAAACCGCTGCACCAGGAGACACCCATTGCGCCAGAGAGAATCAGCCAGTCTACAAGGAACAGAAAAAGCATTCAGTGAGACAGACATTTCCAAAGCTTCTATACTTACATAGACAGTGTTGTCCTCACCATGACAGAAAGGAGCACCAGGAGACAAACTGGAGAAAACCGCTGCACCAGGAGCCAACCAGGAGCCAAACACTGTACCAGGCCAGTCGACACGTCTAAAAGTAAACAGAAAAAAAATTTAGTACAAAGTACAAACAGCAGTGAGGGAGGATTACATTTTCTAAGGTTCTATACTTACATAGCCAGTGTTGTGGTATCGTCCAGAGTCCAGAGAGTCCACATTTCCTTTTATAGAGCTCTCAATTATCAGGTGGTTTAATCACTTAATGGACCAACTCATTAAAAAAATGCATGCGTATAGAACGCATGTGCATACGCATGTCCTTGCATACACATGCGTTCCCATAGACAGTAATGCGTTTATTTGACGCACTCATCCACATGCATATTTGGTGGATTTTTGCCGCTTCCAAAAATCCAAAATGTTGCATTTGCTGGACCCCACCGCACATTGAAAAACAACGCATGTGTACACTGATGCATGCGAACTGATGCAAACACAAGCCCCTGCGTACACCATGTTAAAGATAGGGAAACATGACACATACGGATTGCTGCAGATGAAATGCTGCGCAAACAGACGTAAATGTGAAACCAGCCTTATACTACTATTTGCCAGCCATATACATAAAGACATAAAATAAAGACAATTTTTAATCAAAATTATTTCAGTCCAAAATTTTCTTTTGTCCATTACTAGTGGGATATTCCTTTCTTGATCCCATCAGCCTATGCCTACTGTTGCTGAGAAGAGTGAGAGCAGGCGCTGCTGATGAGCGTAGTCATCAGCCAGCACCTGTGCTTAAAGTAAAGAAAAAAAATGTTAAAAAATATAAGTATTGAAATAAAAATAAAAAACACAGTGTATTCACATTCAACAAATCCCTAAAGCCCTTGTCTCCTGTAAAAAAATGAAAACCTTAGCTCCTAATCCCCAATGCCGGTGTCACCTGGAAACAAAAATAAACAACCGTACTCTTCACCTATCCACCATAATCCATAATGTTCCATTATGATTTAGATCACTTGTAGAGCAGTCACATCAGCTGATGCAACAGCTCTACCCAGCTATACACTGTTAGGAACATGTTATCGCTCCTGCAGTGTGTAGTGCTGAGCTGCGATAGTTCACAAGAGTTCATAGAATCATAGAATCGTAGAGATGGAAGGGACCTCCTGGGCCATCTGGTCCAACCCCCTGCTCAAAGCAGGATTTGCTAAATCATCCCAGACAGATGTCTGTCCAGGCTCTGCTTGAAGACTTCCATTGAAGGAGAACTCACCACTTCTCGTGGCAGCCTGTTCCACTCATTGATCACTCTAACTGAGAAAAGTTTTTCTAATATCTAATCTGTGTCTCCTCCCATTCAGTTTCATCCCATTGCTTCTAGTCTTTCCTTGTGCAAATGAGAATAAAGTTGATCCTTCTACAATGTGACAGCCCTTGAGATATTTGTAGACAGCTATTAAGTTTCCTCTCAGTCTTCTCTTTTGCAAGCTAAACATTCCCAAATCATGCAACCTTTCCTCATATGACAGGGTTTGCAGACCGGTCACCATTCTGGTCGCTCTTTTATGAACTTGCTCCAGTTTGTTGATGTCTTTTTTAAAATGTGGTGCCCAAAACTTGACACAGTATTCCAGATGAGGTCTGATCATAGAGGAGTAGAGGGCAATAATGACTTCACGTGATCTAGACTGTATGCTTCTGTTAATACATCCTAGAATTGCATTTGACTTTTTTGCTGCTGCATCACACTGTTGACGCATATTCAGTCTGTGATCTATTAGTATACCCAAGTCTTTTTCACATGTGCTGTTGCTTAGCCCTATTCCCCCCATTCCGTATATGCTTTTTTCATTTTTATTGCCCAGATGTAGTACTTTGCATTTTTACCTGTTAAAAACCATTCTGTTAGTTGCTGCCCACTGCTCCAGTTTATTTATATCTTTTTGAATTCTCTCTCTCTCTTCTCTAGTGTTAGCTATCCCTCCTAGCTTTGTGTAATCAGCAAATTTAATCAGTTTACCCTCAATTCCTTAATCTAAATTGTTGATAAAGATGTTGAGCAATACAGGGCCCAGGACAGAGCCCTGTGGTACCCCACTTGAGACATTCTTCCAACTGGATGTGAAGTCATTTACGACCACTCTTTGGGTCCGATCACTAAGCCAGTTATGAATCCACCTAACAGTTGCCTTGTCCATTCCATACCTAGTCATTTTTTCAATAAGGATTGTGCGAGATACTTTGTCAAATGCTTTGCTGAAGTCAAGATATACTATATCTACAGCATTTCCCTGATCCACCCAATCAGTGATTCCGTCATAGAAGGAAATTAAGTTAGTCTGACATGAGTTATTAGTTACAAACAAATGCTGACTCTGTTTAATCACTTCATTCTTATCCAGGGACTGACATACATGTTGTTTAATAATTTGCTCAAAGATCTTTCCTGGTATAGAAGTCAGACTCACCGGCCTATAGTTGCCTGGGTCCACCTTCTTCCCCTTTTTGCAGACAGGAACAACATTTGCTCTTCTCCAGTCTTCTGGGACTTCTCCTGTTCTCCACGAATTTCCAAAGATTATTAGTTCATCAGCTAATGATCCCTGATGATCTCTCTTACAGCACCACTGTTGTGTGAGAAAGCTCTCACGCAGCAGCACTGTCAGTGAGCTCATCAATTGCTTCCTGTGGAAGTGTGAGCCTGCAGTCCTTGAGAGCAGTCACATCAGTGACTGCTGATGTGACTGCTCTCAAAGTCATTAGGATCATCATGGGACTTTATGGATTATCTCTTCACTTCGAACAGGTGAGGAATATGATTATTATTTGAATTCTTTTAAATGGGACATTGGCTTCAGTGGATTGGGCGTAAGGTACTGTTTTTCGGTAACTTAGAGGCAATACAAGAGTCTGTGTCATTTTTCAAATAAAATACTTTATTTTGGGTGCTATTTTTTCACAATATGACTATGGGGTTAGTAATTTGGGCATCTTATAGATGGCTCTCCATTACTAACCCCATGGCTTGATGTCACCCCCAATACTATCACACCACTTGCCACCGCACAAGGGCAAGTGGAAAGAGCAAGGTTAAAGGCCCAGTCTCACATAGCGAGATCGCTAATGCGTTGCCGATTTTGTGAAGCAACAACGATCTCACCTGCGATCTTGCTACATGTGACAGGCAGCAGAGACCGGCCCCCTTGCTTGATATCGTGCAGGAATGTCCTGTGCCATTTTTTCGTCTTCGGCGTCCCGCTGGCCAGCGCGCATCGCTGTGTTTGATCGCTGGATCGTTGCTGCGTCGCTGAAGAGATCAGCCTGTTTGGCAGCTTACTAGCGATCATTTAGCGATGCACCAGCGATCGCTACCAGGTCGATTCGTTGTCGGGATCGCTGGTGCGTCGCTAAGTGAAATGAGACCCTAAGTGCAAGATTTGTCGCATCTTATGGATACACTTTGGGGTGGCAGGGAGCTGATGTTTTAGCTTGGGAAAAGGCCAATAACCATGGCCCTTTCCTATGTTTTTAATATCAGATTGCAGTTACCTGATTAGCCTTTGCTTGTTAGAATTTATATGGGGACCCTATATCAATTTTTTTCTGGTGTCCGCCTGTAAACTAGCAATTAAAGGCAAAGCAACCAACTGCAGCAAAGCAAACTCACCCCAAGTCCAGGACCTTGATTTCCAAATGAAATGCAAAATTTACTTTCATCTGAAAACAACACCTTGGACCACTGAGCAACAGTCCAGTTCTTTTCTCCTTGGCCCAGGTAAGATGCTTCTGGCATTGTCTATTGGTCATGATTGGCTTGACATAAGGAATGCAACACTTGTAGCCCATGTCCTGGATATATCTGTGTGTGATGGCTCTTGAAGCAATGACTCCAGCAGCAGTCCACTTCTTGTGAATCTACAAATTTTTTTAATGGCCTTTTCTTAATAAGCCTTTGAAGGCTGTGGTTATCCCGGTTGTTTGTGCACCTTTCTCTACCACACATTTTCCTTCCACTCAACTTTCCATTAATATGCTTGATAACAGCACTCTGTTTTAGGGGCTGGCGGAACGCACCCAATAATAAAGATGGTATTTAGGTGCGTTTGCAGCCCGGAGTCCACCGTGCAGAGATGTTAACTGTTGCTTGGTAATGGTGGACGTTATATGGCAAAAAAATAGAGGAACACATGGGGTTAGCTCCACCCAGTGTGTACAGAGGCGGACTCTGTTACCTCACAGAGCCGCACGACCGCCAAATATAAATGCCGTAGCCTGTTTATGCTCACAGAGCTCGGCAATGGGAGCGCTAGTGTATAGTCACAGGACTCTGCCCCTGAGACACTTGGTTAGAGTCCCTTTAGACACACTAGTGCTCGGCACCGCAACTGCAGTGCCAGGAAGAGACACATAAATTGATAAAGTGCACTACGTATGCACAGCACCGCTCTGGTGGACACCACTAACCACCCAGTCTAGGGAGGAAAGCGCTTGACTTCCGCACGGTGCCGCACTGGCAGATGCAGTTACTTAACAGAGGTGTGCAGAGGTGCCTTGAACAGAACGGTACCATATGGTGCTACGTGAGGTGCAGTGACTTGGTCACTTCAGTGGCGCAAGACCAAGCCACTAGTGGGCGCTGACTCTAAACCCTACGAACAAGCACAACCAGAGGGAGGGAGTAATAATGAGTCAGTCACCAGTTTCATGCATCCATCATCATTCACACAAATGGCATAAAAAGTCTATACTAGCGCATGGCCGAGCGAACCTTTTATAGCAGCGTCCTTCCATGACCTTCCTGATGGTCCAATCCGAGCTGCTTGAGGACCTGAGCATGTGATCTCCAACCTTCAATGAGAGGTCGTCCCACGGGTTAGCTCAGTAGGCTGCAAAAAGGACTTAGCCTCTAGAGCTGCTCACTGCTCTCTAGTGCGGATTGCAAAAGTTGATCCAGCGGTGTCAGCAGCAACCAACCTGACAGCACTCGCCTGAGCAAGACGCCAGGATCAACGCCTTTGCTGAGCAGCCTCCTCTGCGGCCAGAACAAAATCGAAGACCGCAGATGACAAGGCTCGGGCTTCCTCCCGTGCAGAGGCAGGAACCCAACGCCCAACACTTTGTGAACAGCCAGCTTCTTTAGCTATGACCTTTTGTGGCTTACCTTCCTTGTGGAATGTAACAATAACTGTCTTCTGTCTTATGCACTGCTATTGATAGAAAAATGTAAGAATAGTAACACAGGTAGTTGACTGATCAATTGACCCACAGTAGAACCTGTTATAATGGCACACAACTAGTCAGCCATGGCCCATGCATAAGGTATCAGGGTCTGGCCCAGCATTTACAGCTGAGAATTGAAGTTTCAATGAGGATTTGGTGATGAAGGGAGCTGTGTAAGTCTACTTAGCTTGGAGATCTGACACCTCATGCAACACCTCCAATTTTTTTTTATTCTAGCCTCACTTAGATGGCACAAACATCAGTTTCTTACAGTAATATTCCTAGAAAAATGTAAAGAAATTAACACAGGTAGTTGACTGAAAGTAAGTGCAGGCCTGCCTGTTTGGGAGACCTACTTACATGGGCAACTCACCAGATAGAGATCGAACTTGGAATTTCCACATTTCAAAAAATAATTGTCACACAGCAAAAAAGTGGCATCAGTTTCCACTAAGTAGAAATACTATAATAGCCCTCTGACATACCTTCCACCACAGGCAAATCACCACAGTCTTCACATTTCAAAAAATGATTGTCACTCACCACTAAAGTGGCATCAATTTCCACAGAGTAGAAACAGTATACCGTATTTTTTGGATTATAAGAGGTACTTTTTTCCCACAAATGTTTGGGGAAAATGGGGGGCGTCTTATAATTCAAATATACTTTACCATTCGTGGTGGAGCAGGGTCCTAGGGTCGCTGCTGAAGGAGGCAAGAGTGGCATGTTGCTGCAGGTCGCAGGCTGAGATGAGGGGGTGTTTGGAGGTTCGACACTGCGAGTGCTTGGTGGGCGGGATCTCCGCTGACATTTTGTGAAAGCCTGGGACCCCCGCACTTCCATAGTTTACATTGCGGTGGACTCTGGGAAAATGGCTGCCAGGAGCAGTGAATGCACAAATGGAGATCTCGGCACAAAGATCTCGGGAGATGAGATCTCAGTAGTGATGAGCGAGTATGCTCAGGTGATCTCCGAGTGTTTGAATGTGCTCAGAGATTTAGTTTCTGTCGCCGTAGCTGCATGATTTGCGGCTGTTACATGTGGGGATTGCCTGCTTGTTAGGAAATCCCCACATGTATTCAGGCTGTCTAGCAGCTACAAATCAAGCAGCTACGGCGACAGAAACTAATTCTCCGACCACATCCAAATACTCAGAGATCACCCAAGCATTCTCGGGAAATCTTGAGTAACAAGTATACTCACTGACTATTAGATCTCAGCACCAAGATCTCCATCTGCACATGCGCCACCCCCCAGAGGCCATTTTCACAGAGTCCACCACAAAGTAAACCATGGAAGTACTGGGGCTCCAGGCTTTCATAAAATGTCGGTGGAGCCCCCGCACCACCGAACACCGGCAGCATTGCACATCTGAACACCCCTTTCTCCCAGTCTGGGGTTGGCAGCATCACCCCACTCCTGCCTCCGCATCGACCCTGGAACCCCCCCTTCACCGCAGCCACCACCCCCTGTAAGCAATGAGACCCATGGATTGTTTGTAAGAAGCACCACCATTTTATCCTATTTTCCTCCTCAAAATTTAAGGTGCGTCTTATAATCCAGGGCACCTTATAAACCGCAAAATACAGTAATACGTAGATCTCTGACACACCCACCTTTTACTACAGCCGACTCACCAGATGGAGACCCAACTTTGATTTTCCACTTTTCAAAAAATAATTGTCACACACCACTAAAGTGGCATCAATTTCCACAGAGTACAGTAGAAGCATTATAATAGGCCTCAGACACACCTTCAACCACAGGCAATCCACCAAATGGGAACTCAACTTGGAGCCTCCACATTTCAAAAAATTGTTTATAACATCAGCAGCAGTAGCAACAGCTGGCACAGAAGACACCACAAAGATGGCACAGACTGCAATCACGCAAGATCAATACATAGTAACATAGTTATTAAGGTTGAAGGAAGACTTTAAGTCCATCTAGTTCAACCCATATCCTATCCTAACTTGCCCTAACATGTTGATCCAGAGGAAGGCAAAAAAAAAACCATGTGGCAAACAGTAAGCTTCACATTAGGGAAAAAAGTCCTTCCCGACTCCACATACGGCAATCAGAATAGCTCCCTAGATCAACGCAATATCAAGGAAACTGGTATATATAACCTGTAATATTATCCTTTTCAAGAAAGGCATCCAGTCCCTTCTTAAATTTTAGTAGGGAATCACTCATTACAACATCACATGGCAGAGAGTTCCATAGTCTCACCTCTCTTACAGTAAATAATCCGCGTCTGTGAGTATGCTTAAACCGTCTTTCCTCCAGACGTAGAGGATGCCCCCTTGTCCCCGTCACAGGTCTAAGAGTAAAAAGGTCATTAGAAAGGTCTTTGTACTGTCCCTGCATATATTTATACATTGTAATAAGATCACCCCTAAGTAGTGTTGAGCATTCCGATACCGCTAGTATCGGGTATCGGCCGATATTCACTGTATCGGAATTCCGATACTGAGTTCCGATACTTTTAGCATATCGAATACCGGAATCGGAAGTTCCCATAATGCTATGAGCCAGTTTGATTTGATTCAGCCAATGACAATCCTCAGAAGTGTGGGCACATCCTGTTAGGCATGTAGGCATGTTAACTAATGGCATGGCTGTGATTGGCTGCTGAAATGATGTCATGATGCACTATAAAAGCCGCCGCCATTTCGGGTTCATTCTGCTGTGAATTCAGTTAGGGACAGGCTGCTGTTCAAGACTGTGAGGGACAGTTAGAGATAGCGATTTTCACAATCATAGTGTGCTTTACCCAGGCTACATAATCCACCACTGTAGCTTTCTTATGCCTTGCAGCAGTGTTCACAGCTGTCTGCAAGGTCTGTGTGAGTGCAGCTCACGCTGAGTAGTGTGTCCTGCTGCCACGTCTGGTTGTAGGCTGCTCAGCGTGTGTCACTGCCTCATACATATTTTTCTTTTCTTGCTGCTCATTTTTAATTCTCCTATTAGTGTGCACTGTGCATCCATCCGTATCCATATACGTTGGTTGCAAACACTATAGGAGAAGACAGTGGAGCCTCTCTGCAGCCTTTCATTGCTAGTGCCCAGTTTGCTGCACTGTTCACGGCTGTCTGAGAGGTCTCTGTGTGTGAGTGCAGCTCACGCTGAGTAGTGTGTCCTTCAGCTACATCTGGTTGTAGGCCGCTCAGCGTGCGTCACTGCCTCACACATATTTTTCTTTAATTGCAGCTCATTTTTTATTCTCCTGTTAGTGTGCATCCATCCGTATCCATCTACATTGGTTGGTTGCAAACACTATATAGGAGTAGATAGAGGAGCCTTTTTTCTGGCTTGTGCCCTTCAGCTGCAGCCAGATAAGTATTACCCTATTTTTTGGAGCCTCATCTTTTGCATTGTAGGCTACCTTCCTGCATTGTAATAGCTACAAAAAGTTTGTGACACTATCGCTTTCAAATCTTTGGTCACATCCTTTTGGTTTTTAAAAAAAAAAGCAAAATAAAGTTCACCAAACACTCCATTTGACAATTGTGTAGGCCACATTAGCTCCTATTAAAGTGTAGTCCACACACACTTCATAAAATTAGTGTTTCTTATACCTGTTACCAGCTGTTCAGGGAAAAGCACACTAAGCCCCCCCTTTGTACTTTTCTGCCTATCTTTATCAGTCTACCAAGATGAAGAAGGCAGGGAGTAAGGCACGTGGGCGTGGGCGTGGAGTTTCAGCAGGGAGAGGACGTGGGGATTCTGCAGGGAAAGGACGTGGGGATTCTGCAGGGAGAGGACGTGGGGATTCTGTGCCTGCTGCGGGCACCAGTGAGTCAGCATCCCCCAGTTTTAGCAGGCAACAGTCCTTTATGCACAGCTTTGTAGGACCTTGCCGTACCCCACTGCTGCGGGAGGAGCAAATTGAAGCCGTTGTCGGATGGATGGCAGCTAACGTATCGACTTCAATGACTTCCACGTCCTCTCAGGGCCATAGCACTGAAGAGCAACCATCTGTCTCTTCACCACCTGCCAAAGTGCCCAGGCAGTCAGAGAGCCCTGGACAGGAGCCATCACAGTCTTTACTTCTGTTCTCTGAATCTGTTGGCTTGGAAAAAGGGGGACAGTCAAGCAGCATTCAAGAATGTGAAGAAGAGGGAGTATGCAGTGATGCGCAACTTCTTTGTCCCTCGGAATCTGAAGAGGCGGGTGGGCCAGTGCCTATGATCAGCACACCTCAGTACGCATCAGATGATGACGAGACTCAGGTGCCACTTTCTGGTGCGTATGGTGCTGGCGAGACAACCCAGGAGAAGCAGGTGTTTGAAGAGGGGAGTGTAGATGATGAGGTCCTTGACCCATCATGGCTTGAGGAACAGGAAGGTGGTGGGAGCAGATCTGAGGAAGAGATTCCCCGAATGGCCAAAACAGGAGGGAGAGGGAGGAGGCAGACTTGGTTGCCTGTAGCCTCCACTTCGGCACCCATTAGGAGCATTCCTCTTTCAAAAGCCAAAACGGGCGCTCCCAAGACTTGCAGTGCGTGGTCCTTTTTTGACACAGTTGCAGATGACATTTGCTTTGTCAACTGCAAGCTGTGTCATCAGAAAGTCAAAAGAGGGAAAAATGTCAGCAACCTCAAAACCACAAATATGTGGTAATATGTGCGGACAAAGCACGAGGTGGAGTTACACAGACACACTGAAGACGTAGGCCAACGTACAGCACCACCTACCACCTCTTCAGCTCGTGTTGGGGCCTCTTCCTCCAGCTCACACACAGCTGGTTCGGCTTCCTCACAGGATCGCCAAGGAAGAACCTCTGGCACTGTTGTCTGGAGACCCAGTGACATTCCACCCACAGCACCACGTTCCCAGTCATCCTCACACTCACAGGCCACTCTACAGCCATCGATAGCACAGGCATGGGATAAAAGGCGGCCATACTCGGCAAACCATCCCCGAGCACAGGCTCTGAATGCTGGCATTGCCAAACTACTGGCCCTTGAAATGCTCTCATTCAGGCTGGTGGAGACTGACACCTTCAGGAACTTCATGGCATTGGCAGCCCACAATACACCGTACCCATCCGCTTTTATTTCAGCAGGCAAGCCATCCCTGACCTGCAAAAACATGTGGAGGGAAAAATAAAACATGCGCTACTAAACGCCGTCAGTAGCAAGGTCCACCTGACCACCGATGCGTGGTCCAGTAACCATGGACAGGGACGATACCTTTCCCTCACTGCCCATTGGGTCAATGTTGTGGAGCCGGGTACAGATCTGGAGAGTGGCGCTGTACGTATTCTGCCAACTCCACGGATTGCAGGAATCCAGTCTCTACACATTGACTCCTCCTCCTACTCAATTTCCTCAGAAACAGCGCTGCAGGAGCCTGTTACGACCGATGTGAGCAGAGCCGTGGCCAAACGTCAACAGGCCATACTCAAATTAATTTCTTTGGGGAATCGAAGCCACACAGCGCAGGAGCTCTGGAATGCCATCAAGCAGGAAAGCGACGTGTGGTTTGTGCCAGCGAATCTCCAGCCGGGCTTGGTAGTGTGTGACAATGGCCGAAATCTGGTGGCAGCTCTGGGCCTAGGCAAACTCACTCACATCCCATATCTGGCACATGTGCTGAACTTGGTCGTGCAGAGCTTTCTGAGGGACTATCCGGATCTTGATGCACTGCTACACAAGGTCCGCATAGAGTGCGCTCACTTGCGGCTTTCCAGCACGGCAAGATCACGCCTTGCTGCTCTGCAGCGCCGATTACGCCTTCCGGAACAGCGCATCATATGTGACCTACCCACCAGGTGGAATTCAACGTTACATATGTTGGAGCGGTTGTGTGAGCAGCAGGCAGCAGTCATGGAGTACCAGCTGCATCAGGCGCAAGCAAGTCACACTGTGCGCCAGTCACACTTCAGCACCACTGAGTGGGCCTCTATGAAGGACATCTGCCTCGTTTTGCGTGCCTTCGATGATTCCACGTGGATGGCGAGTGCAGATGAAGCACTAGTCAGCATGACTGTCCCCCTTATCTGCCTACTTCAAAAAACACTGCAAGCACTAAGGGAGGAGGTTTTGGAAGAGGTGGAGGAAGAGGAGTCACAAATGCCATCTGCTTCTGGACAGTCTGGGCTACGTAGTTCCTCAAAAAGGCCTAGGCAGGGGACACTTTGTGAGGAGGATGAGGAGGAGTCAATGGAGGAGGAAGACATCTCTCCAAAGGAGGGAGGTACACAATACTCTAGTCAGTATGTACAGCAAGGGTGGGGTGATGCAGAGCAGGCAGAGATGACGACTCAAGCAGGGGACAGCGTTTCTTTGGCATGTGGGAGTCTGCAGCACATGGTTGATTTCATGCTGCAGTGCCTGAGAAACGACCGCCGCATCGCCCACATTTTCAACACGACAGATTATTGGGTGTACACCCTCCTAGATCCTCGCTACCGGGACAACTTACAAAGCCTCA